>NC_056725.1:1265292221-1265489721 GCF_019279795.1 Protopterus annectens | reverse complement strand
CATTAAATCATATATTAGTAGTAAGCCATTTAATCGTATACTAGTAGTAAGCCATTTAATTGTATACTAGTAGTAAGCCATTTAATCATATACTAGTAGTAAGCCAATTAATCATATACTAATAGTAAGCCATTTAATCATATATTAGTAGTAAGCCATTTAATCGCATACTAGTAGTAAGCCATTTAATTGTATAATAGTAGTAAGCCATTTAATCATGTACTAGTAGTATGCCAATTAATCATATACTAATAATAAGCCATTTAATCACACACTAGTAGTAAGCCATTTAATTATATACTAGTAATAAGACAATTCATCATATACTAGACGTAAGCTATTAAATCATATATTAGTAGTAAGCCATTTAATCGTATACTAGTAGTAAGCCATTTAATTGTATACTAGTAGTAAGCCATTTAATCATATACTAGTAGTAAGCCATTTAATCATATACTAGTAGTAAGCCAATTAATCATATGCTAATCGTAAGCCATTTAATCATATGTTAGTAGTAAGCCAATTAATCATATACTAGTAGTAAGCCATTTAATCATATACTAGTAGTAAGCCGTTTAATCATATATTAGTAGTAAGCCATTTAATCATATATTAGTAGTAAGACATTTAATCATATACTAGTAGTAAGCCATTTATTTATATGCTAGTAGTTAGCCAATTAATCATATACTAGTAGTAATTTGTTTAATCATATACTAGTAGAAAGTTGTTTAATCATATACTAGTAGTAAGTCATTTAATCATGTACTAGTAGTAAGCTGTTTAATGGTATACTAGTAAGCTATTTAATCATATACTAGTAGTAAGCAGTTTAATTGTATACCAGTAGAAAGCCATTTAATAATATACTAGTAGTAAGCCATTTAATTGCACATTAGTAGTAAGCCATTTAATCATATACTAGTAGTAAGCCATTTAGTGGTATACTAGTAGTAAGTCATTTAATCATATGCTAGTAGTAAGCCATTAAATCATATACTAGTAGTAAGCCATTTAATTGTATACTAGTAGTAAGCCATTTAATCAAATATTAGTAATAAGCCATTTAATCCTATACTAGTGGTAAGCCATTTAATCATATGCTAGTACTACGTCAATTAATCATATACTAGTAGTAAGCCATTTAATCATATACTAGTAGTAAGCCATTTAATCGTGTACTAGTAGTAAGCCATTTAATCATATACTAGTAGTAAGCCATTTAATTGTATACTAGTAGTAAGCCATTTAGTCATATACTAGTAGTAAGCCATTTAATCATATACTAGTAGTAGTAAGCCATTTAATCATATACTAGTAGTAAGCCATTTAATTGTATACTAGTAGTAAGCCATTTAGTCATATACTAGTAGTAAGCCATTTAATCATATACTAGTAGTAAGACAATTCATCATATACTAGTAGTAAGCCATTAAATCATATACTAGTAGTAAGCCATTTAATCGTATACTAGTAGTAAGCCATTTAATTGTATACTAGTAGTAAGCCATTTAATCATATACTAGTAGTAAGACAATTCATCATATACTAGTAGTAAGCCATTAAATCATATACTAGTAGTAAGCCATTTAATCGTATACTAGTAGTAAGCCATTTAATTGTATACTAGTAGTAAGCCATTTAATCAAATATTAGTAGTAGCCATTTAATCCTATACTAGTGGTAAGCCATTTAATCATATGCTAGTACTAAGTCAATTAATCATATACTAGTAGTAAGCCATTTAATCATATACTAGTAGTAAGCCATTTAATCATGTACTAGTAGTAAGCCATTTAATCATATACTAGTAGTAAGCCATTTAATTGTATACTAGTAGTAAGCCATTTAGTCATATACTAGTAGTAAGCCATTTAATCATATACTAGTAGTAAGCCATTAAATCATATACTAGTAGTAAGCCATTTAATCATATGCTAGTAGTAAGCCATTTAATTGTATACTAGTAGTAAGCCATTTAATCATATACTAGTAGTAAGACAATTAATCATATACTAATAGTAAGCCATTTAAACATATATTATTAGTAAGCCATTTAATTGTATACTAATAGTAAGCCATTTAATCATATAATAGTAGTAAGCCAATTAATCATATGCTAATAGTAAGCCATTTAATCACATGCTAGTAGTAAGCTGTTTAATCATATACTAGTAGTAAGACAATTCATCATATACTAGTAGTAAGCCATTAAATCATATATTAGTAGAAAGCCATTTAATTGTATACTAGTAGTAAGCCATTTAATTGTATACTAGTAGTAAGCCATTTAATCATATACTAGTAGTAAGCCAATTAATCATATACTAATAGTAAGCCATTTAATCATATGTTAGTAGTAAGCCAATTAATCATATCCCAGTAGTAAGCCATTTAATCATATACTAGTACTAAGCAGCTTAATTGTATACTAGTAGTAAGCCATTTAATTGTACACTAGTAGTAAGCCATTTAATCATATACTAGTAGTAAGCCATTTAGTTGTATACTAGTAGTAAGCCATTTAATCATATGCTAGTAGTAAGCTGTTAAATCATATACTAGTAGTAAGCCATTTAATTGTATTCTAGTAGTAAGCTATTTCATCATATATTAGTAGTAAGCCATTTAATTCTATACTAGTAGTAAGCCATTTAATCATATGCTAGTACTGTCAATTAATCATATACTAGTAGTATGTCATTTGATCCTGTACTAGTAGTAAGCCATTTAATGGTATACTAGTAGTAAACCATTTAATCATATACTAGTAGTAAGCCATTTAATTGTATACTAGTAGTAAGCCATTTAGTCATATACTAGTAGTAAGCCATTTAATCATATGCTAGTAGTAAGCCATTTAATCATATACTAGTAGTAAGCCATTTAATTGTATACCAGTAGTAAGCCATTTAATCATATACTAGTAGTAAGCCATTTAATCATATGCTAGTAGTAAGCCATTTAATCATATACTAGTAGTAAGCCATTTAATTGTATACTAGTAGTAAGCCATTTAGTCATATACTAGATGTAAGCCATTTAATCATATGCTAGTAGTAAGCCATTTAATCATAAACTAGTAGTAAGCCATTTAATTGTATACCAGTAGTAAGCCATTTAATCATATACTAGCAGTAAGCCATTTAGTTGTATACTAGTAGTAAGCCATTTAATCATATGCTAGTAGTAAGCTGTTAAATCATATACTAGTAGTAAGCCATTTAATTGTATTCTAGTAGTAAGCTATTTAATCATATATTAGTAGTAAGCCATTTAATTCTATACTAGTAGTAAGCCATTTAATCATATGCTAGTACTAAGTCAATTAATCATATACTAGTAGTATGTCATTTAATCCTGTACTAGTAGTAAGCCATTTAATGGTATACTAGTAGTAAACCATTTAATCATATACTAGTAGTAAGCCATTTAATTGTATACTAGTAGTAAGCCATTTAGTCATATACTAGTAGTAAGCCATTTAATCATATGCTAGTAGTAAGCCATTTAATTGTATACTAGTAGTAAGCCATTTAATTGTATACCAGTAGTAAGCCATTTAATCATATACTAGTAGTAAGCTGTTTAATCATATACTATAATCTGGAATTTGGTCAATCTACATCTGCACCTATACAATAAGCTTAAAACAGAGTTTTACAGTTTTACAATTAAGGGTAAATTTCCATTTGGGATGTGTTTTAGGTGGGGTAGGCTAGTCTGGCATCATTTATGTGTCCGTGATAAGCATTTGTAGTATATGACTTTTTACTTTTTGTTTAGCTAGTAATGTAAATATGATAGATTTAGAAGTATTTCAATAAATATGATGAAGCATCATAGATGCAGCCAAATCTGTGATTTTACACCAAGTCTTTGGATAAACATTTGATGATGCACCAAGAGTTTAGAAAAACAAAATGTTTCTACACAGTGTATTAGCTATATTCTTGTCATTTTATCACTCCTCTTATTCAGGGGCTAGCTTAAGCATACTACATTTTTTAATATGCATATTTGTAAGATTTAGCTTTCTCAGGGAATTTAGTTCAAGCAGCAATTACTGCCACCATTGCTACATTTTATTTCATTCTTTTTGGAAGAAAAGATCCAATGATTTTAAGGTTGAAATTAACAGTTAATTTACTAAACAGGAACTTCACTTCTTACATTAAACACAAACATTTACAGGCAGAAACTTTTAAACATACTGCTTAACTATAGAAACAATAAAAAACTCACAGTCCATCTTCAAGTTTAGTCTATGTATGCCCATTCTTTGGTTACTGCCTTTTCTTGGGCTGTTCTAACCTCTTTCTTTGTCATTTAAGCTCTCATTAAGTGATTATATCAGCCTGCTCCCTAAGGTCTCTACCCACACTTCTTTATTTCTTTTAGTCCCTGTCAGCAAGGTCACCTTCCTCAATTGACTTCCCTGTGAGGACTGCCTATCTATTCTTTCTCTCTAGACCTGATGGCCTGTTTCTCTCACTCTCTCAAGTCTCAATGGCATGTCTCTGTCCCTCTCTCTCTCTCTTTTGGCCTGTTAGCCTGTCTCCCTTTAAACCATATGGGCTGTCGCCTGCAAGGTCCTATGGCATATCTTCCTCTGTTCTGAGAGGCAACAGGAATGTGCCAGGCTTCATTTACTCGGGTAAGATTCATTGATTACACGTAGGGTCCAAGTCCCATACTACTCACACTGGGTCACTGCACTACAGAACACTCCAAACTCTAATCAAAGGTCGCAAGCCACACCATTGGCCTGTGACCTCCCAAAACTGCTGGTCAACCAACTTAAATAAAGCTGTGTCCAGAGGCACTTTGAGGCAAAACTGCCATGGCTACCCTTATATGCTTTTCACTTGCCAAATTTCTATTCAATACTGTTTCAGCATATATAATTCCTCCCATATTATTGAATGTTATAAAGCCAAACCTCCTAGACTACATGGTTTCATTATCTCAGTTTACAACAACTTCTGGAATATGATCCATATTTGCAGAAGATTCTACTTAGGCCTTGGCCATCAGTGGTATAAGCCAAACCACCTGTGAAAAGTTCCTTTGCATTATGACTTTTCTTTTCAGTACTTTTGACAAAACCCTTTCTTTCTGCATACATATTACTAGGGTAGTAGTCCTTGACATTTGTTTATACTATACTGTGTTGAAGAATAATGTCAGCATAATGATGTGACTTTTCCTGCAGACTGCATTTGTATCACTATATTTTGTACTCCATTCTTAATAACCAAAGAGATTCATCTTTTAGAATGGTCTTTAGTTCAGGCATCTCATTCTAAAATATCTTAATGCCATTGCACAGCTCGTGTTGTACATCAGACTGTTCCGCTTGTGATTTAGACAGCTGTGATAATTAAACTTTGATATGTCTGACTTGTGTAACTAGAGCTGTGTTCTCTTTGTCTTTTTACATATTTTTATTTGTACTAACTCTTTATTCTTGGTTTGAGCTGCAATGTTTCCCAGTGGTTCTGTAGAATTATTTATTGTCATTTGCACTTCCAATTCTTTGCTTTTACTTTGAGCTGAAGTATTTTCTATTATGCTTCTATTACCCTTTTGTTTCTCAGGGGCTATTTTGTTAGCTTCATATTGAATCATGTATCCTTTATACACTTCAGTGTGATTCTGCACTGTTCACAGAATCCATCAAATTCTATTGAACTGTATTTCTACTTTAGTACTTTGCTTAGTACTGCTTTCAAATATACACACAGCTTTATACCCTCCAGTGTATACCACACCTTGTATTAATATCAGACGTTGTACTTCCGACACATTCTGTACCAAAATCCCATATTATTCACTGACTTTGGATCATTTTATATGAGTGAAGGCTTTCTTTAATAACTGTGATTCAGTCACAGCTTTAACCATAGATTACTTGGGACCCACAATCTCGTGTTTCACTTTCATATGACACTGGTTTATAGCCATCTGCTGTACAGAAACCTTTGTTTTAGAACATTTCTGCATGCATGGCTTTAGTTCATCAACCTGCCTCGCCACATTTACATCACTGTTATGCTTTATTAAACCGATTCATCATTAACCTCAAACAGTCCATTGAGCAAGGCATGGCTATGTCTGTCAGTTTTACTGTGAAAGATTTTTTCTGACCTTTCTGAGTCAACCATCACATTTTTTATATTTTACTTTTGAACATCACATTTCTTTCATTTACAGACCTTTGCCATTATGCAACTTAAGGTTTTGTTTCAAGGCACATCTAGTTTTTGATTGGGCATAAGCAATTTGTTCAGCTAACTTAACTTGTGCCTCAGACTTTTTGTACTTTGCCTTAGGTATGTTTACTTCATATATTGAAAGTGCTGTAATGTCCAGACTCATGGCTATTTTTGTTCCATTATACCAACTTGTTCAGTAAGCTCTGACAGGATTTTACTCAAGTTTTTGTCTATGCATGTTGCCATCATATGCTTTTAACAATTGACATTTTTAAGACAAGGTGCTTATTTCTTGCCCTGCTTGGACTTTCAGTTGTGCAAAGTTAGCTACTAACATTTTTGTGAACTTAATAACAAGCTTTATTTTTCATTCAGTCATATGCTGACTTTCCCACCGAACCGTTTTTTTTTTATTCCAGTTTCATAATATCTGTTCTATGTATTGTAACATCACTGACTATTGGATTTTTCTGGAGATCATCATTTTCAATTATATTAGCTTTTGTGAACTTCTGTATGATCCTGACATGCTGCCTCTGAGAGATTAAGCCCCTTTTAAATTTTGCTTCTTTTAGCATAAAAGAACAATATCTTTTTAAACCCCCTTTAATAAAGTTCCAAATTAATGTTATACTATTGCGCATTTTTCAGTAAGAGAAATTTAGTATGAAAGTTCTGATATGTTTTATGTCAGAGATAGCATTGTTTACAGTTCGCCATTCCTGCCACATAACATTTTGTTCAACTAACTTTATTTTATTTTATCATGCAAATTTTCACTTAACTTTATTTTTATTTTATTATGCAAATTTTCACTTATTGCATGTGGAGTAGTTAGTCATTGCAATCGCATGTTGAGTAGTTAGTCAATGCAATCTGTCATAAGGTTTCAGCGACCTTCTCGGTTGTACCCTGCTTTGCAACAACACTGTTTAACTTTTCAGTATTGGTCTGAACTACACCTTAATTCTTAGCATTATTTTCAAGCAATGTTTCACTGTATGCAATTGTCCAACATACTTACAAGATTCCTTTTTTCTGCATACTAGCGGTACTTTGATACACGACACAACATGTGTTCCACCAGACTTAATTGGTCATTACCACCATGCTCTGTTTCATCTTTAGCTTATGTTTCAGTTCTACATTGGCAGGTATTCTGCTACGGGTCTATACCAGTATCACACAAATATGGTCATTGCATTGTGCTGTCTCAATATAAGCACTTAACAGTTTTGTCAACAGTTTTACAAGCCTTGCTGTTACAATTTTTTTTTTCATTTTATTTCTGTACAACCAAGCAATGCCACAGAAACTTCACCTGGGCTTTGTATCAGTGTCCTCTGGTGACAGATAATTAATACTTTCAGTTTCAGATTAAACTTTAGTCTTGAAAGCATTATGACGTTGTCAGATTTCCCGTCTTTTTTTCATACGGAAACTCAACACTTCCTTGATTTACACTTCAAACACAATTTGTTATTAAGGAACATCAGCCCACTCAATTCCTGGGATTTAGAAATGCAAGGTACAGTTATGCATTGAACGCAATTTGGAAAATTCTAGCTGCAATGAGAAAAACTTTAGTATTAGCTTATATGTTTCTGAATTGCAAGCAATTACCACTGGTGCTGAAAAGCACTTTTTGGAGATAATTACCACTGACACACCCATACATCAAGTTGGAAAAGGAACCCCCCCAATCACTTTCCCCCACATACACTTGCAGACATTCATACACATGCACACATACTCAACAGACCACAGAAAACATGTGCAGACAACAAAACCTCAGGATGCATAATACTCAACATCAGTGTTCCTCAGGGTTGGGTGCTAAGCCCTCTGTTGTTCCCCTTCCTCACCTATGACTGTTCTACAAACTGCAGCACCAATCACATCATTAAGTTTGCAGATGATACTATGGTTGTGGGCCTCATCAAAGGAGAGGATGAAAGAGCTTACAGATACGAGGTCTACCAATTGACTGACTGCTGTGCTAAGAACAACCTTGACTTGAATGTCAATAAAACAGAGATAAATCATTACAGACTTCAGGAAAAGGCCAACAACATGGTGAAGAGGTGGAAAGGGTCAAATCTATAAAGTCTTGAGGGGTGCACATTTTGGAGGATCTCTCTTGGATTGTGAACATTGAACAGTTGGTCAGAAAAAAGCACACCAACATCTCTACTTTCTCAGAAGGCTCAAAAAAGTAAAGTTCCCACCTACTGTTCTTACTACATTCTTCAGACGAGCAGTTGAGAGCATTCTCACTAGTAGCTTCACAGTTTGGTTTGGGAAAAGTACAATAGCAGAAAGAAAGAAGCTACAGAGAGTGGTGTGAGTTGCCACAAAAATCATGGGCACTAACATACCATCAATCTAGGAGCTTTTCACAGCTAGAAGCATTAAATGTGCATCCAAAATAATTTGTGACCCCTCTCACGTTGCACACGGCTGTTTACACAACTGTCTTTGAGCAAGAGATATCAGAATATCTGCTGCAGGACCACCAGACACTTAAACAGCTTCTACCCAATAGGTTGAAACTTATAAACTCTGATACCAGCCATCTATTATTTAGTGAGCAATCATTCACAATATGTAGCTCATCTGAAAAGTGTGCAATATCTTTTTTATTCTTTGATGTAGTAATATATTTTTTATTCATGTGCGATTGCCTGCTATTTTTCTGATGCAGATGAACAAAGGAAGATAGTCTTAGCATATGCAATCCTACACTGTCATGCTGCAATGTACAGTATTCTTCTTATGACTGTTATTATTTGGCTTATTTATCCGTATGTGGGTCTTGTATTGAATATCTTCTTTAAATTGAAATGTTATACAGTTGTTTTTGTTATCCTTGCTTCCTATGTACTCTTTGGTGAGTTCATACTCAAATTTCATTAAGGCTGCACTTGTGTAGTCCTAAATGACAATAAAGTTTACTTTGACTATATGCAAATACATTCAGTCAACATGACACCCCAACATGAACACACTCATGGACAAATTGGTCCCTTCTCACACACACACACACACACACACACACACACACACACACACACACACACACACACACACACACACACACACACACACAAACATACACATCTATATCACTGATCCCCTAACTAACCCCCCTACTACAATCAACCAGGCAGATATGTAGTCACACACACACTCCCACACAGTCATCTTAGACCAGCTATACCATGGCAGCCACACACACACACAAAACCTCCACTAATCTTACCTAAGCTTACCTGCAGTGAAGTCTCTTCCACTGAAAATAATATGAGAATGCAGCATTTTCTCCATATGAATAATCACAGCCAGCTGTTCTAATTCATCTAGCAAAATGATTCTTGGCCAAATAAATCTCTCCCCGCTGGTATTTTCAAGAGAAGGCATATGAATAATTAACGTTAGCTGCTCACCTAGAATGCCTCAGTATCATCTGGCATGGTCATGGAGGCAGCCAACAATTGTGATTACATTTTGTAAAATTGCTATGGTGGGCTTGTCTCTGAATCTGAAAGGGCATCTGTGAGGGGCTGGCCACTTTTGTTAGGGCTTATCGCTCATGATATCCTCTTAATCACAGTCAGTGTTTCAATTTCTTTTGTTTCCATTCATCTTCCAGTACGGCTACTTATTTTATAAACCCCACACAGTTTTTAGTGATAGGAAATGTTAAAGATAAACAGTGATTTTTTTTCCCTACAGGGCTTATAAACACATTTGTAACAAAGTCACACCCAGCATATATATTTTTTTCTCACTGCATAGATTTTTCTCAATTTGCAGCTATTGGTAACATACGGTTCAGCTGATAACTTTGTTCTTGCTTCAATACTTTTTCAGATATCCTGACTCTAAGTTTTTACCAACAGCTATCACTGCATTTATTCTCATGATTGCATTCTTCAACATATTTAAAACTCAACATTTCACACTATTCCTTTCTTTCCACAAGTTATATTTTATTCTTGTTTGAGCTTTTCCAAAATGCCTTTTTAACATATTGTTTCTTTTGAACAATAGTAAGGGTCTGCAAATTCTCCAGGATACATACAGCATTTTCTAGTTTCACACTCTCAAGGCATTACACTCTTTAGCACATTATCAGAATGTTCAGGACTCAGTTTCTGGTAGTTCCTTTGCTGTTCCAGATGTTCATCGTGCATACAGCTGCAGTAATCACAGATGGGTTCTCTGCCGTCAGGCGGGTCCTCGGTCGTCCGAATTCCAAAGTCTAGGTCCGGGCGCGGTTGTTGCCGCTTTCTTCCCTGACGTCAGTGAGGCAGGGCTGTATAAGACACAGCGCCATTTTCTTCAGTCTTTTTGCCGTGCGAGCAGAAGCAGTTCGCAAGTGCCGGGTCGTAGCTCCTGAATTCTGAAAAAATTGGAAACCAAGTCTTCTTTAAAGTACCCGTTGAAACTTTTCTTGCTTCAGACTGATGTCAGAAAAAGTTAACAATTGTATTTCTTGTGGGAAGCAAATACCGCATAAGGATTTCCATTCCCTCTCCTTTGCTGTTCCAGTTTTCAGAGACACATTTCCTTGTTAGCACACTGCTTTCTTTTAGCAGCAAATAGTCTGTCAATGAAAGATTTCTTTCCTCTGAGGTTCATTAACATATATCTTCACTGAGGTGCAGACTTGCCACACCAAGCCAATTAAATGAAGACTCAGCCTTTATTATTCTGATCAAAGTCTGCAGTATTTTTATGCTCTCTGTTTTAATATAAATTCTGAGCATATAAAAAACACTTTCTTTTTAAGGGTAACATTGTAATACTGGATTCATCATAGAGCATGTCTCCAAGCATACTTTGTCTTGGTTAGGGTTCTCATGAAAATTAACTGTAAAATTACATCAATGTGCATTTTTCCATTGCAGCACTTATTTTAAATCTCTGCCATTGATAACCATTGCTACATTTTATTTAATTGCATTATTTTAGGGAAAATGACCATGAGCATCCAGGTTGAAATCAATCACTTTATTGACTAGAAATGTCAATTCTTACATTAAACCCAAACTTTTAGTGACATAGCCCTTTACTCGTGATGCTTAAGTTTAGAAACAGTAAACAACAGCAAAGCTCAAAGTCCTTTTTCTGGTCTAGTCTCTGTGTTTCCAGTCCTTTGCTATGGCTGTTTCCTGGGCTCTTACCATCTCTTTCTTTGTAAATGAAGTACAGAGTTACTGGCTATATTAGCTGGCTTGTTAAAGTCTTTTCCAGATCCACACCTGCATTTCTTTTGGCTTCTGTTAGAAAGGTGAGCTACCCCTACTAACTTCTCTGCTGAGGTCCCTTTACATCTAGTGTCTAGGTGCAGTGGCCTTTCTCTCTTTCTGTCTGTCTCTAGACCTGATTTCCTGTCTCCCTCTGTTCTGAGATCCAGATAACTCTCACTATGCCTGATAAATTGTCACTCGCTAATCTACTGTAAGAATAAGAAATAATGAAGAATAATTACAAATTCATCAGGTACAAGCAAGCTGCGCTACCTTGTATCCCAATAACAATTCTCTAAGGCCATCAGGAACTTAGGTGAAACTCTGGCAGTGCAAGGCTTCAGTGACTTGCAAGCATTTAGACCATCAGCTGCACAGACAGGGACAAAACATGGAGGAGTCCAAACTATATTATCAACAAGTATAACTCTGTGTTGGCTAAACTGGATGATGCCCTGGAATTTATAAACATGCAAATAGCCATAGACAAAGTCCCATACCATATCCTAACATGCTATATGCCACATTCTATGTCCCTAGAATCCCATAGCTCTTACCTAGACCTACTGGAGACAGTCACCATTAAAGAAAATACCCTATTCATGGGAGACTTTAACTATCCCTCTATACACTGGAAAACATACATGGCCTCATACTGGCAGGCAAGATGTTTCCTGGACTTTATTAACACAGATACCCTAGACCAGATATTGTGCATAGCCACCAGAGGTTCAAACCTACTGGACCTGGTATTTACCAATATGGGAGAGCACAGCACCCACTCCTCCTGCCCCCCAACACACAGTGTCAGATCCATATTGGTAAGATCAGATCGGACCACAAAGCTGCCTCTTTTGAAATAAAAATCAACTTGCTAACCCCAGCAAACCCTGTGACACTTAAGATATATTCCAAAGTAAACTACATCCTATTAAGCAATAGTATGTCAAAATTCAAAGCCCCTCCCATCAGCAAGTTCACAGCAACCTATGCAGAATTGTTTGCAGAGACTCTGTCCAACCATGTAAATGGTTGTATCTCTACCAGAAGTAAGCCCAAAACAAACTTTGAAAAGAAACCACACTGGTGGAATCTTAACCTTAATTGGGTATATAACAAAAGAAAAAAAAAGTAATGAATAAAATCAGGAAGAACAACTCCCACAACTATAGGATCTCTCTAATTAAGCTGAACAAGAAACTAAGAGGATAACTTAGGTCCAACAAGGCCAATTATGAGGTCAAGACAGCTCACGGGCTACAGACAACCACAAGGCCTTCTACAGTTATATCTGAAACCTTAAAGGCAGCACACATCGGTGTGCCAAACTGGCTGTTAATGGTGCCACCTTCATACCTCTTCACTGAGGTGCAGACTTGCAACACCCAGCCAATTAAATGAAGACTCAACTTATATTATTCTGATCAAATTCTGTAGTAATTTTTTATGCTCTCTGTTTTACTACAAAGTCTGAGCAGATAAAAAACACTTTCTTTTTAAGAGTAACAGTGTAATACTGGATTCATCACAGAGCACATCTCCAATCATACTTTGTCTTGGTTAGGGTTCAAACAGAGCAACATAGCAAATTTCCTGGTTTACAAATTCTGCTCAAACTTCACCCCCACTCCTTCCACCCATGAAATACCTACTAGCATCCCCCTCCCCCCAAATATTAAGAGGGAGCAGGTCCTGGCAGCACACACTAAGGCCAAAACTACAGCTTTAATGGGCTCTGACAATATTCCAAGATTCCTTCTAAACAGCTTGAAACATGATCTATCAGGACCACTTATGTCACTTTTCAACTATATCCTCAAACTGGCTTTGTACCATGAGAATGGAGGACTGCAGTGGTTCTCCCACTTCACAAGGGTGGACCATCAGCTGACCCTGCAAACTGCAGACCTATTAGTCTGACTAGTCTAAAATGCGAAGCCATGGACTGAATTATCATAGAAATGATCAACAAAGACATAGGCAGCCTTCAGACACTGGACTCAACACAGACTGGCTTTGTCAAGAAAAGATCATATCTACTTAACCTGGTGGACTTCTTTAAGAAAGTCACCTAGGCAACTGATGAGGGGAAAATGGTCCATGTTGCTTACCTGGAGCTAGCTAAGGTGTTCAATACAATACCCCACTTAGGTATAGTTGATAAACTCACCGAATTGGGCATAAACCCCTGCACAACTTGCTGAATTGCCAGCTGGCTCACAGACAGGACCAACAAAGTCAGTCTTGATGATACCACCTCCATTAAGAGAGACCGGTCACCAGTGGGGTACCTGAAGGCTCAGTGCTGGGACCACTGCTATGTAGCATCTACTTCTTGGAAGTAAAGGCTAATGTCAAGGGCCTTTGACTGACCATGTTCACAGATGACTACAAATTGGGAGCTATCATTGATTCTGCCCGTGACACAAACATCAAACAAGAGGGTCTAAGACAGACAAATGACTGATGCCAAAGCTAAGGAGCAAAACGCAATGACAAGAAATGCATTACAGTGCCCTTTGGGAATGCTACCACCCAGGAAACTTCTTACATCAATAAGACATCTCTAACAGTTGACCCAGTAGTCAGGGATCTGGGAACATATGTAGACGGTAATCCTGCCCTTGACAAACATGTGGCCAAGGTAGTAAGAAAATCATTTTATGTCACCCAAATTATAAGTAAGAGCATAGCATCCAGGTCCAAGTAAGTCACAGTGTCACTTTCTTTGGCCCTTATCAGACCTATCATTCAGTATAGTGCCCCTTTCAGCATGCCCCTGACCAGACATATGCAGCAGCTGGAATGCCCACAAAGGATGCTTACCAGGAGAATCCAGGGTATAAACCCATTGTCCTGTACAGATTATGTTAAAGCCCTATCTCTATACTCAGTCTCCTACAGGTTACTGACAGGTGAGCTACACCTGGTGTACAAGACATTCTCGGATCCAGCTCTGATAGACCTTTTGCACATTTACAAAATGAAAAGCATCAGAACCACTAGATCCAATTATTTAAATTTTGCTTGTGGCATAAATAGGACATGCTGGAGAAACAGATATGTGTCTCAGAGGATATACATGCTCTGGAACAGGCTCTCCATCCATGTGAAGCAAAGTCCATCACTAACCCTATTTAAGCATAACCTTGACCAATGGATGGGAAATTAGAAATTCACCCTGGGTATGGCCACCATGCCTTTGAAAGACAGAGGCAGTAATGCCCAAACTAATATACCTCCCCTTTACAAACTTCCTATAACTAGCATATAGCTTAATAAGTTCCCATGATACATACATACAAAATCGGGTTGGATTGCACGGCTTGCTTTATAAAGGCCCTGGTGACTGTTAGCCTAGTATATACCTATGAACCTAAGTGACTGACAATAAGCAAAACTACAATATAAATACAAAACACAAGGTTTCTTAATCAGCATGGTATCTTTCTATTAAGGGTACAACTAAATAATATACTATCATTTTTACATTCCACAACTATGTCTCAAGGCACAGTTTCTCTAGTCAGAAGCATAGCTTGCGTGGGAGAAGTGGTCAACCACGCAGACACAAGGCGTTATGAGGCGTGATCAGTAGAAATTAAATAGTGCTCTTTGTGTCAGGACTGAAGCACTTGATTTGCACTTGCTTCATATATGGCATAACTTGTAGATATTTTAAAACATGTCATTTAAACTGGGGGAAGCAATGCCCCATTTTATACCATTCACATACATATGTTTGTATAGTGCATTAGTATGTTTATGGCATCCGGTGTCACTCAAATGCTCTGTTATCCTAATTGTATAAGGTCAGGAGATTTGACCTATATAGAAGGCTCCTCAGAGGCAGAGAAAATGCATGAAAATTTGAACTATAAGGAACATTTATGGAAGGTATTAACTAGGGCAGTGTTTCTCCCTGGTGTCATTGACATATATTTAAATAACGTTTAACATAACTGTCATATTTGTGTACCTTTGTGAAATATATGTGTATGCTACTGAAAAACCTTGAAAGTGTATGTTTTCATGCTTGCCTGTGAAATTACTATTTTATATTGTATTACACATATGCTGGAACATCCGTTAGTTAAATTTAATTTTGTAGGTATTTATTAGGATTAAACTAAAGAGAGAAAATATACATATGAAAACTTAAAATATAAAGCATTTGCAAGGGTACCCCCCTCCACACACACTGGTTTAAAATATGTTTTAAACAATATATTTCTTATGACTGTCACAGTTAATGCTCCCATGTAAATTATTTTTGTATGCTACCAATTTTCTGCCTACATGTATGTATGATTTTTTGCATGTTTGTGAAATGATTATTTTATATTATATTTAAGGACCTTGCAATTATACAGATGAGGAGATGAGTTTTGTTAAGATAAACTATTAGTAGCCTGAATAGATTTGACAGTGGTGCATTATACTCCTCTTCTACTAAAAAGGAGCTAGTTACAATGGTCATAGAAAAAAGAAATGGGCAGTTGAGAAGTACTGTTTTAAATTATTTATAAGGGTAAACTTGTTAATGTCAATCTGTAATGCATTTGTTTTGTGACTACTGGTGGTTTATTGAGACAGATAAAGTCATAGGCTGGGAGTTATACACATGATTGAATGAAGCACAAATCAGCCTCTACAGACAGGATGGTTTGTAATTTATTTATTTAGTTAGTTAGTTAGTTAGTTAGTTAGTTAGTTAGTTAGTTAGTTAGTTAGTTAGTCATTTATTTATTTGTATTTTTTTACAGAGAAAGTTCTACTGGATAATATGCATTTTCAGTGGAAGCCCTGGGAGAAAAGCTCTGTTTGCTTACATTGCATTATACTAAGTTCCAGTTAAATAAAGAGTAGCTACATTTATATTTAAATGTATACACAAACAGTAGTTAAATTTATACATTGTAAGATTTTACAGAGGTGAAAGTTACTAAAGAGAAAGCTCATACGCACCTTAGTCGATTTTACAGTCAGCAGTTATATATAACAAGTATTTTGTAATTTCAGTGAGAGGTTGAGTCTATTCTGTTTGAGGAGAGTATTTGGAGAGCATTGCACAGTGAAGATGAGCATGTGCAGGACCAGGATTGGTTAAGATGTTGTTTATGAGTGGTTTAAAACTTCTGAGTTTGTCATAGAGTTTTATTTGTGTGGGGGTACTATTCCAGAGTTTAATAATGTACAGGGAGATGAGTGAATCTCCGGCAACATTATTTGCCTTATTTGTAAATAATAAGAATTTGTTACTAGACTGGAGGTCCCTTGCTGGACAGTAGGTCAGTAATAAGGTATGGGCATTTTTTCTGGATGATGAATGAGTTTGTGTGGTGTAGTTAATTGTGAATATGTTAGGTAGTTGTTGTGAAGGCTGCCTGCCTAGCTAGATAGAATTTTGTAAATAATTCTATGTCATTGTAAATATTAATATGGTCTACAGGCTTGTTTCACAAATGTGAAGAAAACTGTGTTATGTGCTAAGCTTCAAAAATGTAACCACAGTGCACCCTGCTGGAAGAAAGCAGATAAGTAAAGACTTTTACAACTGTGTATGATCTCAATCTTGGAAACAGGATGTTTGGGCTAGAAAATTCTTTCTATTGTCCTAAGACATAGATAATTACTATGTTTCACGTGTAAAGTGTCTTTTATTGCTGTGGCTTCCTGTCAGGTGCAGATCAAAAGAGAAATGTTAAATTTTAAGTTCTGTGAGCCTGGTAAACTTAAGCAGACATAACAAGAATGATATAATCTGAAATGACTCAGCAGTAATGTGTATTATCAATTTAAGGGCTATCTCAGAAAGTAAGGATAGCATTTTGTATTTGTCTTCAGACCTGTAAACAACTCACCAGCATTGTGCCTTGCTCTGTAAGTAAAGTTATTTAGATCTTAGTATTTCTCTTAGAAATAGATAGAAATATAGCCAGATTAGTCTAGCTGTTTTCTTTATTTACGTCAGATTATCTTACTATATTGATTTAAAGTGTTTTCCTGTTGTTTCTGAACTCTCTAATGTCATTGTGTTGAGTTAATAAGTAATGTTTGTGTTTTTATTATTTAATATTAAATATAATTAACCTTTTAACTGTGGTTGTTTTGTGTGTAGAGATATTTAAGCTCTTAAGAGTACTTGCATGTATTTGGTGACACTATATAGGCCACTCCTAAATAGCCTTCAGGTCTTAGTCATGCTTACCAATTGGATAATAATAACATTGCACAGTAGAATTGGATACCCTTTGGTAAGGGCCTTTATAGTAACTGATAAGGGTGGTTGGTGGCAGTTGGTACTACGTTATAGTCTGGGCAGAAGGGGGCATAGGTGGAGAACCTGTGCCAGCCTTCCCCCGGAGTATCTGCATGTTTGTATATAATTCATATCTCAAAGTGTGTGTGTGTGTGTATGTGTGTGTGTGTGTGTGTGTGTGTGTGTGTCAGCTACTTCAGCAGGGACATGAAGCACTGGTTGGACAGAGAGGGTGCTGAAGGTTTTGGCTTGACCATTTGGCTGAGATCTGAACCCTATAGCTGTGCCAGTGGGGGAGTCTTATTGGAGATCTGGAGAGAAAGGGAGAAACCAGCCCCAGACTGACTGTGATCTTTGTGTGCCCTTAAGGGAAATTGCACTTTACTGTGTGTAGACTTGTTATCCTCCCAATGTGGACATCTCTCACTGGTGCTAGTGGTGAGGATTGAGGCTCCTTGATTACTGGGCCAGTGCACAGGTGTCACAGTTGTCATGTTCAAGCCAGTTTAATTGCTTTAAAGCTATGAAAATGTTGGGTCCTATGAGGGAGATTGGTGGCATATTTACCTACTTTATTGTAGCAGGAAACCACTTTATTTATTTGAGTATTATTTAAGTTTGCTAGGATATGAGTGGCGTATAAGAGAGCCAGCAATAAGAAGATGGTGGATAAAGTTTTTCTTGCAGTATCTGTAAGGAATCCAGTGATCCTATAAAGGTAGTGTAGTTTCTAGATTTAATGGTGTGCAAATGCTGGTCATATTTGAGACTGTCATCTGTTATAATGGCTTGAATGTGATTATGAGCTACAATTTCAATTACAGTATTATTTGTTGACTTTATGGTAAACAATTCTTTAGATTTTGGCAACTTTTGGAGGTAAAAAACATTAACTTGGTTTCTTGGGACTGAGTAGGAGATTTGATTCTTTGAGCCAGGTTTCTACAGAGGACAAAAATGTTTCTGTAATGTCTTGGAGCTTATTTATTGTTGAGGTTGCACATATTAATGTTGGGTTGTCTGCATACTGAACTAAACTAGCATAGTACGTAGAGGTGTGAAGGTCATTAATAAGTATATTAAATAGGAGAGGGCCAATAATAGAGCCCCGAGCGACACCTATAGTAACTGGTTGGCAGTATTGTTAGGTTTGCTGCCATAACTCTCAACTGTCCAGATTTTCATAGAATATTCAGATTTTTGCCAGATATTTTTAGCCTGTTCCTCATAAAAGTTGTAGTTTTCTGGATTTTTGTGGCAAATCAGTGAGGACTAAATTCACTAAATAATAACAGGCATTTGAGTTTCAGATTTCATATCCTTTAGAAAATGCATGGTAACACAAAACCTCATATTCTAGCAACTTTCTAAGTTTATAAGAGCAATATTTAAAATCTGTCCCATTTTTGGGGCTTTGCCCCCCCCCCCATTAGTTTTAGCTTTGCCCAAAGTTTTGTGCTAAGAGGTCATTACCATTTAACAGCTTGTTGCCTTCCAGATAGATAACTAAGAATCCACAACAAGGAGTTTTGAGAAAGTCCTATTGAGGAGAGTTGAACAAGCAGTTGCTGGAGTGAGACAGTATCAAACGACTTTGACAAGTCTAAGAGCATGTTGGACACAAGCAGACCATTGTTTCTATGTTGGTTTATTATATTGTCAAAATGTAATAGAGCAGTAGTGGTGCTGTGCCGTGGCCTAGAGCCACGTTATGTTTCTGAAAGAAGGTTATTTGAGGTTAGGTATTGCATCAGCTGCATATGGATGCATTCTCTAATATTTAGCAGAGGGAGGAGAGAGTTGCTATTGATCTGTAATTATTAAACTCTGAAGATGTAACGCCTTTGTGCAGTGGTATGATGCAGGATTTTTTCCACAAAAATGGTATGTATTTTTCTGCTATGGGCATATTAATTAGTATGGACAGATGGAAGGCTATGACTTCTGTGGCCATTTATAGATAGTCTGATGGTAGCTGGTCTACAGCTATGGAACAAGGTTTTATTTTAAGGATCAACTTCCTTATGGGTGAGGTAGGTACTGGACTAAAATTGAACAGCTGTGGGTCATTTTGAGTGGACAGGGTAGAGAGGTGAGACAGATGTATTAATGTTTAATAGAGATAATATTGACTGTATAACATATTAATTAAATTGTATGGAGATAGAGTCTGTCATATTGTCTGTTTTTGGAGAGGAATTGGTGTTCTTGCCAGGGTGGAGTACTTCATTTATTGATAACCAAAAATGTTTTGGGTTGTTTTTATGTTTGTCTTGTAGGTTGTGATGGTGTGGTTTATTGCCAGCTATGCCAGGAAGAGTAGGGCAGTGGCTGTGTAACATATGCCAGCATAGCTAGTTGGAGTTTTGTAAATAATTATACATCATTTGTATATTAAGCTGATTTGTAAAAATGCTTGTGCTGAAAAATGTGTTTGTAAAGCAGCTTGTATTAAAAATGTATAAACAGTGGGTCCTGCTGGACAGAAAAACAATACACCTGCATGTCAGACCGTATTGTAACTGTTGAAGTGAATGTATTGTAACACAGGAACACAGGATACTGGAAGAGATGAGATTAATCTCAGTCCAGCTAACTTTGAAAAATAGTCTGATATTAAATTACTGGTTTAGGCCATAAAGATTGTATCTCACAGTTCTGATTGTAGCCAGAGACAAAATGTCTGTGAAAACCAGGACTAGGAATCCTACTGTATTGTCCTTAGGGGTGAACTAATTGCTACCCTGGAATGTTGGAATTTTTTTAAATGGTTTTATAGCTTGCAGATGCTATAACACATCTTAACAAAGCTATATGTGTGTGTATTGTAGCACATATATGCTAGATTCTGGTTCAGTTTCTTGTAAAGGGAGTAGTGTGGGAACCAGATTCAGATGACCAGATGTGAAGTCATTCTATAGCCAACTTCTTCTTCTTCTTCTTTCGGCTTTTTCCGGGTTAGGGGTCACCACAGCGGATCACCTGTCTGCTCATGATTGGCAGTGGAGTTTTACAGTGTTGAGTTGCCAGCCTGGCACCCAACCTTCCACAGAAGGCACACATGCACGCACACATACCTAGGGCCAATTTAGAGTGTCCAATCCACCTACACCATGTCTTTGGGAAGTGGGAGGAAACCGGAGCACCCAGAGGAAACCCACGCGACCACAGGGAGGTCATGCAGACTCCACACAGAAGGCACCACAGCCAAGGATTGAACCAGAGAACCTCTTGCTGTGAGGTGGCAATGTTAACCGCTGCACCACCGTGGCCGCCCTTCATTCTATAGCCAACACTGAAGTGATATTTAGATATTAGTGAGAGATGTCACTTAGCTTTCAGCAGTCTGTTTTTGAAACCTGACAAAGAAGGACCACTCACCCACGTCATCTTGCTTTACCCTAGTAAGTGAACTAGTGGACAGTAATTCTTTAGATCAGTCAGAAAAACACAGTAAGTTAAGTGTTTTTTCTGTAACTGTGTGAACCTTTCCATCTATGTTATTTTTAATATTTCATGTGATTGAAACTCTGGTGTTTATTGCAAATAGATATTTAGTATTTTCATGTTCATTGATTATTTATTATTAAATATATTTAAAATTTTTATTGTGGCTGGTCTTTTAGGGAATATTTTAATCTTTGAGAGTACTTATATTTATTTGGTGACACTGTGGTCACACCCAAAAGCCTTGCATTTGGTCAAAATACTACCATTTGTATCAGTGCTAATTTTACTAAGTATACTTGGATACCCTGGTAAGAACCTTAGAGTAGCTGGCTTTGGAGTGTTCTGGTGGCAGTATCTACATTATAGTCTGGGCAGAGGGGGCATAGCTGGTAAATCTGTATCAAACTTTCCCAGGTGTGTGTGTGTATGTGTGTGTGTGTGTGTGTGTGTGTGTGTGTGTGTGTGTGTGTGTGTGTGTGTGTGTGTCTGTGGGCCTGCATGTGTTTGTGTGTGTGTGTGTGTGTGTGTGTGTGTGTGTGTGTGTGTGTGTGTGTGTGTGTGTGTGTGTGAGTGTGTGTGTGAAAATCAAATCTCAAAGTGTATGTGTCAGCTACTTGGAGCAGGGACACAGAGCACTGGTTTCACAGAGGAAGTGGTGGATGACATGGCTTGGAACACTTGGCTAAGGACTCAACTCTACAACTGTCATCAGTGTGAAGTCTTATGTGGGGCCTGGTGAGAGAGAGGAAAACCCAGCCCCATGATGGGAGTGTGTTCCCTGTGTGCTCTTAAGGGAAATTGTGCTTGGTGCAGAAAGCTGTATCTGGAAATACTCCGTGTTTCTAGCTTTATTCTAAGTGAACGTCCCTCACCAGTGTCAGTAGTGAGCATTGAGTCTCCCTTGATTACTGGTCCAGATGAGGGAGGTCACAGGGTATCTGGTAGCATAATCTACTACCACCAGGATAAAACTTGGGGTTCTCAAAGGCTCCACAATATCCATAGCTACGCTCCAAAACAGCTTCTCAATCACTGGCAAACTAATCAAAAGAGCTTTGACCTTGTCTCCTGTCTTGCCTACTTTTGGGCACTGCTGGCAGGTCCTGAAGTACCCTGTTACATCCCTTGCAATCTCAGGCCAATAAAAGTTCTGCATAATATGTTTCTTTGTAAACTTTATGCTCATTTGACCTGCAAAAGAAATGTCATGGGCTATGGATAGAAGTACCAGATGATAGGCTGTAGACACTGCCAACTACTGTATTACCTCACGCATTATCCCTCCCTCAGTTGTGCATTCTTTATACAGTAACCCTTTGTTCCAGTATACAAACTCCCCTTTTCCTTGAGTATCAGGTGCCTACTTAGCTACCTCCTTCAATCCTCTTAGTGTAGGGTCCGAGAGCTGAGCCTGTCCAAACTCTATCTTTGGACTCATCCCAGCTCCCCTTCCACAGGAAGTCTGGTATCCTTTGACAGTGGTGCTTCTCTGTCAGCCTAGGTACTACCACTCACCTCTGCCCTTGAGGTCACTCTGTCCCAGGGAACTTCAGTACCTACCAGCAGCTGTTGCTTACCTTCAGGCTTACTCCTACAGGTCAGCTCCCTTCTTGAAATAGCCACCTCACCAACCCTGGCTTCATATGTGGAGTCTGACTGGATCTCCCCCAAGCTAACAGACCCACATGCCTGTCTCCAAGCCTGACTATGTGTAACTGCATGCACACAATGTACTACATTATTAAAATCATTCCCTATCAGGACATCTGCAGGGATATCCCTGGCCAAAAGCAACTGGAATGGGGCCCTCCTAAAGCTCTGACTGGAGTGGACTGCCCAAACAAGTACTGCTTTTCTTTAACCACTGCAAGATTCACAATGGTTATGTCAGAGGCTGTGTCCCTCTCTTAGCAGTGACCTGTTTTCCGTCCACTAAGATAGGATATAAACTCCAGTGATAGTTTTGTACCTCTGTTGTCGTTGTCTCCAGACAACTTACTACTGGCATACTATTATTCTTACTTGCTGACTCTCCCACCTTTAGTTCCCCGCCTTGCTTCCATGGACATCTGTATGCTACATGGCTCCACTTGTTACATTTAAAACATCTAACCATTGATCGTGGCTGTGTACCTGAACTAGTGGCTTCCCCTATCACTAGTGGACTCTGTTGGGGTGGTTTAGGCTGCCCACCATGGTTTCCCTTATATCCATGTGCAGCACTGGGTATCCCCTTCTTGTTCAGTGATGCCCTGCTTGCTGAGTAGAGATCTCCTTTTTTCCC
Organism: Protopterus annectens; assembly: GCF_019279795.1. Taxonomy (NCBI): domain Eukaryota; kingdom Metazoa; phylum Chordata; order Ceratodontiformes; family Protopteridae; genus Protopterus; species Protopterus annectens. Next base: position 1,265,466,252 of record NC_056725.1, on the reverse strand, counting down.
CGGCTCATCTGTAGAGTTACACTCCTGGTCTGCCAACCAGAATGTCATGTCCTCAGGCAAAGTGATAAGGGCTTGTTCCCTCAACAAATGGTCTGCCAGCCTTTCAAAAGTGATGACTTGACACCCACTCACCCATCTATGAAATAAGTGCTTAGCTCAGCAATATAATCAAATACACTTTCATCTGCTGTGCGTCTATGTTCACAAAACTTTCTTTCTGTAAGCTTCAGGAGTTAACTAAAACATTGCAATAAACAATGTTCAGCTTTATCACAGTTTAAACAATCAGTATCAGACAAATTAGAAACAGCAGTTACAGCTTTACCATGGAGTATGGGGTCAGGAACTGTACCCAGAGCCCTTTGTCAATATTATACTGTTTACATACTCTTTCAAATATGCGTTTATATCACGCTATCAGAAGATGAAAATAGTGAACGCTATTTCATCGAACCTAAAATTTCTAAACCACATAATATTGAACATTCAGAACAGCGAATTTTTCCTTGGGGAAAAAATTCATTATTCCGAAACACATACACACAACACAAGCACACCTAAAAAACATCAATCCACACACATATACTTATAATCCTACAACTAATCCTACACTAAATTGTACATACACTATCTATCCACTTACCGTAACCAAAACCCTAACCCTAAGGTCTGTCACTACTGCACACTCACCTAACCTGTGCCCTAATCCTAACTCACTTAACCCACCCTTAATCCTAATTCACCTAACCCGCGTCCTAACCCTAACTCACCTAACCCACGCCCTAACCCTAACTCACCTAACCCACGCCCTAATCCTAACGACCACACAATCGCACACTTAGCTGAACCCGACCCGTAAATTTCCATCACAGCTCTGAAAATAGCGAAGCCACAGAACCGGCCAACCAAATTCTTTCCCTAGGAAAGAATTCGGTGTTCTGCAGCTTTGCTATTTTTATTGTTCACTCAAAACAGGTCGATATTAGAACATTCAAAGTTTTAAAACTTCGATGTTCTGATATAGACCCGAATACATGAATAAAACCATCAAAATTATCATCATCTGTAAAATGCGAAAGAAATTTACTGACCTTTATTGCTTCTGAGGTTTGGTTATTCTCTTCCCCATTACCTCTATGACCCTGAAGAAGAGTCATCATCTCCCTCTCATATTGGTGCTGTTTCTTTTTCTCTTCAGCCTCCAAACACCACTGTCTCTTTGCTGATTCTAACTCCATATATTTTGCCTGTTGCAGTCTCTCTGTTGATTCTAATTCCAAGCGTTTGGCCTCCAGTTCAAGTCTCTTTAACTACAGATGGATTTTTAAGCCCTCTGAGGAAAAGGTGAACTGTCCTGTTTCTGAGGGCTGTAAATCCCCATTGCCAGATGGGTTGTCTTCCTGGATGCTGGTCCATGCTGCAGTTACAATTAAGGCTGAAATCATTTCCTCTTTACTCAGGTTGGCATGTGCCAGTCCTTCGGCTTTGCACACCTTGGCCAAATGTTTTTTTGTCAGCTTGCCATAATCCTCTACTGATATCTTTGCCTGCTTTCCCTGACTAAAATAAACTAACAACAAAAATAAATAAATAAAACTGTTGTGAAAATGAACTCTGTATGTTTACCTTGGGCTGCTGAGAGTACACACACCTTCAATGACAACTGCCTGCAGGCTATAAAAGTTCAATTAATATCCATACCACTGTTCACCAATATGTACCATCCTTCCTATGTGCCAGTAATCAAGGAGCCTCAATCCTCACCACTGACACTGGTGAGAGATGTTTACTTGGAACAAAGATAGATACACACAGTATTTCTAGATGCAGCTCTCTGCACCAAGCACAATTTCTTTTAAGAGCACACAGGGAACACACTGTTGGCCTGGGGCTGCGTTGCCCTTTCTCTCACCAGGATCCACATAAGACTCCAAACTGACCATAGATGTAGAGTTGAGTCCTCAGCCACGTGTTCCAAGCCAAGTCCTCCATCACCCTCTCTGTGAAACCACTGCACTGTGTCCCGGCTTCAAGTAGCTGACACACTCAATAGTTGACATTTGATTTTCACACAAGCACACACCTGGGAAAGGCTGCCACAGATTTACCAGTTATGCCCCCCTGCCCAGACTATAAGGTAGATACTGTCACCAGAACACTCCAAAGCCTGCTAGTCTAAAGCTCTTACCAGGGTATACAATTATACTTAGTAAAATTAAAATTTATATAAATGGTAGTATTTTGAACAAATGCAGGGCTTTCAGGAGAGGCCACCGTGTCACCAAATAAATATAAGTACTCTCAAAGGTTAAAATATTCCCTAAAAGACCAGCTTCAATGAAAATTTTAAATATATTTAATAACAAATAATAAAATAACATGAAAATACTAAATATCTATTTACAATAAGCACCGGAGTTTTGGTCATTGGAAATATTAAAAATAACTCAGATGGAAAGGTTCACATAGATACAAAAAAACAATACTTAACCACTCTTACTATATTTTCCTGACTGATATAAAGTATTACTGTCCCATAGTTCACTTCCTATAGCAAGGCAAGATGAAGTTGATGAGTGGTCCTTCTTTGTCAGGTTTCAAAAACAGACTGCTGAGAGCTGAGTGACATCTCTCACTAACGTAAATATAGTTTCAGTGCTGGCTATAGAATGACATCACATCTGGTCATCCGAATCTGGTTCCCACACTGCACACTTTACTAGAAACTGAACCAGAATCTAGCACATATGTGCTACAATACACACATGTAAACCTTTGCTAACAAATGTTACAGCATCTGGAAGATACAAAGCCATTTCAAAAACTTCCTCCCTTCCAGGGGAGCAATTAGTTCACCCTTAAGGACAATACTGTAGGATTCCTAGCCCTGGTTTTCACAGACATTCTGTCTCTGGCTGCAATCAGAGCTGTGAGGTACAATTTTTATAGCCTAAACCAAATAATTTAATTTCAGATTATTTTTGATTAACCTGTTCTCTTCCAGTATCTTGTGTTACAGTACTCTAATTTCAACAGTTACAGTACAATCTGACATACAGGTCTATATATTTTCTGTCCAGCAGGATCCACTGTTGGTACATTTGTAACACAAGCAGCTTTACAAATACATTTTCAACACAAGCATCTGTACAAATCAGCTTGATCTACAAATGACATATAATTCTTTCAAAACTTCAACTAGCTATGCTGACATATCTTGCACACCCACTCCCCTACTCTTCCTGGCATAGCTGGAATGCCTTGCATCATCACAGGTTGGTATAGTCTCTTTGCTTATCCTGTTTGACATGGAGTTTTGCAAAGTTTTAAGATGTCTAAATTGCTGGAAGGCATTTTGAGTCTTACTTTTACATCAATTTTCCAGGCTTTATCGCTTTTTGTCATGTTTTTTTGTTGTTTCTTTTTTCTGCCATGTTACAGTGTTGGACTTCACTTGTTTATTACACACTGGTGCTAGATTATTTAAGGTCTATAAGAATGTGTTATTAAAGTGTTCTTCAGCAGTATCTAGTGGCATTGTTCTAAGTGCAATCCAGATATATTGTTTTAGTTTCACTTAAAATATCTTGGCTGAAATAGGTTGTATTTCATATTTGTTTTTAGATAATATGTTTATCTAGGTTATGGTGAGTTCCTATAGCATATGTTAGTATGTGGTCACTTATGCTAAGAGGCAGCCTACTTTTGTCAGTTTGACTTGTTTGTTAACAATGATCCACTGTAATGCTGAGTGTTTCCCTGAAGTTTTCTTGATTCTAGTAGGCATGATTATTCATTGTGTTAAGTTGAACAAGTTTATGGATTCAGTGTGGATAGTGGAATTTATGAGTTGCTGGTCTATATGTAAGTCTGCAAGTATTATAGTTTCATTGTTAATTTGTCAGGATGTCCAATACAGGACACCTTCAGCAGTATCCATGTTATTCCCTGGTGGTATATCAATTGCTGTTAAGCATATAATTTTCCTATTGTTGATTTTTAAGAGTGTTGTTAGAAGTTCAGCATTGTTAAGTGTGGGTATTTCCTGTGGAAGTAAGGTGATGGTTAAGGAATGTTATAGATGATTGCTACACCAGCTGCACACTTGTTTTGTCTGTCATACCTGAGTATATTGTATCTGGGGGAATGATCTCATTATCCTTTATTTCTAATTTTAGCCAGGTTCCAGAAGCTATGACTACATCAGGTATGTATGTGGCAAGGTAGGAATGTATGTTGTGGATTTTATTGCACATATTTCTTAAGTTAATATTTAATAAGATAAGTTTTTTTTTTTTTGCTGAGATGTATTAGGTGACCTTTTGGTTTTGGGGTTGAAAGTGATGGTTTTATGAACAGTGGGATCTGGGTTGGGGTCAGTATCTCTGATAATTTTTTGATTTGATATTTTACAGAGGGAAGATTGTGGCTAGTTCTGTTTTGGTCTTGGTTTGATATTTGTCATAAATTTGTATACTTAATTTTGAGATAGTTATAGGTAAACCAGATATGGTTTGTTTGTAGAGATAGGGTATTATGGAGAAAGGGGGGCTGGATAGATGTTGATATTCTTTGTGAGTATTGAATGAGGTCCTAAGTATTTAAAGGAGGTGAATTTGATAATTGGTGATAATAGCTAGTAGAAGGAGGAGGAATAGTAAAATAATCTGGGTTAGGGGCATCTTATTTAACTTGGGTTTTATCTTTGTTGTAAATAAGGATTAGAAAATGTTAGGATGGTACTGGGTTGGTTGCAGAGGGTTGTAGAGATGCAATTTGATAGTTATAGTGGGCAAGGATTAAGACAGTTTGGAAAAGAGTCTTGGATGGTAAACAAGAGTGGATGTTACTATTAGGAGCAATTTTATTAGTTGTTTTATTCTGGAGGGAACTGATGGTATTAGTTTGAGGAATATGTGGGTGGTACTATGGAAGTATAAATGTAGAATAAGAGGAGGTGAGTGGGAATTGGTGGTAGGGTAGGGGAGTGGAGTGAGCCTGAATATTAATGAGGGTGAACAAAGAGGGTTGAAAACTTGGCAAGGAGACCAAGAAAAAAACAGTGACTTAACTTAAGCAGCCACAAATCTGCTGAAAGACATAAGTAAAAGGAAAAATGCAGTTTAAAAAGGCCTTTGAGCTAGTAGATGAAGTCTTGATTTTCTTGTTCTTGAATTGTTTTTACTGCTGTTTTAGCTGCTTTTCTGTAAAAAAAAAAAGTTCAAAGCTTGTTAGCGCTACCAGGCTGTAAAAAAAAAAAAAAAGTTCAAAGCTTGTTAGCGCTACCAGGCTATAACTCATTCCGAAGAAGAATGTGAGCACTCCAATGGGCACCAAAGTTTATTTAATAAACTTTGGTGTCCGTTGGAGTGCTCACATTCTTCTGTTTTTTGTTCTGTGGTTTGCTGTGCTCTAGTATAACTCATTCCACACCTTTCATCCCCAAAACATGGGCCAAAGCTTCAAAGGTGTTGGTGTCTACATATTCATAAAGGATATGCACACCTCCAGACTAGTAGTCCAGGGAGGTGTGTCTCAGGTCATTCACACCCATATGGACAATGACAGAGTCATACTTGTACTTGTTGTTGAGTGACCTGTGTGCGTATGTTATGTGTCGGATTCTGACACCTGATAGACATGTGATAGAATGCAATCTGGGGGTCATGCTGCTCAATGCTAGAAGCCTAAATCTCAAGCTGCACATGCTCAAAGAACTCCTCAAAATGGAGAACATCGACATTTGTGCTGCAATGGAGACCTGGTTTAAAGCAGCAGAAAGCACCCCTTGTGCTAATAACTCATTTCACACCTTTCGGCCCTGAAACATGGACCAAAAACCAAAAGGCAGTGGTGTCTCCGTATTCATAAATGGTATGCACACCTCCAGACTAGTAGTCCAGCATAACACATCTGAGATACTTCAGGTACAACTTAAATTGGGTAAGATGGTGAGGCAGGTCATAGCCTGCTATAGGTCTCCAGCCATGCCCCTAGACTCTCACTCCATGTTCCTAAGCACCCTGGAATCTATCAAGGTCCAACCCAACACTCTCATATTAGGAGACTTCAACTACCCCTCCATCAACTGGGAAAACTACTCATGCACCAGTACACTGGCCCAACACTTCCTGGAATTCATCAGTTCCAATGCCCTGGACCAGCTCATTCTGACCCCCACTAGAGAAAACAACATCCTTGACCTGGTTATTACTAACATGGGAGACAGTTGATCTGCACCAATAATCAATCTCTCCCTGGTCAGATCCGACCATAAACTAATCACCATGGAAACCCACATCTCACCCACACCCCATGCAAAGGTAACCACCTTGAAAAACTTCTTGAAAGCTGACTTTGGACTCCTAAAAACAGAGGTGGCTAATGTCATGGCACTCATGCCAATGGAAAATAGATCCATGACTTCAGAATCATACACCAATGCACTGTGTAAACATGTACATCAATACATGAAACTAGCCATACCCAACAGAACCAAGATGCTCTCCTCCAAAAAAAGGAAGCAAATCTGGTGGTCCCCTACCATTAATAAACTCTATAACAGAAGGAAGAAACTGTTGCAGAAAAAGGTGAAATCCCAAAACTGGAAAAACTCCCTTATTAGTCTCAACAAAAAAATGAGATCCCTCATCAAATCCTCCAGAGCCAGCTATGAAGGCAGAATTCCAGCAGATACTAAAAGCAATCACAAAGCCTTCTATAGTTATATCAAGAACCTCAACGGCAATACCCAGGTTTTCTCTGAGTTACTGCACAATGATACCTCCTATACTGAGCTAACAGATATTGTCAACATACTGGCCGACAAATTCAGTGCCAACTTTATCCCTTTCTCCCCTCCAAAGGATCAATCACAATACCAGAAGAATGCCAGGCACCCAGCATTACTGCACCACAGGTTAAAGCTGCATTGTCCAAGGCCAAGAATACAGCTTCCATGGGACCTGATAATATCCCTGGCTGTGTTCTACATGAACTACAAAGCAAACTGGCACCACATCTGTGTGCCCTGTTCAGTCGCAGCCTCACCTCAGGCTTTGTCACTACTGAATGGCGCACTACTACAGTCATACCTCTCCATAAAGGGGGAGCAACTACAGATCCTGGGAATTATCGCCCCATTAGCCTGATGAGTATGATATGTAAAGCTATGGAGTGCATCATCATGGAACTGGTTAACAAAGATACAGGAAATCTCCAAACTCTAGACCCTACGCAATTTGGCTTTGTGAAAGGGAGATCATGCCTGCTCAACCTGGTTGACATCTTTGAGTCAGTCACCAGGGCTGTGGATGAAGGTAAGGCAGTGCATACAGCCTACCTCAATCTTCCCAAGGTCTTTGATACAATTCCTTACTCAGGAATTATTGATAAACTCACCAAACTAGGCATCAACCCCTATATCACTAGGTGGGTTGCAAATTGCCTCACAGATAGAACACACAGTGTGAAAGTAGCGGACTCCAAGTCAGACTGCTGACCAGTCATAAGTGGAGTCCCACAGGGATCCATTCCGGGTGCTCTCCTGTTCAGAATCTACTTCTCAGAAGTCCAGACCAACACAAAGGGACTCTGGCTGACCAAGTTTGTAGATGACTGCAAAATGGGAGCCATTATTAACTCCCCAAGTGATGCAGGTATCCTACAGAAAGGCCTCACTGAGACCAATAACTGGCGTCAAAACCATGGTCTTAAACTTAACACCAAAAAGATGCATTGTCATCCCCTTTGGTAAAAACTCAGTTCCCACTAATTACCACATCATTGGGAGCCCACTGAACACTGAAGACATTATAAGAGATCTGGGGATGCAGGTTGCCAGAAACCTCTCCTTTGACCTTTGACCACCACATTGCCACTGTGGTCAGAAAGTTCTTCTATGTGGCACATCTCATTACTAAGGGTTTTGCATCCAAGAAGAAAGAGGCCATCATCTCTCTCTACTTTTCTCTCATTAGACCAATCATCGAGTATAATGCCCCATTTGGCATGCACCTCACTAGACACCTGCAACAGCTGGAGAGGCCACAGAACTACTTCATGAAGAGGATCCTAGGCATTAAACACATGTCCTACACTGACAAACTCAAAACACTCCAGCTATTCTCTGTCTTATATAGCCTACTTAGAGGCAATCACTGATACCTTACAAAGCTATGTCTGACCCAGCTCTGTTAGGAATGCTACATCTAAAGGAATCCCAATCCCTCCACACCACATGCTCCAGAGACCTCAACCTCAATACCACAATCAACAGAACATGCTGGAGGGACAGGTTCCTCACTCAGAGACTGCCCATGCTCTGGAATAAACTTCCCATACATGTCAAGCAGAGCACCTCGCTGTCCCTCTTCAAGAGAAATCTTGATGAGTGGATGGGTAATAGAAAGTTCACCCCGGGGATCACTCCAGTGGCTCTACTTGATAGAGGCACTGGGAACTAACGTCGGGTGTCACAATGACAGGGCACTTCTATGGACTAAGTCGTCTTGTAAAGGCTCCAGGGCCATTAGCCTAGTACACACCTATGAACCTATGTTCTAGGACACAGTTTTAGTAGGAGGGTTAGTCTACTATCACCTTGACCTGACTAATGGAGATAACAGTGAAAACTGCACTTGACTGTCTGAACAACTGTATTTATTATTTATTTATTTATTTTGACATTTGTTTAACTAGGTGTGTCTGACTGAGCATGTGCACTTTTTTCAGTGGAAGCCCAGGGAGAAAAGCTCCAGACAGAAACATTATTAAAGTGAAAGTAACACAAAGTACAGAAAACTTCCAAGTACATGACAGCCACTAAATAAAGGAGTAACTATACATACATAAAAAAATCTCAAAATACTGTACAGAATTAATCAATCTGCAAGCAATTAAGTACAGTAGTAGATTTTGCTACATAAAAAAATCTAATATACAGTGTAGAATATAATAATATGCTGAGATAAAATACTACAGAGTAAATAGTTGAAGAAACAAAGAGCTAGGTACAAGGAGGAACAGTAATCCAGTTATGTTGGGTTTTGGCAAGAGCGCAGCCATGAATTCAGTAGCATCTCTTTTAATGCCTTTTTGAAGTTGTGGATATTGGATATAGTTCTAATGGTTAGAGGAAGTTTGTTCCAGGCCAAGGCAACAGAGTAGCTGTACAGGCGTTGGCCAATTTTTCTTTTGGGCTTGTAGAATTTCAAGAGGCACTGGTCAGAGCTTCAGAGAGAGCAGTTGGGAGTATAGAAGGAGATGAGGAATGAGATGGCAGGGCAGTAGCTAGGTTTGTTAATAATGAAGGGAGTAAGGAGCAGTGGAGCTAGAAGGAACTGATGTGGGAGTTCAGGCCAGTTTAGGGATCTGCGCACAAGGCAATGATGAGAATTGTAAGGTTGATTTGCTGTGAACCTAGTCACTTTATTGTAAGAGAGTTTGAGTTTAGACTTTAGAGAGGATTGTAGGTTGGTTAGGATTGGAGAGGCATAAAGCAGACTGGGAAGAAGGTAGGCATAGGCAAGAGAGAGTCTAGAGTCCATGGTGAGGGATTTTTTGTTTCTATAGAGTAAGCCTAGTTTTTGGTGTTTTTCTTAATGCATTTCTGGACATGTAGATTGAATTTTAGTTGATCATTGATGATAATGCCCAAGAGCTTTGTATGCCTTTCTTAGTTTGTTACGGTGTTGTCAGGAGATGAGATAGTGAATGAAGTTTTAAGATGAGAGAGAGACAGATTTGAGGTAAATTAAGAGAAGTTTAGTTTTTTTTAGTATTGAGTACAAGTTGATTGTCAGTTAACCACCTTTCAACAGAGTTGAATGAGTTTTGAGTTATAATGAGGAGGTGTGTGCAAGAGATTGTCAAAAGTGCAGGTGATAGTGGAGTTGTCTACATATTGAATAAGAGAGGACTGAGAAGAGGCAGTATGTAGACAATTAGTAAAGATGTTAAATAGTAGTGATTCAAGAATGGATCCTTGATATGCACCAGTATTAACAAGAAGGAAGTGGGAGAAGGAAGACAGCCACTTGCCAGACTGCTGTCTGTTGGTAAGATGGCTTGAGATCCATTTGAGTGTTGGATTGGAGAGACCAAGATCAGATATTTTACTAAGAAGCCTGGGGGTGTGAGACAGTATCAAGTGCTTTAGAGAAGTCTAGGAACAGGCTGGATACTAGTTTATTGTCTCTGGCTTGAGAGACGGCATGAGTGAAAGAGATTTGAGTAGAAGTAGTGCTATGGTCAGAGCAGAAGCCATGTTGGGTAGGAGAGAGTAGATTTACTTATAGATGATAATCAAGGAGTGTTTGTGTACACATTTGGACCTGTAGTTTGAAAGTTCAGTGGAGTATCCTCCTTTGTAGACAGGTATAGTGTATAATATTTTCCAGATAGAGGGGTCAGTAGATTCTTGGATAGATCTGTTGATAAGAATAAATATGGGAAAGGCTATAGAGCTTGCAGATAGCTTTGGGAAGACTGGTGGTAGTTGTAGTTTATCTGCTGAGGGAGAGCAGGATTTCAGTTTTTTTAGTAGTGATTTTATGTAGGCAGTGGGGACATGTCTGCGTGAGAAGGTAGATATGTGATCTGAAGGAGAGAAAGGAATAGCGGGATTGAAAGTGTGACTGTTCTGTGTTAGTTATTTAATGGAGTCAATAAAATAAGAGTTGAGTGTTGTGGCAGATTCTAGAGGAAAATTGTAAGGGCAAGGTTTTGGTATACTGGGACAACATGGGTGAAGAATCTTGTTAATGGTGTTCCAGAATTTTTTAGGATTGTTTTGGTGGTCTGATTGAGGCTTTAGGTAGAATTTTATTTTTTATCATTATTGATTTGTTTTTAGTGAGGTGGAGTTCTTTATAGGATTGGTGGTGAATGCGGGATTTTGTTTTTAGCCAGTTCTTCCATGCAATATCCATCTTGTGCATTAGGGAGTGAATAAAGTAAGAAAGCCAAGGGGCAAAGAGAGATTTCACTCTGATTTTTGTAAGGGGAGCAAGGGACATCAGAATGTCTAGAAAGATGGAGTTAAATTTAAGAACAGTTTCTTCAAGTGGTAGGTTAAAGAGAAGGGACCAGTTTATGCTGGAGAGTCTATTGTTGAACTCATCAGGGTTAAAGTTAGCAAGACTACAGCATTTTCTGTATTTATGTTGCCTAATTAGATGAGGAGCGTTCCATTGTATACGTGTGGGTCGCTTATAGAATCGGGCTGTATAATGTAAAGAGGTTTCTGTGGACTTTGTAATGCAAAGTCCAAAGGCCACCCCAACTCCCACAGATCAGCAAAACAATGAGAAAAAGTAAGTCAGAATGCAATACTGCAGCTGTGGAAAATTACTGGCTCAGAACTCAAAGTGGTTACATAAGAAGAGAAATAAACTTAAGGAAAGGAGACAGTAGACTGCTAAAAACAATTAACTGACCACAGCTAAAGGAGAAAGTACCAGTGGAAATGCAATGATCTAAGAAAATGGAGCTATTGTAGTGGATAAAGTTATTTGTTTTAGGTTGCCATAATATTTATACTTTACATAAAATATATACCATAGACTAGTAGTCAAACTGCAGACTTCATTGTTACATACATATCTACTTACTTGCAGGGACACTTTTATAGCAAAATAAAAACACATTAAAGAGACAGTTAAGTGCATTGACTCAGTGCTGACTGTACACAAATACTAGCTCAGAGCTTAAAGTGATTTAATAACTGTGTCAGGCATGGAGAAATAAAAAAGGAAGGGGGGAGACCAAGGATGACTTCCATGAAGGCATGCAGTTCCACTAAAGAAAGACAGGAGAACATAAATAATGGGAATAGCAAGTCTAGAAGAAGTGAAGAAAATACAAGAGAAAGCAACAGTTTGAGGAAGAGCAATATGTGTAAATGTCAGTGTCTGTTAGGAAGTAGAGAGTAAAAGCTCATCACCAGGACTTCAGTGGAGGAGGGTTTACAGACTATAAGGCTACTGCTTAGAAAGGGTCTATATTATATAAGTGAATGCAACGAATTGCAAACACTATATAAATGACCCACAATCCTCAAAAATCCAAAATGTTGAACACATGGATCAGTGATTTTTTTTTCCCAGGGAAAAAAAATCACTAATCCATTAAAAAAAAAAAAAAAAATACAAAAAAAAAAAAAAAATCAAAACACAAAATAAAATGGGGGGGGGGGCTTCACCCCCCACCCCCCTACTTAAATATACCAACTCCAAGATCGCAGCAGAGTGGAAGAAATGGCAAAGTCCCAAAAACGGCCCAGTGATTTTTTTCCCTAAGAAAAAAATCTCTGTTCCGTGCTTTCGGTATTTTGCCATTTCGCGTAATGACGTTCAACTAAACAGTGTTCGCAATTCATTGCGTTCACTAAAATAATAGGAACCCCTTACAAACTAGGACACTGAAGCAATGAAAACACAGATAGAAGACTGGATGCCCCTAACACTTACTTAAAGTAGAAGGTCAGAGTTGGTACACATTTTGCCTAAATAAATGGTGGGTGGATTGAGTGGACTCAGACTGCCTAGTGGATGAGCCTGGTGTGTGTATACTTTAGGGATATTTCAAGTGAACTTAATGCACAAGAGAAGAGGTGGCACACAGTTTGTCCTAAATAAGTGGTGGCTGTATTGAGTTGACTCAGACTGCCTATTGGATGAGCCTGCTGTGTGTATGCTTTGGGGAGGTTTGCAGTGAACCCTGTAACTCCTTTATACCTTGCTAGAGACAGAGATAGAGAGAGAGAAGGCAGCAATGATCAATTAATTATTAGATTAATTATTTTTAGATTAATTGTAAGATTTAATGTGATTCATAGGCATGCAAAATCGCACATCACTGTATCACATTAAAACAAAATTAGTATTACCAAGAATTTCTCAGTTGAGCAGTTGAAACAAGTAGTGCATTCATGCTTATACACTTAGGGACTCCACTTATGGCAGATACACATATGGGTGCACATGCACAGACACACACACACACAGACAGACACACACACACACACACACACACACACACACACACACACACACACACACACACACACACACACACACACAGTTTGCATTGTACCACTCCCATGGATGCATATTCTCACAATTAAAATGCTTCAGTAGAAGTTCCTAAACTGTCATGCGCACTTACAAATTTTGTGCAATGCTCTGCACAGATGTTGCATAGTACAGTAATATGTGAGTCACTGTATCACACAGCTTTTCTTCCGAAGCAGTATATCCAGATGCTAAAAGGCTTCATTACCACATTCACAGGCAGCTGTGAAAACACACTGTAGGGATTATGACTCAGGACCACCTTGCACTATACACAAAGCTGCATATTCCATTTTGCATGCTAGCCACTTTCTGTATTTACAAATCCTAACTTATACTGAAAGGTCTGTAAACTGTTTATCAACTGTCTGCTGGTGTGAAAGATATACCACTGCTTTGTATCTTATATTAAACAGCTGTTATTTCTAGAAACCCTCCTTTTATCTCTACATTTGTCTTTGTATTACAAATAATGAGAATTTGCTGCAAGTTTCTATAGTTCAGCCCTGTGCTAAACTAACAATTTGTGACAAAGAGGCTTAAGATATACTATAGAGCAACCTTGTTCCAAAACAGCATTGGCAAACAAAAAAAATCATTGCTAGTATATGCATACAAGACAACTCAAACAACAAAGAAAATACATTAAACTAAATCATCACAGAGTAATAACTTTTTTTTTTGTTGCCAGGGAAGTTAAAATTAGTGGCAAATAATGACTGCTAATGTAGTGGTGGTGGTAGGGATGTAATGAAAGGAGGTGAAAAAATGTTACTAGCATCTTTAGAATAAAGAGTAGAAAATCTTTTGGAGTGAAATAGAAGAAAGTACATTAACAGATACCAGGAATTAATCATCTTTCCTTTTTGTATCTCAGTCAACAAGTGAACAATACACTCCTGTGCTATTGTATAGTTTATAAAAGATTCCAAGTATGTGGCAAAGATAAGTATTCTGCACTTTACAGAATGTCGTACTGTTGAAAAGTTAAGATTTTAACTGCTACAGAGTGATGAATTTTCATCTTGCAAAGTGCAGCAAATGAAATGTCAAGTTTATAGTTTATCTGTCCCTCTCCAACATGTCAAGCCTCACAGACCTCAAGCTATTACTCATGTTAATCTTGTCCGTTCATGATTCTTCTGATACAGAAGCATTATAGATGACAGCTGATATGTTTCTTCAGTCTAACATCATTAATGATTCAGTGTGCAAGGAAAAAATAGAGCACAGGAAAAAAAAGTAATATTGTTCTGTAAGAGGAATCATTTTACTTTGAATTGCAGTCATTAAATATAAGACATGTTGCCTCTTAATCACTTTATGCTTTAATCATGTAACTCCATCAAGCTCTTAAAATCCTTTCCTAGGAATGAACTGAGATGCTGATGGCGCTTCAGTCAACTATGTAAAATAATAAAATAACTCTATTTTGAACCCATCTCTATCTATACATAACTTAATTGGCAAAGTTAACGTGCTTCCATGTATTCAGGGTCTGTGCTCTTTTCTCAGTATGGTTATTCATTTGTATAATAATAACGGGGAGGAGAAATTCTACTACATAAAAAACACATATTAATATACGATACAGTTTTGCTTTTTCCTGTTTGATTTTATTTGAGTTTTAAGACATAGAATACACATACAAGCAATGCTTTAAAGGGACCTACCTAGTTTATTTAGCATATTAAGTTCTACTAGAGTAGAGAACTAGGGAGGTTGGCATAATGGTTATGGTGTTTGCCTTACAAACACAAGGTGCAGGGTTTGACTCTCACATGGGGTAATTGGCTAGGCTTAAAATGGCCCACAAGGGCAGTTAGCCTAGTACTGATCTATGAACCTATAACATACCTATTTTACAACCTGTGGACTAGAGCAATAGCTCGAACATTATTTTATTTACATTTTATTGATTGGGCTAGTTCTCATAGGCCTATGGCCTGTATTTAGGGGAGATCAGATGTATTTTCTAAACTGGTTATGAGAATCTTGGCCAGGGTATTGGAGAAATTCTACTGCTCTTTTCCATTTCCAGTTTGCAGCCATGATGGGCTGTAGGGTGGTCTTGGCTTGGAGTGGAGAATATGGAGTCAGTAATATTGCATTTTTCAAAGAATGCAAGTACATCTCAAGATATTACTGTTGTTAAAAGTGTAGATGGAAGACTGACAGTTGGCAAGTTAGAAGAGATGACAAACGTCACTGAATCTTCTGATATTAACACAGTATCCTTGAGTCAGGTTATGGATCACCTGTGTATTCAGGAAGCAGGAAGATTTAGGAAGGACATGATGTAGTAAGTGGATAAAGGTCAACTCATATTGATAGGTTCAGTTGGGAAACCTGAGGAAGAGAATGTGGTGGGAAAGACTATCACAAAATAAGAGTGCCTCATAGTCATAGGCCCAAAGTTTTAAGTGGACAACATAACAACATTTACCTGAGATTATTCATGTGAAAAAAATGACATGAGTTTGGATTACTTCAAAAGAAAAAAAATAGATATTAGGTATTGGACAAGTAAGTAATGCCATTAGATATTACTGTATCAGAAATGGATCAGAAATGAGGAAGGAAAATACTGTTTTGTGATTTAACTTTTGAAACTGCATCTACAGCTAAAACCTTTCTGCATTTATGTGACAGTAAATACTTCTGTTCTGTGTGAAAATTGTATACTATTGATGGCTTAGGTATTATATCAAAAGACATATAATACTGCAATTTAGAATTGCTGAAAATTAGCAGTGATGAGATTAAACATTTTTACATTGAATTGCAAAAAAAAAATGTACATGATATTAAAACATTGCATAATAAATGCAATGTTTGGTATGGGTTGACTGGAAATAATGCTTCACTAAACAGTGGAAATGAAAAGTTGCAGCATATTCCTAATGTTCTGAATATCAATGGTTACAAAGCATGTCTTATGTAAAGATGCAATCCAAAACATGTTTTCTTGTTTTTGTAGATCCAATCAAAATTTGATTCAATGTTGTGATAAAAGAATATGTCCACAATGTGGGGAGAGAGAACATAATGCAAAAGTCTGTGAGTTTTTTTTAAGAAAATGTAAAACTTTAGTACATTTGTGGATTGATTGTCTACAGTTAAAAGAGACAGAACTACATAAATTAAATATAGAAAACCCTGTACAAACAGATGTCCTTCAGACGGATATATTGTTAGTGAATAATGAAACTGTTCACAAAGAAGGAGGAGAAGCAGAACAGAGCGTAGTAGAATCAGATGATGATGATGATGGTGAAAAGAGATGCATGGTAGTGAGGGGATGATGAATATGTGAGAGAAATGATGAGAAACGAAATTCAACTGGAAGAAGGATTGGGAAAAGAAAATTGAAACACAGTGCTAAAGGGAAGTACATTTTATGTTTACTATTAATAGTATAAAAATGCAAGCTTACTGTAATAGAAATTTGTAAAATGTCATTGCTAAGATCACTAGCTTGGTGGATATTCAAAAATTAATTTACATATAGTAAAAACAAGTAGAATATGGGGCATAAAATGTTATGGAGTTTTGGAAATGATTTGTGTTGTGGTATAGCAGTATTGTACAAATTACATTTACATTTGTTGGAGCTAATTCTAAGTATACCAGGTAGACTTCTTATCTCAGTTTTGAGAACACTCATAGGTGTTATACATATTATATACATCTACACTCCTTTAGTTGTGAAAGATATGGAAGATGCTTTTAAACCTTAAAGGTTTATGTTACAGAAAATATTGCTATTATCATAATGGGAGATCTGAATTGTCATTTCAGAAAAATAATGGCAAAGTTAATGAAAAAAATGTCATTAATTTAGAGAAGTCCTTAAATATGCCATACTTAAATTAGATCCAGGTATGGGAACTGCTTATAACAGATGTATGTTGGCAAAGGAAATAGCTTATTTTGCTTATTTTGAAATTCTTCAATTTGTTAATTGTGTTAATTTGGCTTTGCAGTTTACAAATCATAATGAACTTCAATTTGAGTTAGGAGTTAATAGTGAGTATATAAAGGAAGTAAAGGGTGTTAATTAAATGGTTGGGTTTTAGATCCAGAAGAATGAAGATAGAGGTTATTCTTTCCTTTCTGGAAACAGCAATGTACATTAATTCCATTTTGTAATAGCTGGACATATTAGTGGATTCTGTATAAAGGTAAACATAAAATTGTTTTATACAATGGAAAAAAAAAAGAAAAGAAAAGATGAAATGGAATGACTGTAATACGTTTTTAATTTAATAGATAATATTTTAATAGATGAAATCCTTTCAGTTCTTAATGAAGAAAGTAACAGGACTGTGTTATACAGACAACGGTATGCAATTCAAGGTGCGAGACATATAATCTCTCCATTTTATTGTAAATTGATAAAAAAGGAAAATACATATCTGAATAGTATTAGAAATCAAAAATGGAAACTAGTTACTAATCAAGCTATCTCCCAAACTATTCCAAATTTTATAATAGACACTACCAATGTTATCCCTTATAGGTATTATTCTGGGTTGTATACTGACAGAATCTATAGATCTAGAAGTCAGTACCCTTACACTAAAGTACCCAAAAGCTGAATGATGTGCTATGTACACTGAGCTTGGATTTCTACTTCTGTGGAGCTGTTTTCTGGTGTCTACATAATAGTTTTCCTGTTATTTTAAGCTCCCATATGGATTCCACCAATACACTCCAAGTCTGGTTGAACAGTAACCCTCCTATATTACAGTCTCCCTCCTGTCAAGGTGCAGTTTCTATACTCTCTCCTTTGTTTTTCTCTCAGCTACTACACTATTCTAGTTCCTCCATTTTCCTTACCCCTTGCTATCATTGGTTCTGCATCAAGACACCCCACCCCTTCTGTTTCCCATCTCTTCCAATTTCTACTCACTCTCTATGCTTCCTAT
Organism: Protopterus annectens; assembly: GCF_019279795.1. NCBI lineage: Eukaryota > Metazoa > Chordata > Ceratodontiformes > Protopteridae > Protopterus > Protopterus annectens. Next base: position 1,265,448,248 of record NC_056725.1, on the reverse strand, counting down.
CCTCCTTCAAGCCTTAGTCTCTCCTTATTACAATCGGTACTCAAATCTGCTGCCACCAAGGAAGCTTTCTAGTGGACAACATCGTGGCACTTTTATCACATGGCTTTCAGCAATACTTCCACACTTTCACACTTGAAATTCCCTATTTGGTCAATGATCAAATGTTTATGAAAAAATACCATTATACAGGAACTATTTCCTCTACTATGGCCTTCAAAATGCCCTTCCTTGGCCAACTATCTCACTGATGTCTCAGTATATGTTCATACCTTCTCCTTCTTTTTCTGTTTCTATCTCCTCCCTTTGAGGTGAAAACCTTTAACTGTCAGTTGTGGGCTTTAAAAAATGTTCATATAGGAATGTATGCTTGCTGCCCCATATTACCACATTTGTTCAATTCCTTCTCTAACTTACACCCTCCTGTCCAAGCATCTTCTCTTTCCCACTCCTTACTTTTTCTTTTTTAAGCCCATTTGAACCTAACCACAGACTATTTGCAGCCTCTCCTCCCTTAAGTAGGATACACACGCATGCACGCACGCACATGCATGCACGCACATGTACACACGCACACACACAAATACACATCTATATAGAAATCAATAGGACTGAAAAGTAACTTATCAGCATGTTTTTGGGATATGGGAGGCAAGTGCAGACCCTCCCAACAGAAGACTCACTGACACAGGCAGGGCATGCAAATTCAACTCAGGAGCCCCCCACAAGTCGACTTAATTTTTAAGCAAGTATGCATACTCCTAGTAACTTGAAAATGACTATAGGAAAAAGCAAAAATAAATAAATACATAAATAAATAAATAAAATAAAATAACAGTAATAATTGTCACAGAAAAATAAAGCTCACATACGACTTACATACTTTACGTAACGGGACAATGCGCTTAATAGTCAATTCTGTACTGTGGAGATAATGATAATAACTTGTATTTTATAGGCTGACTATCTAGAATATTTTTTGCAGCACGAGTTCATAATTATTCATAAATGTTTGATTAAAAATCTTAGTAAAACACTTTTCAAAGCATGAGACCCCTAACAGATGTAGTTTATTTTGAATATCTTTCCATGATGGCCCACTTGTGCAGTATGTCTTATGAAGCTATCTAAGTCTAGGTCTACTTGGATATGATGGCACATTTTTCACACAGTATGTTCTGTTCTGATGGCCTTGTATCATTTTTGAGCTGCCTACACCTGAATGTACATTGTTATAGCATGTATCCATGTTTTCAAACTTTACACTATGTATGTATCATTGTGGTTGTTTCATTGCATGTCATGTTGCCTTGAAGAAACCAGATGTCTGGATGTTTAAGGAAGTATATTTTTTAATATGCTTAAATCCAGGACCATGTGAGATGGGGATCACTTGACATACAAAAAGTTTTTCATTCAGTTTAGCAATAGCACAGAAAATGTACTTATTAGAGGAAGATACATTACTGAACAACTATATTTGACCTACTGGTTTTTCTGTAAGCAGACAGTTTGACAAAATGGCTGTTCCAAGTTGTCTAGTTCCTCACATGCAACAATTATTTTTCTGTGACCTACTTATTATATAAATCATGCTGGTAAATGGAAATGCATTGTTTAAGGCCAGATAATCAAAGGTCATACGCTACATGATGGCAAACAGGTATGTAAAATACCAGAACTGCCATACCAATCTCACCAGCAAGTAAAAGCATTCATAGCAACATTGCTTTTTGATCTTTCACTGTCAGCTTTTCCTATCATTGTGAAGCAGAACTCACCAAGTGTTGCATTGTTCACCCTTTAGTAGGGAACATGAGCTGGGTTTAGACCATTGTGAGACAGGTTAGTTTTACCCTACTGATGATGTGTTGTTGCGATAGTAATCCTGCTCAGTATTTTTTATGCATTAAAATTGGCTCAGATATTTTGTGTATGTGCTTGGCCAAGGAGACAATGGTGTAAAGCTACCATATGTGGGATTATGACTGAATGCCTCTAAGTAAGAACCCCACCTAAATATAATGATACCGCAGTGGTGCAGATTTCTAGCTGGCCAGGAATAGCCAGCTGCAGGGTCAGTGAGGAGTGACACTTGTCACCGGGGTTGGAGCATGGATAGAAGGGGGCTGCCTCTCTCCAGCAGGGCACCGCATGTTTGAGGGTAACTGGCTGCTAAATAATTTGTATTTAAACCTATTCATATATCAAAATGCTGGTTATAGGTGCTTTAGTCTGCTTTTAATTTTTATGCATTCTGGTGATGGGTATTTATTTATTATTTATCACTGGATAATGGGTATTGAATGTGTTTATATAATGTGAACTACCTCTTGCATGTTATACGTGTTGTTATTTTCTTTCTTGTGTTATTCTTTGATACCGCTGTATCTACATTATTTGCACAGCATTTCTCTCATGAGCTGACATTTGTAATTTAAATTAGACTGCACTTGTGTGGTCCTAAATGACAATAAAGTTTCTCTGAATTTTTGAATCTTTGATCAGGATGTGCTGGGATTGTCTCACTCCAGTTTTGAATACTGCTTTCAATGCTTTAAACTGTGTCTTCAGTTTCTGGAATGTCTATGATATTTTAAACTCAGCCTAACTTTAGATATAATATTTGAAAGCTGGTAGTCTTGAGGGGTTAAGCCCTTTGTACCTGGTAGGGCTTTACCCTTGATGGTGTCACGTTAATTTCTGGAAGATGTGAATGTTATTGTTATAATATAATTATCTTCATTCCATTTCTGAAGTACTCCATGCTAAGGTTGGCTGGCAGATTTCGAAGATTAACTGTCATGGGTTGCTCCATTATGCAGTTAAGGCTTTATTTAAATAAATATGTGGTACTAAGTTATTATTACATGTAAAATATTTAGCTGGTTTACAAGAATACAAGTACTAGTTACAATCTGAAATATATGTAACGTTGCTAATAAGTACAGCAGCAGTCACTAGTTCTCATACACTAAGAAACAAAAGATGCAACGTGTGATGATTTTGTAGGTACAATATGTATCTATGTGACAACTACTGCCTTTTTTGACTATGTGACAAAGATTAACAAATGCTTCTCATGTTTCTATAGTGTTGTACTGTTTCCATGATTTCAGTGCTTCATCTCCTACATTTAGCAGTGCTTTGACTGCCTTACTTAGACAACTGCTTTAGTTTGAGTTACAAAGCTAGGATTTAAGGTGGAAGAACTTGATCTGTGGGGCTAAGAGTGCAGCCATTATGGTATTTCTGGTTAATTCATTTATTTTATATGCAAAAGACTGGTAGCCAGTTGTGTTGTGAAAGTGAAGCTTGCAGTTTTATAACGTTACTTCTGGTTTTGGGTCTAAAGGATATTAAGCAAGCGGGGTGTTAGGTTGATGATTTTGAAGTGTAAGGACTATAGGGAAGTGAGGGGGAACTGTAGAATTTGTTCCTTTATGTGGAATGTTAGTGATTAGTAGGTTTAAGAGAGAGAGAGAGAGATTATTGGTTTGAAATTGGGCCTTGTGGCTTCAGCTACTGCTTGGGCTAGACTTAGGTCTACTATCCACTCGTACATGTACTGGTCTCTGTTAGGGAGGAGATTTAAGTTGAAATCCCCCATTGTGATTTTTTTTATTGGTAGGATGGAGTTCATGATGGAACAGATTAGGCGTTGTGCTTTTGTTTGGGAGGTAGGAAAAAAAGACGTGGGCTGCTGCTTTACAGAGGTTTGAGTATTTGATTTGTAGGATTTTTATAACTCCCCAGTTAAGTTCATGTCCTAAAAATTGGAGACTTGTTCTTGTGTGTGGGTATGGTTGTAGAGAAGGTTTGTGTAAAATCATGTTGCCTCCTCCTCCTACTCCTGTACCCAGCCTTTTATTAAGGATTTTTTAAGTATTATTAAGAATATACAGGTAGCTAGTTAAATTTATGCTGAATGGTGTACAGTATAAATGTGGCAATCTTATTCTGGATTGCACGGTTATAAATGACCTTTTCTTATGGAAACGTAGAAGGCTACAGATGACCTTTTCTTATGGGAATGTCTGATGCTAACAAAAAAGTAAAACATTGTCATGAAATTTCAAGAATGTTTAAGAGTAACAGCAGGATGATAAATTAATTCCCCAAAAGAGTGGAAGGCGAGTGGAACAGATGATCATCTAATATAAAGTACAGTCATTATTTGTTTAAGAATGTAATAGACATGCCCAAGTCTTATACCATATTGTACTGTATTATTGTACTGTAAGACTATGCAGAACTGATGTGTTGTTCTGCCTTCTGGTTTTTAATATACAATTAATTGCTTTTATAGTTACAGTTGGACTTTTGGAAATGTCTCATTTTGTATGTGATCTTTACATTTGAATTAGGGCACTCATATCTAACTGGTGATGAACATTACATGTCAGTGCCTTCTAGAAACCCTGTCAACTTGCTTACCACAGTCTGAGTAAAATGAGTGGATGACATATCCTCAGCAACCAGCATGGAATACAATACTGGCATTATAATGTCTAAATTATTTTCTACAATGTTTTACTCATTGCAGGTGCTGGCAAGCCTTTGAATAGCTTGCAAGTTATATATCTTTTTTGTTTTAATTATTTATACGTTTAATAAAAAAATATGCAGGGTGGTCCAGAGGTCCTATTTCAGCTGTGAGCCATGTCACAAGAAGCGCAGTCATTTAAATTCAGAGAAATTATAAAACAAATATATACTTACAAAAATGCAACATTTTCAGTTGCAAATTATATGTCTCACTTTAAAATATATGATGGAATACATTTAGGCATGCCCTAGCAGTGAGGTATAGTTGCAAACATTAGAAGATTACAATATGTACTACATTTGTTAATGGTTTGGCTACAGCCTTTTAACTAAATATTATTTTCATTATATGTGATAATAGTCAAACTGTGTCTTGGTTCATTCTCAGACGTGATACAGATGATGTGATTTCCATGTTGATGTTAGAGATTGTGTACAGATATATAAATGGTAAGTTAGTTTAGTTTAGTAAAGTATGAGTAGGTGGGCGGCCATGGTGGTGCAGCGGTTAGCATTGCCGCCTCACAGCAAGAGGTTCTCCGGTTCAATCCTTGGCTGGGGTGCCTTCTGTGCGGAGTCTGCATGTCCTCCCTGTGGTCACATGGGTTTCCTCCGGGTGCTCCAGTTTCCTCCCACATCCCAAAGACATGCTGTAGGTGGATTAGACACTCTAAATTGGCCCTAAGTGTGAGTGCGTGCATGTGTGTGTCTTCTGTGGAAGGTTGGGTGCCGAGCTGACAACTTGACACCGTAAAACTCCCCTGCCAATCATGAGCAGACAGGTGATCCACTGTGGTGACCCCTAACCGGGAAAAGCTGAAAAAAAAGAAGTAAAGTATAAGTAGGTAAAGGGTATACAGTATAAGAAAATTCAGTCTAAGTCAGCAGTGCAAAGGCTAGATGGAGTCAGTTGATAAAAGATATGATTGACAGTAATATGGCAATTAAGACTTTATGAAGTTAGTGTTATTTCGAATCAGTTCCAGTGACAGACTTGTGTCACATGATAAGGAGTACTTGGGGGGGTTATGTCTTAGTAACTGAGAAGGGCAGAGCTGTAGCAAGGGTGGGGTGAAAGAGGCAGCTGCCATGGGCACATGCAATTAACGGGACATGTCTAACTCTTTAGTGTAAGTGCCATTCGGGACCCAATCTGTCCTTACAGCAGTTCTAGCCATAGTGGTAACAGCAGTGAAGCAGCTGTACATGCCAATTGCAGATGCAGCCCCTTAAATGACAATGGTATCACTGCATTTTATGATCTGTAGCAAGCAACTCCTTTCTGCAGTTTACCAGATCTCCTTACTTGCAGTTTTAGAACCAAAACTGTAACAAGAAAATCTGTTAAATTGTAATAATTCATTTTCCAGTATGCAGCAAAGCTGAGGTGCTCTTTTGTTACCAAGTTGATGTGAGAATGCTTTTTTTTTCTTTTTTTCATTTGGTCTCTACTCTGGGCTGGAGGATGCCAAAGAGGGGACACTTGTCACTCTACTTACAGTTACGGATGTGTGACTTAGCAATTCATACCATCTTTAGAACCAAAGCATTAAGATGGTGGCATCATGGGTAATGTAATCAAACTAACACCAGCAGGTGTGAGTTATAAGCTGGCAGCACGCTGAAGCTTTAAGAGCTGAAGTATAGAATTGTTCAGCAAACAGTGGTAGACAACATAACAGATGGCTAGAGTGCACTACATGTGACTGTAAAGGGAGTGGAAATTATGTTTTCTTTTCAAATGATAAGACTTGAAACAAGTGGAGGTATATACTGCACTGTAGAAATGGAACTGCACCACTTGTTTCTGTTTTACTTTTGCTTAAGCATTTAAGTATACTTTTATTGTATCTAGAGTCCTGTACAGTTCTCTTGGCTCATATACTGTTTGTAAAACATATTATATCTGTGCTGAAATTACTGAAGATTTTTTTTGTACAAACAAGCGTAGAAGAAAGTCCATGGGAAGTACGTAAAACATTTCTGTACTGTAAGTATGGCAACCTGAATATTTCATAACACACAAGCAAACAGAAAGGCTGTCTCATGGGAGATGAACAGAATATGTACAAAGGACTTTTATGGCTGTTTCTGACCTTGTCAAATGCTTCTCCTTGCTTTTCCCAGAGACTGTTAAGTATTTTCATGTTTTATTTAGCTACATTTTAGTTGTAAACAAACAAATAGAAAAACTGTCAATAGCCCTTAATACTGTGCAGTAAGCCATGGCATCTATAATATTGATCAAATAAAGTACAAAATACACTTTGGATAAACTGTAAGGGAATTTTATTGAGCTACTAAAATGAAAGATAAGTGCCTTTGTCTACTAAAACTGATTACTAGTGGTGTAGGCTTCATCAGATCAATGCCATTGCACCTGCTTTCCCTGGCACTGGCATTGGTCTGATGAAGCCTATAGCACCATAAATCAGTTCTAGCAGACAAAAGCACTTATCTTTAATTTTGATGGCCCAGTAAAGTTTCCCAATAATTTATCTGAGTAATGCATTTAATTGTATTTTATGTTTTAGTTGCACACTAGATTTCAGTTCTCTCTAGAAGGATTAAACTTTAGTTAGATCATTAATATTTTAAATACTGGCATCAGTCTTTTACTCTGCTTCCCCCACCGATTAAACAAAAATATATATTAGTTAAACTTTATTTCAGAGTAGAAGATTCTGTTCTCAGTTATCTCAAGGACACAAATTAAAAAATTGCGATGCAAGGATTATGTTTTATATATATATATATATATATATATATATATATATATATATATATATATATATATATATCTTAGAATTTAAGTATGAATATTAGATTATTTAAATGAGTCAAGTCTAAGAAGGGGAAAACACTATGTGAGACGAATGAATGTAAACACTATAAATTTGTGCTGAGTATTATAAACCTGTAAGCTGTTCTGCATGTTATAAACCTGTAAGTTGTGCTGTGTGTTATAAACCGGTAAGTTGTGCTGCGTGTTATAAAACTGTAAGTTGGGCTGTGTGTTATAAACCTGTAAGTTGTGCTGTGTGTTATAAACCGGTACGTTGTGCTGCATGTTATAAACCTGTAAGTTGTGCTGAGTGTTATAAACCGGTAAGTTGTGCTGCGTGCTATAAACCAGTAAGTTGTGCTGTGTGTTATAAACCGGTACGTTGTGCTGCATGTTATAAACCTGTAAGTTGTGCTGTGTGTTATAAACCGGTACGTTGTACTGCATGTTATAAACCCGTAAGTTGTGCTGAGTGTTATAAACCGGTAAGTTGTGCTGCGTGCTATAAACCTGTAAGTTGTGCTGTGTGTTATAAACCGGTACGTTGTGCTGCGTGTTATAAACCAGTAAGTTGTGCTGTGTGTTATAAACCGGTAAGTTGTGCTGTGTGTTATAAACCTGTAAGTTGTGCTGCGTGTTATAAACTGGTAAGTTGTGCTGCGTGTTATAAACTGGTAAGTTGTGCTGCGTGTTATAAACCTGTAAGTTGTGCTGTGTGTTATAAACCGGTAAGTTGTGCTGCGTGTTATAAACCTGTACATTGTGCTGTGTGTTATAAACCAGTAAGTTGTGCTGCGTGTTATAAACCGGTAAGTTGTGCTGCGTGTTATAAACCTGTAAGTTGTGCTGCGTGTTATAAACCGGTAAGTTGTGCTGCATGTCATAAACCGGTAAGTTGTGCTGCATGTTATAAACCTGTAAGTTGTGCTGCATGTTATAAACTGGTAAGTTGTGCTGTGTGTTATAAACCGGTAAGTTGTGCTGCGTGTTATAAACCGGTAAGTTAACATCCAGCTATTCCCATTATTCTTGCGTATGTGTTAACAATTTGATAGTATAAATTTATACCTGTTATCTTGAAACCATATTGAACTACTGATCCTACAGACATTGCCAACTGATCCTACAGACATTGCCAACATACTGGCTGACAGGTTCAGTGCAAACTTCTCCCCCCCTCCCCCCCAAAAGGAAGAGATATCTATACCAAACGATTGCAGCCCCCCAAACATCTCCAGCGCCCAAGTGAGAACTGCTCTCTCCAAAGCAAAAAACACAGCATCCATGGGACATGATGGTGTCCCCGGCTGTGTGCTCCATGAACTCAATGAGGAATTAAACCCACAGCTAGGACAGCTGTTTAATCAAAGTCTTACCTCTGGATACGCCCAGGAGTGGCGCACTGCAACTGTGGTACCACTTCACAAAGGCGGTGCCTCCACCGACCCTGGAAATTACCGGCCCATTAGCTTGACAAGCCTTATCTGCAAAGCCATGGAGAGGATCATAATGGACCTCATAAATAAAGACATAGGGAATTTGCAGACTTTGGATCCAACCCAGTTTGGCTTTGTCAAAGGCAGATCATGCCTTTTAAACTTGGTTGACTTTTTCGAAACAGTCACCAAAGCCATTGATGAGGGAAAGGCAGTCCATACAGCCTACCTCGATCTGGCTAAGGCCTTCGATACAATACCCCATTCGGGTATCATTGAAAAACTCATCAGCTTAAATGTCAACCCATACATCACAAGATGGGTTGCAAACTGGCTGAGTGACAGAACCCACAGGGTCAGAGCTGCTGGCGCCATGTCAGACTCAAAGCCTGTCACAAGTGGTGTCCCACAGGGCTCAGTCCTGGGCCCACTCTTGTTTGGCATCTACTTTTCCGAAGTACAAGCAAACACAGGAGGGTTATGGCTGACAAAGTTTGCAGATGACTGCAAACTGGGCGCCATAGTAGAAAACACATCTGACACAGATATCCTTCAGAAGGGTCTCACAGAAACGGATAACTGGTGCCAGAGCCACGGCCTAAAGTTAAATGCCAAAAATGCATAGTCATACCCTTCGGGAAAAACAAGGTTACCCCTAGCTACCAAATAGGTGGCAATCCACTGAGCACAGAAGAAGTTATCAGGGACCTGGGGACCCAGGTTGATAGTAGTCTGTCATTCGACACCCATGTAGCTAAAGTAGTTAGGAAGACCTTCTACATTGCCCACCTTATCATGAAGGGATTCTCATCTAGATCAAGGGAGGTCATAGTCTCCCTTTACTCATCACTCATCAGACCAATGATTGAGTACAATGCCCCATTCGAATGTATCTGACCCGACACTTGCAGCAGCTGGAGAGGCCACAAAGTTCCTCACCAAAAGGATAAAGGGTCTCAAAAATCTGTCCTATGCTGCCCGACTGAAAGAACTCCAGCTCTATTCAGTCGCCACGCTGCTCAGAGGTGACCTTTGCCTAACATACAAGGCCATGTCAAACCCAGATTTGATGAATATGCTTCACCTCAAAAATCTAGATCCATCAGAGCCACAAGGGCGGGAGACTTAAACCTTGACACGGCTATTAATAGGACGTGCTGGAGGGATAGATTCATCACCCAAAGACTCCCTATGCTGTGGAACAAAATCCCGGTACATGTGAGGCAGAGCACCTCGCTGGCCTTGTTCAAGAGAAATCTTGACCAATGGATGGGAGATCGCAGATATACCCCAGGGATTACCTCAGTGTCACTGCTCGACAGAGGCACAGCAAAATAATGGGTATAGTTCCCCATACTAAAGGGGTGGCGTAAGTCACAAAACGATGGGCTAGGCTTGTAAATGCCCTCGGGCAGATAGCCTAGTATGAACCTATGAACCTATGAACCTATGAATTTCACACTGACATGTTGAATAATCCTGACCAGTGTGAAGGTTTCACAGTCTATTGTCCTGTTACTGAAAATTAAGGAGATGGGTTCTGCAAGAGGCCTGAAATGAAGCTATTACATTATAAAATACTGTAAAATTTGGGAAATGCATTAAATGGATATTTAAGTACATATAACTAGGCAAGATAGGTGTATTACAAAAACAAGCAGAAATGTGTAAACCCCAGTGATTTTGTTATATTCCTGAAGTTTTGATGACTTCTCTCTGTAAGACATCAGATTAGAAAACTAACATTCTTGGTAAGTCTGGCAAGATAGGCAGTGCAAATTCTTGGTGATTTTGGTAAATATTCAAAATGAAACAGCAGTTTTTCTTCTCAGCTGAGCTGGAAAAAATAATAATTTTCAAAATCATTCACATAAGTACTGGACTAATAATGTCTGTGATTTATCTGCTATATATTTCATCAGGTAACATTTATAACTATGGACCTCTTCTCAACATAAGCATTTCAGATTGCTTTTGTCCTGCTTTAACCCTCCAACCATTTCCAAAAACATGAAATGGCATGTAGATCTCATTAAATTCCATTTCATTAAGAGGACACGTCTGAAGTTTCACATATCAGACTACTAACACTACTGCTATGGGTACAGTGAGGGCCAAGTCACCATACCACAGAAATGCCCTGACACCTTCTTGCTACATATAATCACTTTAGTCATGCTGCCACTGAGGCAAATGTGGAGGGGTCACATCAACACTACCACTGAGGCAAATGTGGAGGGGTCACATCAATAACATGGGACTCAGCCACATAAATAGTTACACATAGAAACAGAATGCTATTTTGTGACTTCTATCTCAGCTTTATCCTCAAAATAACATTTAGAAAAAAGTGTTATGTTGACAAATAGGAATTCTAAACACATAGGATATGATATTTGCTTTACAAATCTGATAGTGACTTATGTCTCACTTAGACATGACTCATTTATTTTGTTTTATAAATGTTAGGGGATGTCTGTTATCAACATTTATTTAGTTATTTAGCTATTTATTTGTTTATTTAAAGTTGTTTTCTGTAGTAGATTTCTTATTTAAACAGCTAATTTGTTGGCAGGGCCAGATCCAGCAATAGGTGACCTAGACAGCTGCCTAAGGACCCATGCTGGCATTAGGGGCCCCATCACACCATTAAATTAAAAAAAAAAACTTTTCTTACTTTGCTGAATGACCACATACTGCTGCTTTAAGAAAAAGCAATGAAAAGTTTTCCTGTGATCACACACTGTAGCTTTAATAAATAAAGTTTCCTGCTTTGCCCATGCCCATGTTCTACTGCTTCTTGCTTTCTTCCAGTGAAGCAGGAGCAAGCATGGATGCAGAGATGGCATGAGATTTCGAAGCAGGGTTCAGAAAACATAGCAGATGTTGGTTTAGAGTCTATGCCTGACAGATGTTTTTTGAGTTATATTCATTGGTTCAAAGTCCATGCAACATTAATTGCAGGTGTTCAAATGGCTACTGGTGCAGCCAACATTCAGAATGTGTGTGTGTGTGTGTGTGTGTGTGTGTGTGTGTGTGTGTGTGTGTGTGTGTGTGTGTGTGTGTGTGTGTGTGGGGTGCTAAAATTTATTGTAAGAGCCTTAATCCAATTGCTAGACCCAATTTCATCCTGTACACAAAATACATGCTGACGTAAAACCTGTTGTTCTGTTAACTTTCAAAGTGATTTAGAGTAGTCCAACACAGAAGATATAGGGAGTTCAAAAATAAGATGCAGATATCCCGCAAGCCTGTAGTACTACCCCCCCCATAAAACAGCATGCTATTTGCAGTAGTATTTCTGATTAGTGTATTACTTGTGAGTTGCTGAACAAAAGCTACTGCTGCAGCATTTATATTGATTGTAATTGCTTTGGTTTATTCATTGCACTTAAGAATGAATTAAATCACTAATAGGCCTAGATTGTTTAATATAGTCTAAATTTGTTGGACTTTAGTAACATATTTTTGCAGTACCATATTTAGAGCTTCCGGAAAATGTAAAGATTTTACATTTGTCAGGTTATACGGTCTGCATTATTTGGAGTGATGATCGGAACCAGTATCATAGGTAGGGAGGGGCAAGAGAGTCAACTGCCCTGGGTGCAAAGTGTGTAAGGATTGATCAGCCAATCACAATCTTTCGTTAATGCAATACTGGCTTTTAAAAAACTGACTGAGAGCTGTACCTCACTGCTTGTGGTCTAAACTGTAGCAACTAAAATATTTTTTTTTACCTAAACCTTAAGTGCTGCAGTGCTCAGTGCACTTTGCTAAAGTTTAAAAGAAGACATTTTTTTTAATAAAATGTGTTGAGGGTTGGAGGCAGGGCACAGAAATGGGACATGAATGGCGGGGTGAGGGGGAGGTGTTGTCTATCTGTCTACCTGGTTGGTGTGCCAGTTGAAAGAACGTCCATTCGCTTGAAGAGCTGTGGGGGTGGAGCACTGGTTTATAGTATTGGCTTGAACCAGCTATGCTTCTGATCAGAACCACTGATCTCCAGCATTCCTTATGTAGTCATTGTTGCACACTATTGTGGTACAGTCTCCTTTGGCAGTTAGCACACGGGACTAAAGCTCTGACTTGTTAATGAGCTGTTTCCTTTTGCAAGGGTACAGGGTTTGAACCTTTCCACCTTCATTTAATTCCTTTATGACATTCAGTGAGTAAGTCAACCAGACAGTGCTTTAGGGCAACTGGGAAATTGGAATAGCCTCCCTAATGGTCTCCAGGACTGCATGCCTAGTAACTATAAACCTGTTGTCATTGTTTGCCAGACCTTTCCTATTGCATAGCTGAAGTATTTCAGGAAATGTTATGGCAATATCACTATAACACTATTTTGAATGCAACACAGACAATTTATTCCTCAAGCACATCAGGCATTGCATTTGTAGATGAAGGACTTAAACACAAAGCTGTTTGCTAGCAGCAACCTCTGCATTAATAATAGCTCTCTTTAATGTGGAATTATTTAGATGACAGTTTTTATATATGTTATCAGGTAGCTGATAATTCTTATGCTCGTATAAACACCCTATTAAAAATGTGCTACACATACCTGGATCTGGATCTACTGTATGATGCTAGTGTTCTTCATTCAGTTTTATGTAGTTCATCCAAAGCTACCAATAAAGTACATGCAATTTACTTCTAAATAATAAGGGATGTACACAGTCAACAAAGTGGTTGTAACTGCTGGTGGGGGTGGGGGCTGTCTGTGAGTAAAATTACCTTATATTCTTTATCATCTAGTTATTTTTAAAGAATCAGTAATCTTTATTTGCAGGACTAGCATGTGTGTGTGTGTGTGTGTGTGTGTGTGTGTGTGTGTGTGTGTGTGTGTGTGTGTGTGTGTGTGTGTGTGTGTGTGTGTGTGTGTGTGTGTGTGTGTGTGTGTGTGAGAATTAAGCTTGAACACTTTGGCTAATGTGTGTTTGCATGAAACAAATCTGAAATATGTAACTTTGGACAGTATTATTAATTTGTGGATACTGATATCTGAAAAGGGTGTAGTCAACAGTGTAGCTCTAATTGCTGGGTTTTGGGATGTTTGTGCATATACATGTGCATATAACATACTACTGGCCATATGGATTTTCAATGAATGTGAGTTTCTAGGGAAGAGGAGTTTACTGTTGCTCATACTAAGTTTTCAATACGATGCTATTTTGTTTTGGTTTCCTTAGCAAAAAAGCCATCAGTATTTGTGCTATAAAATTTGAAGTAAAGATTTTTAAATCAAATCTCTGTAAGTATTGTAAAAGTAAACAAAATAGTATGCACTGGTAGGTTTGAAAAGTGTTTACAGGAACTGGGGAGAAACAGCCAAGTAATGGGACACTGGAATGGTTGTAGTGGGGGGGGTGAATTGACTTGCCTAGGGCCCCATATGGCCATGATCCAGCTCTGTTTACAGGTCAGTCTGGTAAGCAGAAATTATCTGAACACTTTACAAGCACAGAGATAATATATTCCATATTCTGAAAATGCACATTATTCACCATTTGCAACTTTTATAATAATGGATATGCACTCATCCCCCCAAAAAGCGGAATCCATTTATAAGGAGCTTCACAGAAGAGTGTAAGCATTTAATCATAAAGCCAGAGAAACAGTTTCAGTAGTATGCTCATTTCAAAAAACAGGTTTAAAGAATCTCCTCAGTAATGTACTCATAGTTAACAGGTGAAGAAAATGGAGCAGTATAGTAAAAAAATAGATTAAACTACTTTGGAGAGGTAATCTATTTATAGAAAATATGCTATAAAAGGTGAGGAAGAGGGTTACAGAAGTGGTAGAATTGACAGAAAGGGTACTGTGGATCCTCTGTCTGGAATATTAATTTGATGCATATTAGAGAGATGACAGAAAGTCAGGATGTCAAGTAATATTTGGGAAGATATTTTTAAAATTCTGATCTGAATTCTATGTATGAATTCATTCTGTTAGGTGAGATAAGAGATACATAGTTTTAGTAAAATTTAGCCAGCCTTGTTGTGTAGAGGGTAAAACCCTGACTACTCTGCAGATGACCTAGATGATTAGAGACCCTAGTGCTGGCAGGAGCTGGCTGAAGAAAGCAGGAGTAATAGACCACTGCCCACTTGCCCATCCCAGAATGAGGGGGTGGGAGGCATCTTTTGTCTGGCTCCTGTACCCTAGAATGAATAGACTTATTGGGTGTAGCACTTTCTCATAAATGACAGGGTAATAAACATACAAATAGAGTAGCTTATTGACACTTTCTCATAAATGACAGGGTAATAAACATACAAATAGAGTAGCTTAATGAAAGGCTCTTTGCTGCTGTAGAGAGGGAATATTCTTGTTGTGTTTGCAGGATCCCTTTACCAAACGTGCATATGCTTTACAGTAATAAAAAGTGTGAAAGCATTGTTGACCAGAAGAGTAATCTGTTAATGTTGCCCTTTGTTATATTAATATGATACTGGAAGTTTAAATACTGGTTATGCCAAAACCTAAATACCTGAAGTGGCTTGTAGTTTTTCATTTATCATGGTTATTACACATGAAATGCCATTTGATGAATGCAAATAGAAGCGTTTGATAGTTTCTGAATATCCATTTTTTCCATATTTAGTAGCAGGTCCATTTTCTGTAGCCAGTTGGACTAGATCTTTTCTAGTTGCACTATGGGAAGATCTGGATCTCTGTATAGTCATATTTTTGCATACAGGGTGAGTATCAGCTGGTTAAGTTCAAGTAGCAGTGAATGAATATAGAGAAAGGATGTGGAGGTAGGTCACAACCTTGGGGTACATAACTTTTAGGAGAGGAGCACTTGATGAGAAATGTGTACCTAACTTTACTGAGAAGGTTCTGTAAGATCAATGGCTTTTTTGGCTTATTCCTAAAGCAATGAGGGATCTTGTTTTATGTAAGCTCCGTGTCTGTGCTTGCTTGCATGTACTGCACCATTGTGCACTGCCACGTAGCGGTAGTTATCATTGGTGCTTATAGTCACAAACATTTTGCTTGTTAAATTTTCCCTAAGTACTTTGCTTGTGGTCTTCCAGAGGTTTTTCGCTGCCCTGCTCTATTGTCAGGTAGAACACTAAGCCTAGCCTCAGAGGTACCAACACACTGCTCATCTACTAGCCATTCCTACATGCAACCTCTCTTGCTGACCATATAAATTTACCTAACACAATGGAAGTACAATTTCCCACAGTTTCTCCAGCAAGCTTGATCGATATGGGCATCCTGAGACAGTGTAGTAACTGCCTCATGTTCACTGACAACCCCCTACTCCTAGTCCACACAAACTCAAAATGTGAGAGATGCAACTATATTAAGAACCTTGAATCCATGTTCTCTCACACACCAGTCAGTAAATATAACAATGAGTGGGTTGTCAGCATGCACACCTCACCTTCTACTTCACCCAAATCCACATCACACATACCTACATATGTGGAAGTCCTCACCAGAAACATACATAAACACCAGAGACCTCCCAATCAGAAACACAAGCATGCAGAACACAGTACGCATAATAGCTCACATACCAGTGTCTCACCTGTTAAGTCCTTAATGCAAACTACAAAACCAAACATATTAGTCATAAGTGATTCCATCGTGAGATACACAGATGTCCCTCTCACCAGGCTGAATATGGAGAAGGTCACGGTCAGCTATCTCTCAGATGCCAGGATCTGCCAGATCACATATGCACTTGAGTCTTTCAACAACAGGTACTGTTATAACTCTGTAATAGGTTCATAGGTTGGTACTAGGCTATCATCCCTAGGGCCTATACAAGCCTAGCCATAACAATTCCCTGGCAATTTCTTCCCACAACTCCATGTTGGTGTGAATGACTTGAGACATACCTCTCTAGACTATATGAAGAAAGACATGATTGAGTTCTCAGACTATGTGTCTCAGGCTGGTATGTCCCTTGCCTTAAGCTGCATTTTACCTTCACGCGGGATTATGTCTCAATACAAACAGAAAATGATCGACTTCAATAATTGTCTTAATTTCTTGTCTCATTCTAAGGGGATCCAGTATCTGTCAGCCTGGGATGACATGATTGACAGACCTCGATACTTTGCCAGAGATGGTCTTTATCTGCCACCCCTGGGATTTCGGCTACTGGCCAAGGCTCTTGCCATCCTCATAGTGCCTTTTTTGGACAGTGTCTCAAGGACAAAATTCCTGACATAAAAACTCCATCTAAAAACAACCTCAAGGTTATGTCACTAAATGCTAGCAGTCTTAACATGAAACTGCACTCACTGGAAGCAGTCCTCACTTTGGAAGACATAGACATATGTGCGGTCATGAAGACCTGGTTCAAGGCTGTGGAAAGCATCTCAACCATATCGGGCTACACCTCCTTCCACACGTTCAGACCACAAACTGAAGGCATGAAAACTAAAGGAGGCAGTGTATCAATATTCATAAAAGATAAATATTCATTAAATATTCATTAAAGATAAACACACTTCCAGATTGGTTAAACAACATGATTCCTTGGAGATACTTCAGGTACAATTAACTATTAGTAGGACAACTATTGAAGTCATTGCCAGCTACAGGACCCCCACCATGAATCAGGGCACCCACTCTGCTTATTTGGATCTACTCAAGTCTATCAAGATACATCCAAACACCATGGTTTTGGGTGACTTTAACTACCCATCCATTGACTGGGTAAATTACTTGTGCACAGAGTCACTTGCTCAAAGGTTCCTTGACTTCATTAACTCAAAAGCCCTGGACCAGCTGGTTGACACCCCCACAAGGGGTGCCAGCATCCTGGATTTGGTGCTTACCAATCTGGGGAACCACTGTAGCACCCCCACTGTGATGTCTTCCCTGGTGAGATCTGGCCACAAATCAGTGTCATTCGAAGTAACTATCACATCTGACCCCCCCCCCCCCCAGGAGCAACTAAACTAAAAAACTTCTTCAAAGCAGATTATAACCTCTTAAAAGATGGTATAAATAGCTTCACTGCACCTCTTCCCTCAGATGGAATTGGTAACTATGCCGAGTTCTACACAAATGCTTTATACAAACACCTGCATAACTGCATTGACTCAGCTGTACCTGATAGGACCAAAACAAACTCCTCAAAAGGAACAAACGTGCCTGGTAGACAACTGCCATTAATACACTTTACAATACGAGGATGAAATTGCTGTCTAAGAGTAAGAGGGAGTGAGCCCTAAACTGGAAACACTCCCTCCTCAGCTTAAACAAGCAAATAAGACCTCTTGTGAAGTCCTCCAGAGCTAACTATGAATCCAAATTAGCTTCCTCATCTAAGGATGACCATATGGTGTTCTTTAGTTGCATCCATAGCCTAAAAGGAAAGGCCCAGATTTGTGCCAAACTAGTAGTTAATGATACCACATATACTGAGCCTGTGGACATAGCTAACCTGTTAGCTGACAGGTTCTGTGAAAACTTCACTCGCCTGTCCCCGGCATATGTACCCCATGACATCCCTACCAGCTGTCCTGTACCTTGCTTATCTAAAGAGCAAGTCATGAATGCCCTCGCTAAGGTCAAAAACACAGCATCTATGGGACCTGTTAACATCCCAGACTGCTTCCTACATGGGCTCAAACAAGAATTAGCAACACCATTGGGTACTCTTTTCAATCATAGCCTAAGTACCGGCTTCATCCCAGCTGAATGGAGAAAGGCCACCATTATCTCCTTGCACAATGGTGGTACTTCCACTGACCCTGGGAACTATATACCTATTAACCTAACTAGCCTTATCTGCAAGGCAATGGGAGTATCACCATGGACCTTTTCAACAGAGATACAGGTAATCTCTAAACACTTGACCCTACTCAATTTGGATTTGTCAAATGAAGATCATGCCTGTTAAACCTGGTGGACTTTTTCGAGACAGTCACCAAGGCCCTTGATGAGGGGAAATCTGTGAATACAGCCTACCTAGACTTAGCCAAGATTTTTGACACTATCCCCCACTCAGGCATCATTGACAAACTCACCCAGGTAGGTATCAACACTTATTTCATTGGTCACTAATTGGCTCACTGATAGAACCCATATAGCCAAAATAGGGGAATCCACCTCCAACAGCAGACCTGTAACTAGTGGTGTTCCACAGGGATCAGTCCTGGGACCTCTATTGTTTGGAATCTATTTCACCAAGGTACAAGCTAAAACTGAAGGTCTGTGGCTGACAAAGTTTGCTGATGGCTGCATAGAATATCCAAAAGATGTCAACATCCTACAAGAGAGTCGTACACAAACAAATGATTGGTGCCAAAGTCATGGCTGGGCTTAAACTCAATGCAAAAACATCTGTTAACATCACTTTCAATAAGAGCGATCTTCCTGCCAACTACGACATCAGTAACAACACTCCAAGTACACACTCAGTGGTGAGGGACCTGGGCACACAGATTGACAGCAACCTTACCTTTGATCACCCTGTCTCCACAGTGGGCAGAAGTGCATTCTATATTGCTCATCTGATAAGTAAGGGCATTGCCTCCAGAAAAAAGAAGTTATAACCTCCCTTTTCCCTCATCAGGCCAATAATTGAGTACAATGCCCCTTTTGGTATGTGTCTTTCCAAGCACTTACAGCAATTGGAGGACCACAAAGGTTCCTCAGAAGGAAAATTTAAGGTCTTCAGCATCTGTCCTATGAGGATTGTCTGAAATCACTGTCACTTTATTCTCTGTCACACAGACTGCTCGGAGGTGATCTCTGCCTTGCATATAAGGCAGTATTTGACCCTGCTTTACTGGAAATGTTGCATATACGTAAGTCAAATGGTACATGGGTTACTCAATCTAAAGGCCTTAACCTGGTATGTGACAGTAACAGAACCTGCTAGAAGGACAGATTTGTCTCTGAGGTTATCATACCTTTGGAACAGACTCCTGCTTCGTGTCAAGGAGAGGACCTCATTGGCCCTCTTCAAACACAATATGGAGGATTGGATGGATAACCATAAATTCACCCCAGGGGTTCCACATGTGCCCCTATTTGACAGGGGTGATAGGTGCTGATCATGGAAATAAGGGTAAACTTGGCTAGGCTTGAAACAGCCCTAGCGTCATTAGCCTAGTAACTTCCTATGGTCCTATGATTCTATGATCCAATGTGTGACACTACCAGCCAGCTATCTGGAATTTTGTAAATAATCATATGTCATTTGTGAATATTAATATGATATGCTTGTCTTACAAATGTAAGAGAACTGTATGTTATGTACTGAGCTTCAAGAATGTAACCACAGTGTACCCTACTGTAAAAGAACAGAAATGTATGTAAACTATATACCTCTGCAAATGTATGTTTTAATAGTAGAAGCTGGAACATACAGAGTTAATGTGCAAAACTTCAAGAACATAAGTTGAAATTAAAAGTGCTTTATGATGTGCTATAAAATGTAGTTTCAGTGCAGTAAGCAGACACAATGTTTAGAGCTAGAAGTTTCTTTCTATTGTCTTGGAGAGAAGTAATTACTAGGTTTAAAATGTAAAAGTATTTTAAGTGTTTTATGACTTCCAGTTCTGACCAAACATCTGAGAGATATGTATTTTTTACAGATAAATTTTAAATTTTGTTAAGTTTCTGTTAGCCTGAAAAATGAAGGCAGGTGAGAAAAAGCAATGTCATCCAAGCTAATCCAGCAGTAATGTTTTGATATTAATTTGGAAACTCTCTCAGAGACTGTGCATTTTGTATCTTGTCTTGGACCTAGAAACATTCCTTCAACACTTCTCATCTGCATTTGCCTTGCTCTGTAAGTAAGTCTAGGGTACATGAATTTCTCTTAGACATAGATACTAAAACAATGAGTGAGAAGGTCACTGAAAAAACAATCAATAAAAACAAACATGAAAACACCAGCAAAGCTAGAACTTTCACTGAGTGACCTCCCAATCCTCTTGTATCAGAGGCACATGGGATATATGCAAATTAACCTTATGAACATCAGGTGTTTCAGCTCATTGGCAATTTTGAATGCCCATGACTTGTTTCGTCGTTTTAATGGAAAACTTCAGGCCAATAAAGCCAAGCCTCACTAGCTGTGGATATGCATATTTTGGCCTTGTTATGACCTCGTCAGCTTTGCTGAAGTTTTCATTTTTGTTTTTACTCTTAGATATAGATAGGAATATAATAAAGATCAATTTAGATGTTTTCTGCATTTATTGGAAACTGTCCTGCAATGTTGTTTTAAAATATTTCCTCTGTCTCTGGGCTCTGTAGTCACTATGTTGTTTGAGTATTGTCTTGTTCTTTTATTATTTATTATTAAATATATTTAAACCTTTTAATTATGACTGTTTTGTATAGAGATGTTTACAGTACTTGCATATGTATTTAGTGACACTGTATAGGCCACCCCTAAATAGCCTTGCTCTTGGTCACAGTTACCATTTAAATTAATAGTAGCATCACACAGTAAGATTGGGCACTCCTTGATAAGGGCCTTAAAAGTAGTTGATAAGTAGTGACTGGTGGCAGCTGGTACTACTTTATAGTCTGGGCAGAAGGGGGCATAGCTAGTAAACCTATGCCAGCCTTTCCCAGGTGTGTGTTGATGTTTGTGTATAAATCAAACCTCAAAGTGTGTGTGTGTGTGTGTGTGTGTGTGTGTGTGTGTGTGTGTGTGTGTGTGTGTGTGTGTGTGTGTGTGTGTGTGTCAGCTACTTGGGCAGGGACATGAAGCACTGGTTGGACAGAGAGGGTACTGGAGGTTTTAGCTTGGCTACTTGGCTGAGATATCAACCCTATAGCTGTGCCAGTGGGGAGTCTTACTGGGGATCTAAAGAAAGAGGCAGAAACCAGCCCCAGACTGACTGTGATCTCTGTGTGCTCCTAAGGGAAATTGTACTTTACTGTGTGTGTACTTGTTATCCTCCCAATGTGTACATCCCTCACTAGTGCTAGTGGTGAGGACTGAGGATCCCTGATTACTGGGCCAGTGCAGCGGCATCACATTATGTAGTAGATATTATAAACTAGATTAGAACATTTTCAGTTAAAGTATGTAATGCTGCCATTGTATCAATACCCACCCAAGGAACATGATGTTGAGGGGAAAGCATATTATATTTTTGAATAGAGGTAGACAACTGGATGTAAGCTAACTTTAAAAAAAAACAACGTTTTGTCAGGTTTGTGAAAATGAAAATGGTCTTAAAATGAGAAACTTTCACTGAAGTGAACATTCTATACCCGTACTGAGTCTAGCCATTCATTTGATTCTAGACAGATACTTAAATAAGGAAAATGAACTATATTGGTTAATTTTGATCTCACTGAATGATTAACATAAACAGTTTTTTTATTATGTAAGTAAGTTATTGATATGCATACAAAAGTGGATTTCTTTTCCATTTTCTCTGTCTGTTATGAAGGAAAAATGGTTGGTCGAGAGGTAATGTAGAACTCATAGAATTTGAATTTTGACCAGCACGACTTCTGAATTTTATAGGACATGAATTTTGACTTCCAGAGCCCCACCACAACTTTCATAAGTCTGGCAGCCATAACAAATGTACTGCTGTTAACAGGTTAAGTAACCCAATTTCCATTTTAATATCTTAACTCTAGGCAAACTGCATAGAACAGCATCTAACCACTGTATAGTTTTCACACTTTTCATACCCTTTACTAAGTATATAATGCCAAACCACCGATATCTTGTCTTGCATCAAGTGCTTGACTCCATTTATTACTTCTCTACCTTCTTCAATAAACTAACAACTGAACCACCCCAGCTACCACTCATCCTGATGTGCTGCCTGGGTCATTGCAAATCTGCCTGCATTAGTGTCCATATCACCACTGAAAGAATGTAAACACAAGATGGCTATAGGGACTTACAGTACTGAATGACTGATTGGTAACTGTTCAGGGACTGTATTCAAGTAGTGGTGTAAAGATGTGAAATGTAGTGTTAACTGCTCATTTGTTAACCCCCCCCCTGAGTAAGTCATATCTATGTATTGTACTAACTCTTATTCTTTACCTCCTACATATCTGCATATCACATCTATGCATAGTGCTAAGTGTTCATGTGTTACTCCCTGCAGATTTTATCTGTGAATAGTGTATTTTGTTTGTTACTCCCTGCATATTTCATCTGTGCATAGTACCAAGTGTTTGTTTGTTACCTCCTGCATATTACATCTCTATATAGTGCTGTTTATTTGTTACTCATTGAGTATCACATCTGTGTATAGTGTTGTATTCATTTTTTACCCCATCATGTTACATTTGTGTACAGTGTAAATGTTTGTTTCCCTCTACATATTACATCTGTATATAGAGCTGTTTGTTTGTTTGTTGCCCACTGCATACCACATCTATGCATAGTGTTAAGTGTTCATTTTTTACCCCTTCATGTTACATTTGTTTGTGGTGTAAGGTTCATTGGTTACCCTCTGGATGTCACATCTTTGTATAATGGTAGGTGTTCATTAGTTCCCTTTACAAGTCATATCTTTGTGCTGGAAGTGAACATGTGTGAATGGTACAGCTGACAACAGCAGAATCTAAAGGCCTCCACCAGAAGCAAGAGAGCAAAATTAAATTCTGCATGCATATCCGCAAATACCCTGGGACCTACTTTGTCACAGTCTGGTTATCAAGCATTGGTATTGAAGGGAAACCTCAGGATGGACGTAGTCTTGACTGATTGCTTCACATACAGTGGAGATGTTTCCATAAAGGGCTGTTCCCACCACACTCAAATATTTACTTCACATTAAATTAGATTCATGGCTAAGTAAAATGATCCCAAACAAAGCCAAATATCCACTATTAAAATTCAACATGAAATGCAAAATGCAAGCCTCTCTGCTCATACTGACTACCTTAATCTTCACAATAACTACCTTGATAAATCAATCTACTCAGAATGCATCATTGCTCAATGTCCTCATAGCTTGTTCCATCAACAAGTTGTGAAGCTGTCACAAGCTATTAAAATAACTGTTTGTCAAATAGTGCTATAGTCAGATACTGTTTTGACTGTAGCATTGTTGTTGTGAATTTACTTTAGTTGCAATTGTGCAGCCATGGCATTACTCCATATAACGTGGGGGCATGTAGGTGAAACATCAGTGCTGGGGGGGGGGGGTGTGGGGAAGAATCCCCATGTAAAGCATGTTTTGTGATTGTGAGACTGATTATAATGTTCGCTTGTGGGCTTCTTTGTATAGTTTGTAGGATAAGTGTGTGCATGAGTAGTGATGTTTAATTGGTAGTGGAAGAATTCTTGGCGACATGTCTAATATCAGTATATGGCTGGGTTGTTTGCTGGTGTTGCTATTGGAGAGTCTGGTGTAAGTAGTGTTCTTGTTCAATGTAGTTTGCTTCATTGTTTTGTGGTGGTCATTGAATGGTTATTTAATATCCTGAGTATTTATATATGTACCTTCCAGGCCAAACCTATAGTACATGTATATTCACCCCCTCTCTCTCTTATTGCATCCATATTCCCCCACACCTTTAAACACTCACTCATTAATACCTTTCCAAAAAAGAGGCAGCTCTCTTCAGCAAACAACTATTAGACAGACCTGGGGATTCAATAAACTCTATTGGCTTATTGGTGTGAAGCCTACAGGGAGTTTACATGTTTGTGAGTTGAGCACGCGTTTAAACATAAACAAGCACAGATTTGTGGACAGCAACAGTATTGCTGGCCAGGAAACCATGTAAAGCAACAAGTACACCAGCAGACATGTACACCTGTTTACCTACAGGTAAAGTAGGTCTGCGGGATTGTGCGGAATGCCACAGTGATTACCAGGATTATTAATAAAGGAATGTATATAGCTAGAACACATTACATGAAAGTGTATACAAGGCAGAGTATTGTGGAAACCTGTTTTGGGCATACTGAATACAAGTTGTGTAAATGATCAGCAAGGGTATATAGACTGCATTATAAATAAATAGTCAATAAAAGTGTATGTACGTAGAAGGAACACACAGATGACTTGTAGGGAAGTTGTAGCATGGACACTAATCCCATATCATGATACAGTACAGACTGTGCAGTTTTTGTATATTATGTGACTGTCACAAAAGGCGACATATCAATGGAGAAGATTCTTTGTGATATAAGCATCCTGACATGAACAATGAAGAGGATATCTATCAAGGATGGTATATAAAATAGGGGGTAGGTGCATATTGTGAAGCTGTGCAAAATGAGTTGCCTGAGTATGAATGTAATGTCAGCACAGGTCTCAACCAAGTGGGACACATAGGAACAGGCTCATGGACAGCAGTAGACAGAAACATTTACAATCATGGATGATATCAGATTGTACAATGACTGGCCATTAATATTAAAAAATGAGCATGCTGATTGGCCAGTCCAACCAGCGTGCCCGTTGTAAATCAGAGACTATACCAACGGGAAAAGGTTGGTTCACCCGGACTTTTTCCCATTAGTAAGTCCCATAATTTCATTACTTTTCTTTGCTTTTTTTAACTAAAAAAAAAAGAAATCGGGCGACATAAACCAAATGAAAGAGAGGACACAGACAAAAATAAAATGATAATCAGGTAAGTTCTACAAAATTAAAGAAACGTACCTGATTATCGTTTTATTTTTGTCTGTCCCGGCTCTCCCGAAATTAAACATCTCCCGATTTATTTTTTTTTACTTTTTTCCTTCATTTTTAATTAAAAAAAAAAAAAAAAATGCAACAGAGATCTTCCATTCTCCGTTGCTTTCTCTACACAGCTCTGATGTACTGTGTAAGTGTGGGAACACAAGTCCCATATGCATGCACAGTACATCAGAAAAAGTCCCAGGATAGTAGAAAACAGCAGAAGGGCACCATGGAGGCATTATACAAAGACATTATTTAAGAAAAGTAATTTTTTTTTTAAATAATGTCATTGTATAATAGCAATAACCCACGTTTGGGTGTGGGCAATGCTAGATTTACCCATAGTTGTCTTTGTTTGGTCACTCCGGCTTTGCCCTCGTGACCAAACCACACCAACTGTGGGTAAATCTAGCATTACCCACACCCAGACGTGGGTTATTGCTTAAATAATGCCACCAGTAATCCCATGTCTTTGACATAACATATGCAATTGTGAGTTTTCATAGTTCTTCAAGAACACACTTGTACAACTATTAAATTTTGTCAGCAAACTATGTGAGGGAATCAAGTATACCTTCCTGAAACTTTAACGTTTGCTGGAGGTGTTAGGAGGGACACTGCTATACCTGTATTTGAGATTATGAGCAATGTTGGCTAGTTGACAGGTGTGCATGGCATATATATGGCACAGTCCACACTGTCACAAATGTAACCCATGCCATCAATGTTGTCAATCAGCTATGTATTTACTGTGTGCATCACAGGAACACATATCACACATGCATCTTGTATAACACCTTGATGGGGGTTCTGCACCATCAACCACTAATAATAACGCACCATAAAGAATACTTAGGTATGGCTGATAAGATGTGTGTGAGCTCAATGTGGTACACTTGAGTAACTCATCCCTGGAAGATGTGCTGTGGGGTACATGAAAAAGGATGCATTGTACTCAGTTATTGGTGTAATGAAGGCTAAGAACTTTGGCATTATAATGCTCTGTGGATGTCCCACACATACTCAGGAGTTGTGCTGCATACAAGGGAGTAGTCATTACTGGGGCCACATGCTGGTGAAAGTTCCACATGCCATCTGCCTGAGTACACAAGTCATAAACCACTTGGTCTGCTCATATGGGTGTGCTGTCTATATTTCAATTAGCTTGTGTATTTTCTTTTATAATGGAACTAACCCCTTCATGATTTTTGTTCATCTACTGTGTCTCCATGGCTGTAGCAGCAATCCTTTGTGTGTGTTGATACTGTCTGTATTATACCAATACCAAACCTGGATTCAATGACTGTCCATAATCTACAGTCCTCCACAAAGCTGGTTTGACAAAAGATGAATGTCAGTCTTAATGTCTGAGATTTAAATAATGAACAGGAAAGGGCCTCGCACAGAGCCCTGAGGTACAGACCTGATCACTGGACTCTAGATATAAGTCACTTCACACACTTCAGCATATTTATCTGTCAAATGTGTGGGCATTTCTGATGGGTGTCATCAGTCGTGATTCCAGTATATAACCGACACCCCCCCAGTAAATGACCCTGTGGGATATCCCCCCTAGAAAATATCCCATACAGTTGACAGTTGTGCCAGATATGTGAGTCATGATAAACATTCAGGATGATTCTCTTAAAGTTACACATGACCTGGCAGTTAATGAAATGCAAACCCTTTCTATTTATGTACAGTCTTCCTTGTTCCCCAGGTGGTGCTTTGATTTGTACATGTGTGCAGTCTATGGTACTCAAGACTTCAGGGTAGTATGCTACAGGGTAGAACTCCTGTATAGTTCTGTCACTGCCCTCAAGTGTACATGGAAAATATATGTAGTCACTGGCATATTTTAACATAGCATTCAGAAATTAATGTAAAATCCTGGATGCTGATGCCTGTGACACTCTCAGAATGTCCCCTGTTTGTCTCTGGTAGGTTCCTGTAGCCAATATTCTAAATGCTACACATGCCTTGGTCTCCACCAGTATTGGTTCCCCTCGGTTTGCTCTTGCTCTCAGTTGAGGATGACAGAGGTTGCAGAGTTCTTGTAGTGTGTCTCTATACACCCTGTAGTATTCTACAATTCCTACCTAATGCAGATTGTGAAAAGTTAAACACCCTTCTCCTTATTTACCGTGTTCTATTAGCAGCAGCATAGACTCGGGCTTCCTGCACTTATACATGAGTAAGAGCAACAGCAGCCCCTAACATTCTTTCCATGGGGATGAGTTTCCCTGGCTGTATTCCAACAGGTTTTGGAATTCACAGGGAAAACCATTACTGAGTCTACATAGTTTCTTTATAGCTTGTTAAATAGCTCCTTCATCTTGGATTGGCTGATTAGCATACAGTTCAGCTGCTTATGCTATAATTATCATGGCATGATGTTTACCATGTTTGTGCAGCTCTGCATGGTGTGTAGATCCACTTGCCGAATAAAAACGTTGTGGTATCGTGCACGTGTTGTGCCATTTTGATGTACCATGTAGGCTTTATTGAATCTGCACCGATGTCTAAAATTTGCCCTATTACCAAAGTATTTGAAAAGCTTAGATATTAACAAATTCTGTAATGTTTACAAACTTATGACAGACTGACAAATAAATAACATGGTTTCAGAATTCAGAACATGGTACAATACATAACAGTCATTAATTGCCTACAAAATAATGTTATCACAAACATGGTCCTGAAGCCTTTATGAACAGATTAAATTTTCCAAAGCTTATTATTTTTCTAGTAAAGAATCACTACACCTTTTCAAATTATAGTACAAAATACAGCAAAAGATTCAATAGTAGGTCAGAATAATGAGGTAATAAATGGTCAATGGTCCACTTGGCGTGACTAGATATGTACTTATAATTATATGAGCTACTGAATATACTTTTCTGCCTTTCTTAGATATGACCTGATTAGCATTTACATTGTTGATTTTCAAAAGATCTTTAATGATGGTATCCTTTTATCTCCCATAATAAGCATATTTAGATGAAACTTGCATTTTTAAAGCTCTAGCAATAATAATTCGAAAATTGACCATATACAGATGAAAAATACCTTACAATTAAGAGATCACAACTAAATTTTACAAAAAGAAATGAAGAAAGAAAAAGGAAATCAGAAGACACGCAGAAAGGAATCTAGCGCCTAAACATCTGTTTCCCATTCCATCACTGCAACCATAATTTTTATACATCTACAAGAAAAAAATGAATAAACTATATGCCACAGCATTAATCAAATAAATTAACAGCATAATATATGAAATAATGTATAAACAGTAGCCTTTCCAAAAGACACAACACTCGTAACATATCCTGCAGAACAGACTAATGACTAAAAATGTTCTTCAGTTTCCTTGTATTTATGCATTACATCTGTACCAGTGTGCAGGTGAAATGCAAAAGAGCTAAGACATATGTTTAGCTTGCAAACCACATATACTGTTCCAAAAACAAAGTTAAACCACAAAGCTAAATGACTAAAGCCCAAAGGAGTAAACTGGAACCATTATACGTATAAGTGTTCCTTGAAATAAACTATCCCTTTCCTGTTCCACTCTACAGGAGACCTCTCTAGACTATATATTAAAACATATTTCAATCAATATATGTCTGAGAATTGCTCACAATTTCAAGAATACCCATCCAGTGATCATTAAAAAGTCATAAAACAAATACACATAGATTGCAATGTAATTCAACTAACATAAGGTGCTAGATGTAAGTCCAACTCCTATACCCAATACACTACTAGCAGTCATCAAAATCGCTATTGCAGTCTTAGAGTAAACAACATCTGCACTTCCTCAGTAACTGTACTCCAGTTATTTGAAGAAGCAACTATGTGAAACAGCAAGTATGGAAAAGTGGAAGCAAGCATTCAGGACATGACTGTAAACATTGACTCCACATTTCTAAAACAGTTAATGTGGAGGATAAGAAAATAATATCGCTCAACGCAAGACAAACATATCGCTCAATGCAAGACAAACTATTATCAAAGTGGGAAATGAAGAAGTCATTTGCTGAGGAAGTAAAGCTGTAGGATGGAAGAAAGAACACAAATCTATGTTTATTTATGTTTTCCAGGCATATGTAACAATTTGGTGATCTTCATAATATGTAGTAGATGCACTCAAAGGAATGCTGAAAACAATCACCAAAAGATCAATAGTCTATATACCATTACAGGTGAGAGCAGCTTATCTTCCAATGATATGGCCTTACGTCAGGCTACATAATTCAGCAATAACAGTATCGGGAAAGCAGGTAACAAAAAATATGACGAAATAAGAATTTTCAGACAAACAAAAATGGATCGGTGTGTCTAAAAAATGTTAGATCACATGGATATATTACTGGTGCAGTGTGATTAGGGTACAGTGGCTGGAATTAAGAAATGGGACATGGAATCCTGTTCTGGAGATACCCAGAGTGAAAAGTTACAAAATATTGAGATCCTAAGCATCAGATAAGTGAGAGGGCTATAAGGAAGACAAAAGTGTTTACAGAGTATTATGCAGTAGGAGAGGCCACCAACAATGATTTTGTAAGATTCCGAAGGGAGACAGAAGCAATAAATGAAGTTTTATTGTCAGTGCAGGATATAAGCTTAGATGAAAACTCATGGGCATGTTGTAAAGAATGGCTAGAAATTACATCCTAATCGAGTTTCTTTCTTCCCCATGGCATGCACATGGCTTCTTTCTAAAACATATACTAGCATATACTGCATGTACAGTTTCTGCAGTTATGTGAAATTATACTATAAAGCATATTTTCCACAGAAATTTAAATGATTATCATTTGTACATAACAATTTTGTCACAATAAGATGAACTGTTTCTAATGTTTGACATCCCCTTTCTTACTTTAACAACTGGATGAGAGCTATCTGGATGAAACTGAACTTGAAAAAGATTGAAATACTTATTCATAGACTTGTAACCACGAAAAATATATTCATAGACTTATTCATAGACTTGACTTCCATATCAGTCTTGTCAAATGACTCTTCTTAGGGGTCTTCAGCTCATGAAGGGGTCTGTGATTTAATTGATAGCATCAGGTAGAAGCATTGTCCAGTCATGTGACTGTTACAGTACATCACATTTATAGTTACTGAGAGGTAAAATGCAACACTGAAACTAGGCGAAAATAAACAGTGAGTCACTGGCAAAAACAGTCGAAGTGCCATCACGCCTGCACTCTTTGAACACTATTAACTGCTAGCACAATGAGTGATTACTATTAATATGAGTCTTCTGACACAGGCCCTTCATACCTATGATTACAATTATGTCAGATACCTTCTGAGTCACTATAGATTTAATCATACTTGAAAGTCCTTTGACAGTTTTCTACCAAAAATTCTCAAAACTTTGTTAAACACATCAGGAGTAAAATATCTTGTGTGCATGGTCCATCTTGTCATAGTCAGAATCAGACTACCTGATTATAAAGGATGATTGTGGTTAATGAAAACAAAACAATAAAAATGGATGAAGGAGTGGTTTACAGTAATAAAAGGGGAATTTTCTGAAAGAAATAATTTCTGCAGCCCTCTAAAATTCAGGAAATTAAAAAAAAAATAGAACATTCAGAAACTTGTCATATATATCCAGCTGTAGTTAACTTATCAATGACCCTTCATTTTCTGACATATTTCCCTGAACTGTTTCCTCTCCAGGACCAAAAAACTTCCTTTCTTGACAAAAAACTAGCAGCGCTGACTGCAATAACTGTGTACACCCTAGCATTGATTTTAACCCTTATTTTTTATTAACTAATTTTTTTTTCTTTTGTCTTAAGCCTTTGAACAATCAAGCCCCTTTCACCTATTGTCCCATTCCTTCCTCTCTTTTGTTCTGTGAATCCAAAGATTCCCTTACAGTAAATTTAAGAATGGCACTTACAGTTCATAGGTTCATAGTTACTAGGCATACACTCCAGGAGACCATTAAGTAGCCTAGCTCAAATCCCTAATTGCCCCAAAGCACTGTTTGGTTAAATGCCTTGGTCAAGGTTACACAGTAGGCAAGTGAAGGTGGAAATATTCAAATCCATGCACCTTTGGCACAGGAAGCAGTTCATCACTAAGTCAGAGATTTAGTACTTTGTACTACCTCCCAGACAAAAAGGCTCATGGGACTTTTGCCCTTCTCTTAATCAGGTGACCAGGTCTTTTTAAACATAGCCAGGTTTTGTGTTTCTCTTGTTCCCATAGTCTACAAAATAATAATATATTTTCTTTGTGGAAGTCTGCACTTTCCAAACTAGTTTAATTTCCTTGAAATCTTTTCAGGTCTGTCAACACACAGACAGGCAGAAACACAGACACACAGACACACACAAGTGCACACACATACATACATAAACATGTGGGCGTGCTCACACACACTTGAAAGATAAGTGTTTTCTTTATTCATGCTCCCTTCCCTCTCCAGGTCTGTATCCATCACATGAATATACCCAGCACTGCTTTGCTATAAGTTATAGATTTCACTAGATGCACTGTACTCTAAATATGCAACTTTGTTTTTCCTGGCTAAAATTAAATATACTTCCAAAACTATGAGACTGCATATGTAGATAAACCCTGTCCCCTACTTTCTAAAGCTTTATCTCTGGGTATCTTTCTCTTTCACTAGCTCTCTTTAGCATTTATTTATTTTTTATGTTAACTGTATTATAACTGTTCTGTGAGTACTGCCTAGCAATTTCCTGAGAAAGGTCTCTCCATCACACAAAGAATACAATCCTGGATCCTTCTACATTTCTGAGTACTCTGATGTTTTTATCTGTAAATTCAGAGCTAATAGCTTATTTTTCATCATTGCCATACTTTTCTGTAATGATGAATAAACCTGTAATTTGTGCATACTCTGTTAAACTGTTTTATGCATTCTATACACAAGTTTATATAATGCAATAGGCTTGAGCCTTTGGCTTTACTTTTAATTGTGAAAATGTTACCCTCAACTGCTAGGTATTGGTATCCGCAGTGGTGCAGCAGTAGTGTTGTTGCCTCACAACAAGAGGTTCTCCCTTCGATTCTCGGCTGGAGTGCGGGGAGTGCCTTCTGTGTGGAGTCTGCATGTCCTCCCCATGGTTGGGTGGGCGTTCAAAAGACATGCGTAAATGGGCGTTCCCTCTTTGAAGGTTGAACATTGAGCTGGCACCTCAGCATTCATAAAAATCTACTGCCAATCATTAGCGGACCGGAGTTCCGCTGTGGCGACCCCTAACCGGGAAAAAGCCGAAAGACAAACAACAACAACAACTGCTTGTTATTGGTACAGCTTAGTCTCAGTAAATAAGTCAGCAAATATAAATTTGTTATAAAATGTCATTTTTATTACATTATTTGCAATTTGCATCATTCTATGTAGTTTCAGAAAATGCACTTTGATGCTAATGTTTATTTCATGCTCAGCACTGTGATTTAGTGGTTAAAATCTCTACCTCACAACTCCTGCATGTGAAGTCCTGACCTCCGGTCACTACCTGTCTTGACTTTCTGTGTTCTCTGTATCTATGTGGGATTTCTGTAACAACCCCATTTCCTCCCCAGTATATGCTTGCTGACTAGTGACTCAATTTTCCATATACAGGTCTATTTACCTCTGCCATTGTAATCTGAGCTATGACTGAAGTTGGTCTAAGACAGACTACAGCACTTACTATGTTGATAGAAAACAAAATATTACTTTCCTGCACTGTATAGGTACCTTACTTTCTATAAAGTACTTTCAGGATAAAGTCTGATTTAGTTTTTGTAAAGTACTCACTGAATACTGTAACACACTTTTGCAGCGCATAGTGCAATTTTTAATATTAAACACCATACTATTATATATCTTATAAAAATCTCAGTTTGTCAGTGGTTATTTCTCAAGCACAAGCCAAAGTGTCGTTTTAATATCTCTGAAGGTGAACTGTTGCTCACTTTGCAAGATTAGCTTTTCTGGCAGTACCTAAAAAATGTTTTCTGCTCTTATCCATTATGCTGGGATCAAATACAAGGCCATAAATGAAATATGCATTACTATTTCACTTTCAGATATGTAGTATAGCCATTGTTTTACCATAGTTTATGCAATCAGTAGCTGTCATTTCAACTACAGACCTGTTTTTGGGGGTGTTCATGTGACATTTACAAAGCTGCTGTATCAGTTCATCTTCTTTATATGAGTTGCTGTTATCACTGCCCCTTTTCCCGACAGTGAAGGTTATAATAATTTCACTTGGCCATATCAATAAGTCATGCGAATATGCAGATAGTTCAAAATGCAGTAGCATCTCTTTTGATGAAATAACATCAGCAAAACTCTATTATTAACATCTATTTCTGTATATTGCCTTATAAATTCAGTAGCTGTGTTATTCACCCTGCCACTAAAAATGTACATTTGAATTCTGAAATGTAGGTTTGATATCCCTCTGTGAAACTACCTTTATGACTAAAAGTAAATACTTCTTTTGCTGTCATGAAGGACTGTAATGCTAGGTTGACTATATGAAGTAAAACATTTGCAAAGTAAAAACATTATGGGCTGTCATTTTATTTTACTAATGATGAAGCAGTGGTAGTATATAATACATTCAATCTAATTCAACTGCATAAGGCCTTCCTTGCTCTGAAGAATATATTTTGTGACAGGATGCGGCTGACAGTTTTATTTGGTTTGTTGTACGAGACTCCTAAGGCACCCATTTGTTAGTTTTGTGAACATCCCCTTGCATTCTACAGGTGTAGTGGGGAGCATTGCAGAGTGAGACATTGAAGGGGATTATTTGTTTTTGTTTTTTTAATTGCAATGTTTGCTTACAATGCCAATCCACCAGCAGAAGTTCACTCAGTCTATCAGCCCATTTGTCTCTTTCCATACCTCTCAACTGTCCCAATTTTTGCAGAATGTCCATGATTTTTTTGCCTCATATTTTTGGTGAGTTCC
The DNA here is from genome assembly GCF_019279795.1 of Protopterus annectens. Classification (NCBI taxonomy): domain Eukaryota; kingdom Metazoa; phylum Chordata; order Ceratodontiformes; family Protopteridae; genus Protopterus; species Protopterus annectens. The sequence goes on along the minus strand of NC_056725.1, from coordinate 1,265,413,895 downwards.
TCATAAAATTTGTGGTTTTCTGGCAAATCGCTGAAGATTAAAGTAATTAATGAAATACATTTGAGTTTCAGACTTCATATCCTTCAGAAAACGGGTTCAGGCACCTTGGCAGTGAGACATTTCCCTGTGGTACATTTGACTGGGGACACATGGCTGAAGTGACAGTCAGCTGCAGAGAAATATGGCTGTTTGCAAATTCCCTGTGGGCAAACAGAAGAATGTGTTGCCATGCCCACAACTTCAATAACCAAATGCACAGGGGAAAACAATGTCCATGGTCCCCAAAGGGAATATGAGACAGCAGGCAATATGGCAGGCATCAGCAGCAGGCTGGCCAGAGGGCATGTCAGTGGCAGTAAAATTCCAGTGCATAATGGATAGTTCCTTTATAATTGGTGTGTGTGTACCACTACCCCCTTCACAGTGTCTAGGGAACATTACCTAAAATGCATACAGGAGCATAAATGTGACTACAGTAGCCTGCAGGATTTCCTCCATGATATAGCAGACTTCTACATGTTGTAATTACATAAGTATGTACTGTACACTGAGCACAACACTCATTACTACTTCTGCCACCATGCATTTGGTTATTAAAGCTATGACCAAGGCAGTGTGTGCTATTTATTGTTCTGTCCATGACCAAAAGTGGTCACTAAGATAAAGTTTCCTTTCCAGTATGCTTCACCATTAATGACATCCATAACATCCATAACACAGCTTCCTAGAACACTCTCACAGACTGCCATTTCTACACATCATAATATTACTTCTCCAAAATGCAACGTCTTTGAACTACAAATAAAAGTCAAAAGTATGCTACACAGCAATTTACTGAAACTTGTGATTACCAAAATAGTGTGTGTGTGTGTGTGTGTGTGTGTGTGTGTGTGTGTGTGTGTGTGTGTGTGTACATCAGAACCCTGATTCCATTCCAAAAACCTGCATCAAATAATGAATCAGGTACCCAAGCACCTGACCAGGAGAAGTGAGTGCGAGTGACCAGATGCCAACTCCCCTATCTCAAGTGGAGGAAGAACAATGTAGGGTCTTCATTTCAATAGTGCCTTTTGGAGGGGACATAGAGTGTAATATTGTGTGTAAGAATATCACTGGCCTATGTAGTTATGATGATATGACAAAATGGTACAATTAGTATCATTCAGTTGCTAAAAATGGACTAGCACTGCTTACTCATTATGCTTAACTGGATTCATGTTGATTCATCAAAGGCAGTTTCTACAAATTTGCAGAAACCACCTTCAGTTAGCATTGCCACCTCTCCGTTATTTTTCTGGACTATCCAGAAATCAGAATGTTGGTCTGGTAGTCTGGAAAGCACTGTAGAAACTCTGGTATTCTGTTTATTTGCAAAAACAGAATACCGGAGTTCTTAAAAAAGCAGCCACAGAGTACCTTTTCGATTGAAAGCATCTCTAAAGATGTATTAAAACTGGGACGTTGTTATAAAAGAGAGAAAAAAAGCAAAGAAGGCATTCCACCTTGTGAGGATGTCTGCATTTGCATCATAAAATAGGTGGAAGAGTGGGATGGGTGGGTGGGAAAATGGGTGGATAGAGGCAGGATTGTATGAAGTGCAAGGGGGTGTGGCTTTGGTCCAGTTTTCACCACATAGAAAGGTGGCAACCCTACCTTCAATGAACATTTAAAGAAATGTTTTTCTCCACTGTTGTGTGATCTCAGAGTTTATTTATACATATATAGAAAATTCCAGGGATGTGCAGAAATACCCCACACCCTCTGGAGTTATAAATACCAAATCTTGGATCATACAACAGTGGAGAAAAAGGTGATCTCCACTGTCAACAAAAGTGGCTTCAACAAACTGCTTTTGCTTTATTTATGTTTGCCAAAACTACCTTACAGAAGTATAGCTGGCTCAACCTGCACCCTGTGCCAGTCCCCAGAACTAGCACCACTACTCAAGTGAAGAGCAAAAAAAAAAACCAAAAAACAAAAAGTCCACTCCTTTTATTGGCACAGCAACCAGGTGGCCAGTTTGCTTGACATGCCTCCTGCACAAGTCATTCAGGTCTTGGTTCTGTACCCGGCTTCAACCTTCCCATCTCAGACCACTTTAAAAAGAATAATTTCTTCTTTTAATTTGTAGCAAACTACTTGCTAGAAATGTATCAGTTGCTAATGTTTATACCTTGCACAGAGTGCTACAGTGGCCAACTTTTAGTTAAAAAAGTTTTTTTTTCTTTTATCTGTAGCAAATGTTTTTTTATCTGTAGCTACAGGTTAGACCATACACAGAGCACTATAGTGTTCAGGTTTGACTGCAAATGCAAAACCAGATTTAAAAAGCTGATAATTGCTCTAAAGATCAATTCAGATGATGAATGGTAGATCAAGCCCCCCTAACACTTTGCGCCTAGCTCAATCAATAGCTCATGCTTAATCAGTCTGGGGATTGAGGTCATTAAGGAAAAAAAGACATAGCCAGCCATATGATGGTAAGCCAACATTCTTGACATCACTGAGTGAATATACAATGACAGCTATGAAAATGCAGACATTCATTAATAGTATTACAATATAAAAATCCCATATTCTCAAAACTTTATAATGAAGGGAGTATGCATCACATTACATTTAAATATAATATATTAAGAACCTTGAATCCATGTTCGCTCACACATCAGTTAGTACATGTGACAATGAGTGGGTTGTCAGCATGCATACATCACCTCCTACTCCACCCAAACCCACATCACACATACCCACACATGCGGAGGTCCTCACAGGAAATGTACCTAAAGACCAGAGATCACCTAAACACAAACACAAGCATGCTACACATAATACCTCCTCTGCAGAGCATAATACATATAATAGCTCTCACACCAGTGTCTCAACTGCTAAGGCCTTAAGGCTAAACACAAAACCAAACATATTAGTCATAGGTGATTCCATCATGAGACATACACATGTCCCTCTCTCCAGGCTGGAAAAGGAGAAAGCCGCAGTCAGCTGTCTGCCAGGTGCCAAGATCTGCCATATCATGCATGCACTCAAGTCTCTCAACAACAGGTACTGTTATGACTCCATCATAGTCCATGTTGGTGTGAATGACCTGAGACGTACCTCTCTGGACTATATGAAGAGAGGCATGATTGAGCTCTCAGACTATGTGTCTCAGGCTGGTATGTCCCTAGCCTTAAGCAGTATTTTACCTTCACCTAGGATGATGCCTCGGTACAAACAGAAAATGATTCACTTCAATAACTGGCTTAATTTCTAGTGTCATTAGAAAGGGATTCTAAGGGGATACAGTATCTGTCAGCCTGGGAAGACATGATCGACAGACATTGATCCTTCACCAGAGAAGGCCTTCATATGTCACCCCTGGGAATTCGGCTACTGGCCAAGGCTCTTGAAATCCCCATAGTGCCTTTTTTAGGCAATGTCTCAAAGACAAAATTCCTGATGTAAAAACTTCATCTAAAAACAACCTCAAGGTTATGCTGCTAAATGCTAGCAGTCTTAACATGAAACTGCACTCACTGGAAGCAGTCCTCACCTTGGAAGACATAGACATTAATGCAGACACAGAGGCTTGGTTCAAGGCTGTGGGAGCACCCCAACCATATTGGGCTACATCTCCTTCCATACGTTCAGACCACAAATTGAAGGTGTGAAAACTAAAGGAGGCAGTGTATCAATATTCATTAAAGATAAATACACTTCCAGATTGGTTAGACAACATGATTCCTTGGAGATACTTCAGGTAAAATTAACTATTAGTAGGCCACCTACTCAAGTCATTGCCAGCTACAGGACCCCTATCATGAATCAGGACACACACTCTGCCTATTTGGATCTATTTGAATCTATCAAGGTACATCCAAACACCAAGGTTTTGGGTGACTTTAACTATCCATCCATTGAATGGGTAAATTACTCATGCACAGAGTCACTTACCCAAAGATTCCTCAACTTCATTAACTCTAAAGCCCTGGTCCAGCTGGTTGACACTCCCCCTACAAGGGGTGCGAGCATTTTGGATCTGGTACTTACCAGTCTGGGGGACCACTGTAGCACCCCCCACTGTGAGGCCTTCCCTCATGAGATCTGGCCACAAATCAGTGTCATTCGAAGTAACTATCACATTTGATCTTTCCAGCAGCAATTAAACTAAAAACTTCTCCAAAGCAGATTATAACCTCTTAAGGGATGGTATAAATAGCTTCACTGCACCTCTCCCCTCAGATGGAATTGGTAGCTATGTAGAGTTCTACACAAATGCTTTATACAAACACCTGTATAACTGCATTGACTCAGACATACCTGATAGGACCAAAACAAGCTCCTCAAGTAAGACCAAACCCGCCTGGTGGACAACTGCCATTAACAGACTTTACAATAAGAGGAAGAAATTGCTGTCTAAGATTAATAGGGGGTAAGCCCTAAACTGGAAACACTCCCTCCTCAGCTTAAGCAAGCAAATAAGACTTCTTGTGAAGTCCTCCAGAGCTAACTTCAAATCCAAATTAGATTCCTCAACTAAGGATGAATATAAGGTATTCTTTAGTTACATCCGTAACCTAAAAGGAAAGGCCCAGATTTGTGCCAAACTGGTAGTTAATGATACCACATATACTGAGCCCGTGGGCACTGCTAACCTGTTAGCTGACAGGTTCTGTGAAAACTTCACTCCCCTGTCCCCACCACACGAACCCCATAACATCCCTACCACCTGCCCTCTACCTTGTCTCTTTAAAGAGCAGGTCATGAATGCTCTCTCTAAGATCAAAAGCACAGCATCTATGGGGCCTGAGAACATCCCATGCTGCTTCCTACATGGGCTCAAACAAGAATTAGCAACACCATTGGGTACTCTTTTCAATCATAGCCTAAGCAGCAGCTTCATCCCAGCTGAATGGAAAAAGGCCACCATTATCCCCTTGCACAAAGGTGGTGATTCAGCTGACCCTGGGAACTATAGACCTATTAGTCTAACTAGCCTTATCTGCAAGACCATGGAGTGTATCATCATGGACCTTTTCAAAATAGATATAGGTAATCTCCAAACACTTGACCCTACTCAATTTGTATTTATCAAAGGGAGATCATGGCTGTTAAACCTGGTGGACTTCTTTGAGACTGTCACCAAGGCCCTTGATGAGAGGAAATCTGTGCATACAGTCTGCCTAGACTTAGCCAAGGCTTTTGACACTCTCCTCCACTCGACAAACTCACCCAGCTAGGTATCAACAGTTATTTCATTAGATGGGTTGCTAACTGGCTCACTGATAGAACCCATATAGTCAAAATAGGGGAATCTACCTCCAACAGCAGACCTGTAACTATTGGTGTTCCACAGGGATCAGTCCTGGGACCTCTGTTGTTTGGAATCTATTTCTCTGAAGTACAAGCTAAAACCGAAGGTCTGTGCCTGACAAAGTTTGCTGATGACTGCAAACTGGGAGCTGCTATAGAATCTCTAAATGAGGTCAACATCTTAATAATGGGTCTTACACAAACAAATGATTGGTACCAAAGTCATGGCTGGGCTTAAACTCAATGGAAAAATATCAGTTATCATCCCTTTTGGTAAGAGCAATGTTCCTGCTAACTACCACGTCAATAAAAATACCCTAAGTATGCACTCAGTGGTAAGAGACCTGGGCACAAAGGTTGACAGCAACCTTACCTTTGATCACTGTGTCTCTACAGTGGTAAGAAGGGTATTCTGTATTGCTCATCTGATAAGTAAGGGCATTGCTTCCAGAAAAGAAGAAGTTATAACCTCCCTCTTCCCTCATCAGGCCAATAATTGAGTACAATGCCCCTTTTGGTATGTACCTTTTCAAGCACCTGAAGCAACTGGAGAGACCACAAACGTTCCTCAGAAGGAAAATTCAATGTCTTCAGCATCTGTTCTATGAGGATCATCTGAAATCACTGTCACTTTATTCTCTGTCATATAGACTGCTCAGAGGCGATCTCTGCCTTCCATATAAGGCAAACTTTGACTCTGCTTTATTGGAAATGCTGTATATCTATAAGTCAAATGGTGCATGACTTACACACTCTGGATGCCTTAACCAAGTATGTGACATTAATAGAACCTGCTAGAGGGACAGATTTGTCTCTCAGAGGTTACCACACCTTTGGAACAGACTTCCACTTCATGTCAAGCAGAGCACATCATTGGCCCTCTTCAAACTCAATCTGGATGATTGGATGGGTAACCATAAACGCACCCCATGGGTTCAACCTGTAAAGAAAGGGTACCTCCTAATGCTAAAGTACAGCTATCAGTAACAAGTAAAAACAGTATTCAAAATGAAACACTGTACAACAATGGCCAATGAAGTAAAGTTCTCTTGGAGAATAAGAGATATAAAATGATATAAAACTTAAAAGTGCAACATATATAGCAAAAAAACCTGCATACATTTCCAGTACTTAAATTAAATGCACTTACAAGATATTCCCGCTGTGAATGCAGTCATACCATAGCGAAATGATGGCTCCAAAGTATCCAGTCTTATGATGGCTTCAAAGTATCTAGTCTTTTTGGTCTGATATACAAAGTATCCACACGGAAGATGTAGTAGCTTCTATGTGACTGTGATGAACTGTGATAACAGCTTAACCAGTCTAGCAGATCAAATAAAAGATTCTAGCTTTAATGGCAGTTAAAATCCTTTTATTGTAGGAAAAGTTAAAATCTTCATGTCAAGTTAAAATCTTGATGTAGAATAAAACAGTCCCTATGTATTCCAAATGATAAGTGCTTTCGGTATCTTCTTCAGATCGTAGAGATTGGAATTGGAAGTTCCTTTTTATAGTGCTTGCTTCCTTTAATGTTGAGACAATCATTCAGTCATCACACTGTCAATCAGCTGTTTAAATGCAGCAATCCTCTTTCCTCTCAGATGGGGGTGTTCCATTTCCTATACCTTTTGCTTTTGAGGGGTGTGACCAGTCATGAATTATTAAGCCAGACACACCTCCATGTTAGCTGATAGTTGGTCTTCTAGCTTTTAGTATAGGTTTCAGTGGAATGATGTTATTCAAGCCTGGCTCAATATCAGCATGGAGGTTCACAATCCACTTACTCTCCCTGTATTCAGTAATATTTTTCAATGTCGCCTTTCCTTATTCCACTATATACATTCTCTATCACCTTATACGTGCAAGAATGACCGACATTTCTTTCAGCATGCATTGCTAAAGCATTATGTGGATCTTTATTGGTAATGTCTCTTTGATGCAGTGGCCACACTTGAACGTGCCTTTGTGTCCAACGATTTTATGTTTGCTAAACCCATCCTTTGTGCAAAGTAACCTCTTTAAATTTTTCTTATTCTTGTAGCCAAAGCATGGTGTTTCACCTACAATGTCTTTTAGCTTGGCATCCTGGGTGAGGATTGGCCAAAACTGCCTTATTATGGACTTAACTTGTGTGTTGTCTGTGCTGTAAGTTAACATCACTCTGATGGTTCTGTCTTCTGTCTTGTTTTTCTTTGGGATAACTTCTTGAACATTCACATCTTTTTCATTATAGCCTCTCTTTATTAGGTTTTGTTGTAGAAACAAAATTTATTTTTCTCTTGTCTCATCTTTGCTACATCTTTTATGTATTCTTTGTGTTTCATTTCGCATAATATTTTTAGTGACATGTTTAGGATGCATGCTGCTTTTCAACAAGTAATAATTTTTCCATGTATTTTTTGGTGTAATTCGGTTTCCAACAAGTTTTCGTTAAGAATAACATTCACATCCAAAAATGCAACTTGAGTATGAGAGTGTTCTGCTGTAAAGCTTAAAAAAGTAGTAGTCCTATTTAGATATTGATGGAATGATTCAAATTGTGGTACGGTTCCTTCCCATAAAATAAAAAGATCATCCACAAATCGACCATAAAATTTGATGCATTCATACCATGGATTATTTGAGTTCAATACATGCTCCAATTCCCATTCTACAAGCACAAGATTTGAGTAGCTGTTCGCACAAGGGGTGTCCATGGCTACCCCCCATTTTTGCCAATAGATTGATGTACCATACACAAAATAATTATTTTCCAGTATTAAGTTTAATAAAGCACAAATCCTACTGGTTTCATTAACAGTTTTTTTGTGGCTTAAGATCTTTCTTACAGCTTCTACGCCTGCTTCGTTGGGAATGGAAGTGAATAAACTATTCACATCCAGGGTGGTCACAAGTAGATGGTCTTAATCCATAATGTCATTCATGGTTTGATTTATCTTTCTTAAGAAGTCATTAGTATCCTGCAGAACTATATCAAAATATTTTAAAATAGTTCTCAATTCTTTCTCCACAAATAGTGACATTGTTTCTGTCACCCACCCTTGTCCTGCTACTATAGGCCGTAGTGAAGGGTTATGAAGGTCCTTATGAATCTTAGGAAGTCTATTAATATTTGGAACAGTGGGGTTTGTGATGTTCAAAAAATTGTAAAGGTCCAGATCTACTTGGCCTTCAGTCAACATATCCTGAAGTAAGGAAGGCACTTTTTGTATAGTTCGATTTAACTGGATTGGTGTAACTCTATGGTATGTATTTTCATCTTGTAACATGGTGGTCATTTTCTTCTTATACCAATTAGTATCCATAACCACTATAGTACCTCCTTTGTCTGCTGGTTTGATTACCACATTCTCATTTTGTTGTAAGTTGCACAGGGCTTGTCTTTCTTCATACGTAATGTTTCTATAATGTTTAGTATGCGTGTCCATTCTTAATTTCCCCACTACATTATTACACAACCGCATGAATAGTTCCACAGCAGGATGGGCTACAGGTACAAATGTACTTGGTTTCCTTAAGGTTCTAACTTGTTCTGTGTTTGTGCCATAAATATTTCTCCAAAATGCTTTATGTCTATAACAAATTCATTCAGATGGGTTCAACCTGTGTCCCTCTTGGAGAAGGGCAATAGGTGCTGATCATGGAAATAAGGGTAAAAAATTGGCTAGGCTTGAAATAGCCCTAGACTCATTAGCCTAGTAACATCCTATGATTCTATGATCCCATGCAGTAGGTATTATAAACTAGATTAGAACATTTTCAGTTAAAGTATGTAATATTGTCATTGTATCTCTACCCATCCAAGAAACATGTTGCTGAGGGGAAAGCGTATTATATTTTTTAATACAGGTAAACAACTGGATGTAAGCTAACTTAAAAAAAAAAAGTTTTGTCAGGTTTGTGATAATGTAAATCATCTTAAAATAAAAAAAAATACTAAAGTTAAGATTCTATACCTGTAGTAAGTCTGTCCATTCATTTGATTATAGACAGAAACCTAAATAAGGAAAATGAATAATATTGCCCCAGGAGTCAGTAAGGTTCCATGCAGGAATTGCTTATTCCTGCACGGAAGCAACAATTTAGGAGCATTACGGCAGCATGCCATGCATAGTAATTAATGCGCGCTGCTTGCTCTCCTATATGTACATGGAGCATGGATGAGTGCAGGAGGGGTGTCTGAGAGCAGAGCTCTCACAATACCCATGCCCCTGCACACAGGAAGTGCCGTTTGGCAATAACAATGAGTGAAAATTCTCATAGGAGGTTGCATACCTCCCAACTGTACAAATCATAGCATAATGTCCACACATCTGTTGCCCATAAAGTTGGCCTGTACCCTAGTTGTACCCTGAAAGCACAGGATGATGTTAGGAATGAAGTGAAATAATTGCATACATATGACTGTCATACACCAAAATCATCAGAAAACCTATATTAAAACCAATCCTGCTACTCTAGCAACTGTCCCAAGTTCATAAGAGCAATAAGTAAAATATGTCCATAGTTGGACCTCATGTTGTCAACCTTTGTCCAGATAATGTGCATTAAGTGGCTGAGCAGTATGGGGGTTGCTAGGATGTCTGCCAAATGTGCAGATGCATGCAGGAATCCACAGCAATAAATGAAACCTGTCCCTTCCAAGAGAAAATAGCAGTAAACATTTTTTTTATCAAACAGATTAAATCTAACAGTAGGTGCGCGGGTTTGCCCATTGCTTATCTATGCATACTATAGCTTAAATGGCACAAGAAGATAAATATCAAGATACATACAAATGAAGCAGTACTGCAATAGTGTAGTGGTCAGAGCATTCACCTTACGAGCAGTCATTCTCGGTTTCATTCTCACTCCAGTAAATTCCATTTTCCATGTCAAATCACTTTATGAACAATATTTTTTTGTTGTATAACCTACTAAATAACATATATTTGTGAACTGGAGTACTGTATTAAATGTAGATGTGAGGTGTCATTGTAATAATGTTGTAAAATCAACAGATAAACACAAGTGCCCCATAAAGTATATGTACACATGAATCAGGGATATAAATTGAAGGTATAATGTGTAATGAATGATACATTCATAGAGTGTCCAAATCCACTACCTTTCCAAGAGCCATGTTACATTTCTGTCTAAATTAGTGCAGCAGTAAGCAGGGTAAGTGGGAGTAAGCACTTGTAAGCAGTAGTAAGTGGGTATAAGCCTGTTTGCGTGGGGGTAAGCAATGAGCACACAGGTTTAACAATATTGAAGCTAACTCTCTGTAAGCATATTTAACTGGAAGTTAGCATTGCTTACCATCGGGCAAACCTGCGCAAACTCACTAGCAACTGCTTAAAAGTGCCTTAATCACTCTGTATCGAACAGCTGCTGTTCTGCCCAGCAACAAAATAAACAGCCCTTGCAGATCTTGAAGCCAGGACCCTGTACACTATAGTCACAGTAGTTAATGAGTAAGCCATCACAGCAATGCACAAGATTGAGGTATCACCAAACAGATCCTCACTATAGGAAAATCAAAATTAACATGCAAAAGGAATCTATATACAGTTTTATGTTGCATAACCTACTACATAACATAAATATGTGAACTGGAGTACTGCATTAAGTCCAGATGTAAGGTGTCATTGTAATAAAGTGTTGAAATCCCCCAATAAACACAAGGACCCCATACAGTGTACGTACACATGAATCATGGATACCAAACACATATATAACATGTAATGAATGATAAATCAATGCCAAACATCAAACAGTGTGCAAATTAAAAATTAAGGAATGCTAAGCATTGCACACCCCTGCTTACAAGGTGTAAGCAATGTGTATGCCTGCTAAATCAGTTTGCCCATTGGTATACCCCTTTAAGCAATGCCAACCTTAGGTAACCAGGTTTTCCCATAGCTTAGCATTTTCAAAACCATCCAATCATGGCAAACTGCAGGACATCAGGCATATTTAAACCCCACAGGTGGGAATACATCTCATAACTGGTTGCAGCTTCCACCTGTAGGCACTATGACCGGTGTGGGTGAAGGATTTCATTTCCAGGGGCAGCTCTGAAGCATCCAGGAGTCCAAAGTCATGGCAGGAATCCTTGTTAAAGACCATGACCAGAGACTGCTGCAGGGCCAGTACCAGGGTTCTCAATATAAAGTGGAAGCCTGGGACCGTCTTGCCCATGACCTCCCCAGTGTCACTGGCATCCCTCGAACTGGTGAGCAGGTCAGGCATCACTATGCCAACCTGAAACTGAGAAAGAGGGAGCTCTTGGATCAGTGGATCCAAGAGGCTAGGCAGAAGGGTGATGTCACAGTTGTGTGTAAGTATCAGTCTACTACCTGTTTAATAATTGCCAGCTCATGTATATTATGGATAGGTATGGCTAAATATTCCTCTTATGTCTTTGACAGTGGCAGATGAGTGGGCTGTGAACTGGGAAGCCCATGGCTGTAGACTGCAGAAGTTGCATTGTGAGGCAGGTTAGTAATACTCTTACATATACTGTCATAAGAAATAAATCTAAAAGTAGTAGAAAGTTAATTGCCAGTGTAAAACCTGTATTGTGTATGGCATGTACTGAATAAACCAGACAATATGGCAGGAAGAGTCTCATATAGGTTGTATGTAAGTAAAAGGTTAACAGCCTGGCAATAAAGGTCTAACTGCTGGACTGCTTGTGTTTACTCTGGTATCATATGGTAATGTAGTATTGCAATCTCTTAATAGTACTGTTGTATTAAGCACTGTTACCCACACTGTGCTACATAAATAAAATGTGTAGGAGTCTCTGTACATGACTGTTGTAATCACAAGAGGTCATATTGTACAACTGAGAGAGATTTAGACAGAAAACAGTGAAAAGCTAGACAACATAATCCAAATAGGACACTCAACTGAGACATGAAGTGTTGTATTTTTAGCACACACAGCCATGGCTTGAATCCTGGGAGTGGTAGTAAGCTGTATGCAGAATCATACCCCACAACTGTACAGATATTATCAGAAAGTCCAGATAATTGCTGTAAGTCCCCTGCCTGTCACCCTGGCAAATTGGTGGGGTGATCCCAGAAGTTTAGGCAGCAAATAATGACATAAACTGATTGTCAGACATCATAACTGTCAGAAATATATCCATAAGAACAAACCTGTCACTCTAGCAACTCAATAAAATGTTATGAGATTAATAAGCAAAGTATGTCCCAACTCCACCCCCATGTTGTGAAGCTATGACCAGAGTGTGTGCAGTAACAGAGTGAGATGTATGTGCATAATAATAATGTGGAATCTGATAACATGTGCGACAACATTCAGGTAGTGTTAACAAACATTCCCCCCACAGGTCTGTCAGATACAAAAACTGTGCCTATAAATAAAAGATTGAAATCCTGAACTGGTACTGTTTAGTCTGGTATTGTATGGAAGTGTTAGTGTTGCAGTAACTCTGACTAAAAGGTATTACTCATCACTGTCATCCACACAGTGCTACATAATAAAACTGTCTAGGAAAACCTGTATGAGTGTTGTAATTATTGTAAAACCATGGGAGAATTATAGAAAGAATCCAAAGAAAAGATACACAGCAAATATCTATATAGCACAGCCAACTGTGATGTACACTGTTTTATTTTAGCACACGCAGCCATGGTTCGAATCCTGTGAGTGGTAGTAAGCTGTATGCAGAATCATACCCCTCAACTGTACAGATTTGTTGGGAATGTCCAGAGAATTGACCCATATCTGCTGGCTATTACCCTCTCCCCCTGGCATATCAGCATGCTACTCTCTGACATTTATTCAGCATTTAATGTCATATAACTGACTGTCAGGCCTGTAAATATTTGGAAACTGTCTATGAAAACAAACGTGTCATTGTACAACTCACCAAAGGTTTATGAGGGCCATAGTCAAAATATGTCCCAGTTTCACCTGCATGTTGTCAAGACATGCCCAGAGTGTGTGCAATAAGAGATGGAGAGATATATGCAAAACATCAACCTGGAATCTGGGAATATGCGTAGAAACAGTCAGGTAGTGTTAACAAACAATACCTCCACAGGTATATCGGGTAAGAGGTGTATACTGCAGGTAAAACACAGTTCATGTATATAGTTGTCTTCATCCACACCACTGTCCAAACTAAGGCTATAGGGTAGTGTAATAATACCTGTAAGGTAAAAAAAAAGTAAATACAGCAAACAAATAAAAAAAAAACACATCCATCCAGCTGTCCACACAGCAAACTATCTAGAAGAGACATCATTCCCACAACAGGTATGTGAAGTATATATGCATGTAACTGAATAATAATGGGATAGATGATCTGGAATGATTTACATGTGCCATCAGGTGTTGTTGTAATGATGTCTAGCTGAATAACTGCTATGGACAATAGTGTCTGTCCCTGTGAGTGTGGGCAGTGGGCCATACCTCTCAACTGTGCAGATCAACACTGACTGACAAGATGTAAGCCATCATAGTGTGTGTTGTGTAATGCAAGACATGTATATTAATGTGGCCAACAGCTGGTGGTGGAACTAATGCCGTTATGATGGACACGTGGGTTCCAGAGCCCACCACTTGCAGGACAGTCATGTTAATGTGTAATGTAGCATGCAGAAATGCCATAGGTATGTAATAGGCTTATCTGCAATCTGTCCCTATATATACCCCCTAATGTTAGGCTGTGTCCACATGTGGCACCTGTCTGTGTTGTAGCAAGGCAGAACACTGCAGCTGTGCAGGAAGGAGAGTTAGAGAGTGTGGACCTGATGTCTGAGTGCACCCTATATATATATATATATATATATATATATATATATATATATATATATATATATATATATATATATATATATATATAGATAGATATATATATGTATATATATATATATATATATATATATATATATATATATATATATATATATATATATATATATATATATATATATATATATATATATATATATATATATATATATATATATATATATATATACATATACATATATATATATACATATATATGTATATATAGGATATGTATATATCTAGTGTGTGTGTTTGTGTTTGTATATATGTAGACATACACACACACACACACACACACACACACACACACACACACACACACACACACACATACATATATAAATACATGTCCCCTACTTTTGCATGACAGTGCTGCATGATATGTGTGAGGGAACATCACACATATCAGTACACACACACACACACACACACACACACATATATATATATATATGCATATATATATATATATATATATATATATATATATATATATATACAGCAGAAGTATGTGCAAAATGGATGGTTATCTCAGGTGTGAACTCCATGATGGGAACACATTGCCCTTGTTTGTGAAGGTGGGCTTGGGAATTTGGAGAAGGATAGCAAGTATATTTGTGGAGGTGGGCTGGGTTGGAAGATAGAGAAGACAGCCTACAGGGGCAGTATATGACACGTGGTGGGTAAACACCCTGGATGGGGAGTGCCGTCTTCTATGTAGAAGCCCCATGTGCCCCCATATGGAAACAATGGGACCAAGGCCCCCACCCATGGCCAGTAACAACATCAGCTTCACGGCCGTGAAGATGCCTGGTCTGGAGGCTGAGCAGGAGAAGCATGCAGACCCTGTGAGTGTGTACTGAGGTCCTCAAGGTGCTGTAGCACATTCCCCAAGTCTCTGTGGAGCTCCCTATGCACCAGACCCTGGACCTGACCTCGTGTGACAGGATCATGTTTGTGTGTGCTCCTTGAGGGGGGTGAACACCATCCCCTGAGGTGGTTCCACCTGAAGGTAGTGCAGGACCAGTAGATGAGGAGGCCCCTGGGTGGGTCCCACATGTGATATGGCCTGGTAACATGGCCAGATGAGATGAGCGGGGTTGTTCTGCTGGCAACTGTTCTCTAAACATGCTATTGTGTCAGTGTTATAGAACATATGTGTGTAGTGATAGTCCACACATTCCCGGATCATGTTCAACAGCAAGCATAGATATCCCCAATAACACAAAACAACAGATGTGCAGCAATCATATAGCAAACAGAACACATGCATATATGGAACCATAGTGGCCCTTACAATGGCATGCAGGTGACATTGTCCATAACAGGCCACCAATGATAGTGTCCCCAGAGGGAACATGACTGCAAACACATAGCACAAAGTGTTGTACAATACGATATATGTCCCAATGGTAGGTATTCTGTAGACATACCTGTTGAGTTGTGGGATCAGATTGTTGTTGCAGATATGGTTGGGGGAGACAGAGATGTATATTAAAAACTATGATAACCTTGCTGTTTGAGGTCCTCAGACCTGTTTCCATCTTTATGTCTTTCAGGCAAGATGTCCATGGAGAGGTTTCCCATTTATACAGCGGAGGAGAATGATGTCATCATCTTACATCTGGTGCAGCACTACCAGGTGTTGTTCAGCTGAACAGCCCATGAGCAGCAGGAGTGAACTGCCCTGTGGAACGATCTTGTCCACAGGGTAAACAATGTCGGTCTGCATAACTG
This sequence comes from Protopterus annectens, assembly GCF_019279795.1. Classification (NCBI taxonomy): domain Eukaryota; kingdom Metazoa; phylum Chordata; order Ceratodontiformes; family Protopteridae; genus Protopterus; species Protopterus annectens. Next base: position 1,265,398,034 of record NC_056725.1, on the reverse strand, counting down.
CAGTTATGAGCAGGTCCGACATCGTTGCACAGACCTACTTCGCCATGCCCGTCGGCATGCTGCTGCAGTCAGGGGGGATCAGCTTGCAACGGGGGTGGGTCATGCCATCCAGCCCACCTGACACATGTTGAGGAGCTCCTTGCCAGCCTTGGGGCACCTGCCCGCCCGCACACACAATACCTGGCGGAGAGCATAGTGGATATGGGTGCTACCCACACAATGGCAGAGGAGCGTGCAGGTAAGGCCACAGGGCACATCAGTAGACCACTGTTGCTTATTCATCCACATCTGTACAGTTAGATCATGCATATGTGAGATGACATATATATGTATATATATATATATATATATATATATATATATATATATATATATATATATATATATATATATATATATATATATATAGTTTGCTGCTATGTAATAGTAATAAACAGATGTGCATAATCTGTTGTATTGTGGGCTTGTACTGTTGATGTACTGTAAGGCTGCAGCCACCCTGTACCAATGCCACCACTGTGGCTACTGACATCACATCTCTCACACACTTATGTATGTCCCTCTGGTATATCTCCAGGGCAGCAGCCTGTAGCTGGTGAGTATGGTGTTTGTTCAGGTTTGCCAATACACCTGTCATGTTATGGCCATGGTATATTCCATGCACACATTTAACACACCTACCCATAATGCATGCCGTACATGTTCACAAATTGTTGCTGTTAACTGCACTGCATCACAGTGGCCACCATGATGGTGACCACTGCATCAAAGTGGTCACCATGATGCTGTATCTTAAGATTATTTCAGACTCCTGCAATATAACTAACATCCTGTCATTGCAAAATGTGTGCACAGAGATGAACATAATGGTGGGACAAATGGCCTACAGTAGGGATATGTGTGAAACATCACCCTTATACAGTGCTACAATGGTTTACTATCATATTTTTGAATGTAGCTCCGTCGACTGCACCTTTGTCAAACAGGGAAAATCGAAAATGGTAATGTCGAACTCCAAAAGCCAACCTAGGAATGGGTTTTAACATGGGTCGAGATGGGGAGAGGTTTGTAGTTCGGCAATAGGAGTGAACACCTATCTCGACCCATGTTAAAACCCGTTTCTACGTTGGCTTTTGGAGTTCGACATTACCGTTTTTGATTTTCCGTGTTCGACAAAAGTGCAGTCGATGGAGTTACATTCAAAAATATGATAGTAAACCACTACAACAGTGCATATACCAGTATTACAATGGCAACTATTACAGATCTACAGTACGTCATATTACAATACTGCAGTCCACAACCCTTACAACCTGCAATGTGGTCCTAACATAAGCAATGAGTGTGTAATATGGAATCATATGTTAGGACAGCAAATATGGGGAATACATACCTTCACAAACATGGGAAGCATATATGTGCACACACTCCAGATAAAAAATAGTGGAAGCAGCTGTTGAGGTACTGACCGCATGCATTCTTCATGGAAATGCACCATCCAGAAATTACACATCCCCAGTGTCACACCAAGAAATGGTCTACTGTCCAAGACATTTGGCCATCAAATGTGCCTATGTACCTGCAACAGAGGCAGCCATGGCTTGTACACATCTTACATGCCATGGTGTGGACCCCATACCCAACAGGTAGCACCTGGAGTTGGACATGTATCCATACCTCACCATTGCATACACCATGGCAAACAGTACAGACAGTCATGTATGTGGCAAGGATGTATGGGACAGGAATAATGTAGGAAATGAACAGATGGCCATCCAAGACAGATGATGTCACATGCAGCAAACCAGTCATGCAGGCTGCCTAGTAACATGCCACAACACTGAGGGAGTTGCAGGAATGTCTAGCAAGTATTAGCTGTGCAGTATCCATGTCAGCAATTGCCTGGACTCTTAATACATGTGGCCCATGGGTTAGGGTAATCAGATGGGACAGTAGTACTACAGGAAACATTAGCTATGCCTCTCTACAGGTAGCGCATGCATAACAGAATAGGTCCCCAAAAGGCATGCATTGCAATGTGTACTGGGGTACCAAGACCACGTTGAAAACCTACATACAGTATCAAGTAAGATACATGTGCTGCACAACCAACACCTCACCCCACCTTAGGCCCACCATCCCTATCTGTATCTTGCCAGTGCTAGTGTACACCTGTATGTTTGCCATTCATTAGCTGAGACTAGGCTGCTACACATGGTGTTCAGTGTTTGGGACACTGCAAACTGACACATATGTGTAGGCCATAGTTGTCAAGCATCTGCAAAAAGGCTGAAGGTGGGCAGGGGGTGTCATTATGACACAACAGTGCACTGCAGCTGGGATTCAAAGAATGCTATGAATGGCTGTATCTGCACAGTCAGGGTCAGGAACTGTGGCAGACATAACCCAGACTCCAGAGCAATAGCGACAGCTGTGTGTGAACTCCAAGGGATGTTCACATGAGTTGACCTTGCAATCATGCAGAGTTGGGGGACATGTGAGGGCAAACTGACCATATACTGGCAAATGCAGATGGCCCATGGTAGTATACCCCTGCCAGGAATAGTGACTGCTGTAGTACACATAACAGTAGGTGCAACAAACCATCATGATAGGGACATGCACACATATGCATCTCAATCAGCATCAGCACAACTAGCACATTTGTTTGACACTGCATTTGATTGTACAGGTCATATACCACATATCAAGTTCATGTAATGTTAACATATGCAGTAATGTGGTCCCATGGCATATCAAGGAAGAGGGCGTCATATCAATAAGGGTGTGTACACTCCCCATAGCCATAATAGTGTAATTGTATTTTATTGGCCATACATGCACCACTGATGATGGCATCTGTAAATCAGACATCAGGCATTCACAAATGACAACTGTCCACATATCATTCCAGGTATGTGTCAGACAAATGCATAGGGGCTGTGAGCAGCAGAGCAGAAATAACTAACACAGTAGTACACATTCAGCAATGGTGTGTACACCTGTGAGGTATGGTGTACAGTACATGCTAGGGTGCAATACTGTGTACATGGGTGCAGTGTGTTCCAGGGGAAGGGGCATCACCTACTAACACAGCCCATGCATCACACACATGTATAATGTTGCTAGCATAGATTGACTATAGCTACACTGCATGCTGTTGAGTACCATATGTCGTGCATGTTGACAGATGGGTAATGGGATGTCTGTGTGTAATATCTTTGTGCAATCTCACCTGTAAGTGTGTGTGTGTGTGTGTGTGTGTGGGGGGGTTATTTTGTCTGTAAGTGCAATCTGGTGGAGTGGAGGGGGGTAGATATATGTAGGATGTGTTTGTGTATGTGTGTGTGTGTGTATTTGTGTGTGTGTCCATGTATGCACATGTGTGATTGTGGGGTTGTTCATGCCTCTCAAATTCCCTTTGAAATTGTGCAGTACATGGACATGGACAGACACATGAGACACCAGGAATACTTGTCTGACGTAATCTCAGGACAGCTGATAGTATAATAAGGTCTGTAGCATGGAACATGCATTGGGAGGGAAACTAGGCACCAGGTATACTGTTATAATTTCAATCAGCAGAAAGGTGAAATAATACTCAATTATGCAGCACTATAGATGCACTAGACAACACCAGTTAGTGTTTCCAAATATTACTGTTGTCCACATAATAAGTTAATAGAGCAACAGATCTTGCAGCAATAGTTACGTATGACACTCCAGTGTGTGACATTATTGAGTGACTGTAGTAGCCCCTAACATATGGGGACCATGCTCATGATGTCTGGACAAACCCAGGGTGAACATTGGATGACAGCAGTGAGTCTTTGTAAAACCGTCTCCAATCAAGTCAAAGAGGTAATGGCATAACTGGTCATGTTTTGTGACCACCTGTCTAGGCAATTAGAAGAATGCTACATTAATGATTGTTATTAATGAGTGTATGTTTCCAAGTGTGATGCAGGATGGGGAACCTAAGAGAATAAACTTGGGACAGTCTGTAACCTCAGGGACAGGTAAGTATTATGGTGGAATGTCAGGGTGTGTGTGTGTGTGTGTGTGTGTGTGTGTGTGTGTGTGTGTGTGTGTGTGTACTGTTAAGCAATGACGTACAGGTCTTAAAGTGCATTTCTTGTTTTCCCCTCACAGGTGGCGAGGTGGGTCAGGGTCCCTCCTGCAGGCAATCTGATGTTGATGTCCATACAGACACTGAAAATGATGATAGGTGTGTTGAGGCACAGGCGGGGTTGTCAGAGGCCGAAACTGAGCCATCACATTGCCTATAGATACCCCATCACCAGTGGCCATAGCAGAGGCACAATTGGTGGTTGGTGGCAGCGCACAGGACAGTGTGGTATCTATGGCTGCTGTGTCTGGACACAGCAGCCATAGCCAGATGTCCAGCAGGGTACCACATAGGCAGATGTACAGGGGTGCTCATTGGAGGGCTGCTGGTCATCCTGCCCCTGGCAGAAGTGCCACATCTGGTACCACCAGACGCATGTTTCAGGCTGTCATGGAGACGCAGGCATGTATGGAACAGTACATCAGACAGGGTCAGAGGCTGCAGAGGGCTACACTTTCAGCTGTAACTGACAACATCCATGATCTTGCAAGTGCCTTCCATTATTTTACAGAGGTCATGGATAGACGGTGGGGTAAGATGGGAATCCTCGACTGTGGAATGTCTGTGTTCAAGCATGTGGTGGGAGTGGTGCGATGGCCACGTGGCCTTAGGTCAGCAACACCAACAGCTGGAGGTCGATGTGGATGTGCAAGGACACCAAGCCGCTCCCATAGTGGCAGTACAAGCCCCAGCACTGCAGGGGAGACACTGTTCTCACCTAACCACAGCAGGCAATGTGCACGTGGCCCTGGCCAATCCCAGGAAGGACCTGGTTCCAGCGGACATATGTCATCATCAGGAGAGAGTACCATATCATGGCTTGTACCTGGACATGCCTGTGGAACCCCTGGCAGGCACAGTTCTCATGTCCATGGCTGGAGGTGGTGAACTGCACACCCTGCCAGGTATGGTCTGCAGTTGTCCAACAAACACCTGTATAGGGCAGCCACATGGCAGAACTGTGTGCATACATACTCACACACAGTACAAGCACACCTAGGGAAACCCCCATACTTACACACACCACATCACCACGGCCATATCAGTAATTAAAACCACTTACTCACACACATGGCATCCAATGTATGACCCAGCCCCAGCCTAGGTCTCTGGCAAACCGACAACACATCCTGTGCATATGATTATAGCTGTGCCACATCTCTTTCATCCATAACATTGATGCAGTGACAAGCTAATATGGTTCTGATGCACACGGTGACTGTACTATAGTGTACCAATGTACTGCTGTGTAACATGTCATCAGCAGTAATGTTTAATGCTTACATGTCTGGAAGTGTAGCTGTCCAGCCATGATGCATTATAGCTGTTATTAACACTGAGTGATTGTGGTCTCCGTAATGTTATCCGTTTGTGTTGTAGGTGTTCATGTGTCAGTAGGAGGATGGTCTGCTGTCATATCTCACAAGGGGTATGGTACTGTGGTGACACCTTTGCTGTGCCATATCCTGGATACAGGTGAACATGTGTCACAGGTCTGTATAACAGTTACTGCCTGTGCCACATGGCCGATAGGTGTGGGGGTGGTGTATACAGGTGAGTGCATGGTGGTTGCTGTTAGCAGCCCATCTACAGTGGACAATGGTAGTTGTACTTGGTGGTACACACCACATGTTTGTGTATAACACATGCAGAGGCTTTGGTGTTGATGCACTACACAGAGAATACTGTACAAACGGCTGTATGTACCTGTGCAAGGAACCCATTGTAGCCTATGTAATTCCACTAAGCCAGATTACGCAGAACAACACATTGTTGAATAAGCAGTCCGCTAGTTTAATATCACTGACGATGGTGCCGGCAGGGTATATGTCCCCCTCCCCAATGTAGTGCAATCCTCAACTCGGTAAACATGTGTGTGCTGGTGTGGGTGGCACACCCCTATCCTTTGGAGGGTGAGAGGTGCTGAAGACCCACAGATAGTGTGATAGACAACTACCTAACCTGTTAACATGAATTGTACAGTATTACAGCCAGCTACGTGGGGAGATACACTCAACAGTAACTGCAATGATGTTGGCTGTGTCCACAACAGCCACACCCAGCTATATATACCAACACCAGTATCACTGCACATCTATACAGTGCGGAAGAGGCTGTTTACACATCTAACACTAGTTGTGATGGAATGTATGCCCACAGGATGATACCTGTAAAGTGTTAGCACATGCCACGCTGTTCTTGAACAGATGACCACCCCTGGGACATGTATATTCTGCAACCTGAAGTAGATCCCTCCACATACATGCACACTCTTACTTGGCAACACTGGGACTAGACCCCTACCTAGGTATGTAGTGCTACTGATGTGTGTGGCTTTAATTGCACACACCACACAACATTTAGGATGAGGTGTGTTCCAGGTTACATGTCACATGCAGAACATCCCCAGGCATGTACAGTATGGTAATGGGGGATGTAATGGTTGTTTTTGTACAATACATAGTGTGACATACCATCATATACACATTGACAAACACATAGTCAGACACACATCTGAGAGACCTGGGCCTATCAGTGCTAACTACCTTGTCAGTGTATCCATTGTGTTACAGGTAGGTTGCCCACAGCACATGCATAACTGGGCTGGATAGTGTTATCAGTTACCTGTATTGTTGATGGTGACAGTGATCACCATACTGTGGTACATGGGACGTGTACCGGGGGATACCATGGTGTAATGACAGTATACCCAGCACCTACACCTCACTGTGGATATTGTACACACTGGAACCCATGATGACACTCTGACATACCCACCATCACACATTGACCAGGACTGCAATACAACCTCTTGTCCATCCCAAGAGTGCTACTGCAGGGATATGCATCTAATGCACATGCCACAGGCATAGTAGGGTTGATGCATTGTCATGCCTCCCCTATGGGCAGCAACATCACTATCCCTAATACTGTGTGGCAATGCATATTTTAATAAGAGTATGTGGCCTCGGAAGGCTGTACCCTACATATATACACACATGCACACATACACACACTTGCCAGAACTCAGTGGGTATCCCATGCCTATCAACCCATTTGTACAACAGTGTTGTGCTGGTACTGCAAGGCCCAGGTAGCCCTTAGAAAGATGAGCATAACAAGGTTAATGTAATGTCTGGTACAGCAGCAGCCACATCTAACTATGGCAATGGGTGGTGCATTGGGTGTGAAGGGCCTCAGGGTTTTCCCAACTACAGGTCTAAAAATACACAGACACTGATATTCTCAGTAATGCACATGTATAAATTTGTCAGTACTGGGGTGCATCAGTGCAGGTGTTCATAGGTGTGTACCAGGCTATTGTCCATGGAGAGATGAGAAGGGTAGGGGATGTGTATACAGTGGTATCATGCCACCTGCCATATGCCAGCAGGCCATCTATCAACAGACATCACTGAGGTGATCCTCAGGGTGAGAGTGACATGCATCAGCCAATCCTCTGGGTGCCTCTTGTAGAGGGCTGGTGAGGTGCTCCAGTTGACATGTATGCAACATGCATTACATAACATGGTCAATGTCTGTCTTGGAGACCTGTACCCAAGCATGTTATGTTGACTGTGGTAGTGTAGTTGAGGTATCCGTAGCATGTGGTGCATACATGGTGTGGAGTCCTATCTGTGGCATTTATAACACAGCTGAGGAGACATGTCAATGTCAGTCAAGCATATATTGTAAGTATCCAAGATGGATACCTGACATCTGCACATCTGTACAGAGGACTGACAGATATCAGCTAGCCAACTAGCTATGTATTAGGATGAATGTGTTGACAGACGTCTGACACTGATAGGTATGCCATTACTACATGATGGCAGCCCCCACTGACATATGCTATACACACAGTAGTCTACAGTTATTTTCCACATGTCAGATCATTATCCAGTAGGAAATATTTAATGAGACACAGCTCACACACCAGGAACACGACAGTGAGGACTCAGAGTCTATCTTTGCATGCAGTGGTGTTTGTTTCCAGTACTACAATTAGCAATCTAATCTTACTTGGGAAAGCACTGTCAACAGTAGTAATGTAATGATACACTACATGCCAGTGTGACTGCATATAACCTGGGATACTACCCATGTATGTAACACATTCACACAGATAAGAGTGTTGTACAAGCCATATATACTCAAGTGTCCCAGACAGTAGACTCACACCCCTTGCTACTGTAATAACAGCATATGGACGCATGTTATGTACATGGCATTATATACACTTATTACAGATGTCATTACCCGGCTATGTTATCAGACTGGAATGTGACCACTGGTTACTAGGGCTGAGCCATGCTTAGCAGGTGTCAGCATTGCTGCAATATAACAGCTAAGCACATTTGCTCACTGATAAGCAAAGCCTACATGGTGTAAGCACCCGTATGTTTAACCATACCTTAGCACCGCTTAGCTTTGCGCAAACCCACACAAACATGCTTAAAGCTGCTCAAAACTGCCTTAACCACTCTGTATCCAACAGCCCTTATTCTGCCCAGCAACAAAATAAACAGCCCTTGCACCCAAGACCCTGTACACTATAGTCACAGCAGTTCACCACTATGCCATGACAGCTGTGAAGACAGTTGTTGTTTTTCCAAAATATCTGTCAGTAAACATATTGAATAGTATCGAACAATTGTAACTTCTACAATTGTGTAGTACTTGTTAGTGATATTACTGTTGCATCACATATGTTGTTATATCTAAATATACACATATCAGATGCATACAGTGTGGTACATCTGGGAAGATATACACAACAGTAATGTTTACACATAACAAGGATATGGATATATGTATATATACATATGTAGATATATGTGTACATGTACATACACATATATATTCATATATATATATATATATATATATATATATATACATCTGTATATATTGCAACATATATATATATGGCCATATATAGATATGTGTGTGTGCATATATATATATATATATATATATATATATATATATATATATATGTTTACTTTTACAACACCAAATCACGGTGGTGCAATTGGTCATATGAGCAAATCGCAACTTCGAAAATCAGCAAATTGAAAAGCAGATTCGCTGATTTTCGAGCATAAATGTTGAAAAACAAATATAATGAGGTGTAAAGCAGGGGGGGCAAGCCCCCTGCACCCCCACCCCACCTACTTTAATATTCCAACTCCGAGATCGCACTACAGTGGGGAAAGGGACCGTTTTCCGATCCCCACTATAGCACAATCTGCTGCAAAATACCGAATCTGCAATGAGCAAATGTCATTGTGCATTCGATCATTGCATATTCGAACCTTTTTCTGTTCTGCGTTTGCAAACTTTGCACACGTCCTTTCGGACAATTGCTGTTCACCCTTGTGCAAAACGCACACATGAAGGTAAACCATATATATATATATATATATATATATATATATATATATATATATATATTTATGTCTATATATATATATATATATATATATGTAGATATCTATAACTATATGTATATATATATTTTATATATATATATATATATATATATATATATATATATATATATATATATATATATAACTGTATATGTGTAGACATATATAGATGTGTATTATGTGTATATATATATATATATATATATATATATATATATATATATCTTCTTCTTTTTCTTTCGGCTGCTCCTGTTAGGGGTCGCCACAGCAGATCAACTGTTTCCATTTCCTCCTGTCCTCTGCATCTTGCTCTGTCACACCAACCACCTGCATATCCTCTCTCACCACATCCATAAACCTTATCTTAGGCTTTCCTCTTTTCCTGTTACCTGGCAGCTTAATCCTTAGCATCTTTTTCCCAATATACTCTGCATCCCTCCTCAGCACATATCCAAACCAACGTAATCTTTCCTCTCTGGCTTTGTCTCCAAACCTTCCAACCTGGGCTGACCCTCTAATATACTTATTCCTAATCCTGTCCATCCTCATCACACACAGTGCAAATCTTAACATCTTCAACTCTGCCACGTCAACCTCTGACTCCTGCCTTTTTGTCAATGCCACTGTCTCCAACCCATTTAACATAGCTGGTCTCACTACCCTCTTGTAGACCTTCCTTTTCACTCTTACTGGTACTCGTCTGTCACAAATTACTTCTGACACTCTTCTCCACCCACTCCATCCTGCCTGTACTCTCTTCTTCACCTCTCTTACACACTCACCATTACTCTGAACTGTTGATCCCAAGTACTTAAACTCATTCACCTTCACCACTTCTACTCCCTGCATCCTCACCATTCCTCTATCCTTCCTCTCAGTCACACACATATATTCTGTCTTAGTCCTGCTGACCTTCATTCCTCTTCTCTCTAGAGCATATCTCCACCTCTCCAGGGTCTCCTCCACCTGTTCTCTACTCTCACTACAGATCACAATGTCATCTGCAAACATCATAGTCCACGGAGACTCCTGTCTGATTTCGTCTGTCAACCTGTCCATCACCATTGCAAATAAGAAAGGGTTCAGAGCTGATCCTTGATGTAATCCCACCTCCACCTTAAACGCATCCATCACTCCCACCGCAGACTTCGCCGCTGTCACAATACCCTCGTACATATCCTGTACCACTCTTATATACTTCTCTGACACTCCCGACTTCCTCATACAATACCACAACTCCTCTCTAGGCACCCTGTCATATGCTTTCTCTAAATCCACAAAGACACAATGCAACTCCTTCTGACCTTCTCTGTACTTCTCCATCAACACTCTCAGAGCAAACATAGCATCTGTAGTGCTCTTTCCTGGCATGAAACCATACTGCTGATCACTAATCATCACCTCCCTTCTTAACCTTGCTTCCACTACTCTTTCCCATAACTTCATGCTGTGACTGATCAGTTTAACCCCTCTGTAGTTACTACAGCTCTGCACATCACCCTTATTCTTAAAAATCGGTACCAAAACACTTTTTCTCCATTCCTCAGGCATCCTCTCACTTTACAAGATTTCATTAAACAATCTAGTTAAAAACTCCACTGCCATTTCACCTAAACACCTCCATGCTTCCACAGGTATGTCATCTGGACCAACAGCCTTTCCGTTCTTCATCCTCTTCATAGCTATCCTTACTTCCTCCTTGCTAATCCATTGTACTTCATGATTCACTGTCCACACATCATCCAACCTTCTCTCCCTCTCATTCTTTTCATTCATCAACCCCTCAAAGTGCTCTTTCCATCTGCTCAACACATTCTCCTCACTTGTGAGTATGTTTCCCTTATTATTCCTTATCACCCTTACCTGCTGCACATCTTTACTAGCTCAGTCCCTCTGTCTAGCCAATCGGTACAGGTCCTTTTCTCCCTCCTTAGTGTCCAACCTTTTATACAACTCTACATATGTCTTATCCTTAGCCTTCACCACCTCTCTCTTTGCCATGCACCTCATCTCCTTATACTCTTGTCTACTTTCTTCATCTCTTTGACAATCCCACTTCTTCTTCGCCAACCTCTTTCTCTGTATACTCTCCTGTACTTCTTCATTCCACCACCAGTTCTCCTTGTTCTCCATCCTCTTTCAAGATGTCACACCAATCACCCTTCTAGCCATCTCTCTTACTAGCTCTGCTGTAGTTACCCAACTATTCGGTAACTCTTCACTGCCACTCAGTGCCTGTCTTAACTCTTCCCTGAACATCACCTCACAATTACTCTTTTTCAATTTCCACCATTTAATCCTTGGTGCTGCCCTCACACTCATCCTCCTCTTCTTGATCACCAATGTCATCGTACAAACCACCATCCTATGCTGCCTAACTACACTTTCCCCTGCCACCACTTTACAGTCTCTAATCTCCTTCAGATTGACCCTTCTACATAAGATATAACCCACCTGTGTGCATCTTCCTCCACTCTTGTATGTCACCCTATGCTCCTCCCTCTTCTTAAAAAATGTATTGTGTGTGTGTATGTGTATATAAATATATATATATATATATATATATATATATATATATATATATATATATGTATATATATATATATATATATATATATATATATATATATATATACACACACACACACACACACACACACACACATATATATATATATATATATATATATATATCCATATATGTATGTAGATATGTATATGCATATATATCTATATAGATATATGGATATATGTATATATATATATATATATATATATATATATATATATATATATATATATAGATACATATATATATATATATATATATATATATATATATATATATATATATATATACATATATGTTTAACATATGTCCAGAACATGGAGTGGAGTCATACCTCAGCACCAATAGTCTCAACCTCTTAGTGGAAGGAGATGTCATGTACGTATTACAGGTGTATATGTAGACTATTGCTACTGTAACAGGAGTTGTCTTAACAGAAATGTTGTGTGGGGTGGTCACATCTGCTAATGACATGTACGCCATCAGTTACTAGTACAGTACCACTGACATCACAGTAATGGTCCTGGGGAATACAGCAGAGATATGGCCAATAAATGTGGACAGTCTGACACACTCTGGTCAGCCCAGAGGTACACACAGAACCCTTTAGTGCAAGACATGTGGACCAAGCCTGACAATGTGAATGTTAACAGCCATGTAAATGGGTATATCCCATAAATACTGGAATACATATACCCACACAGGTTATGCATTCACACACTCCTGTCTGTCCTGACACATAATAACTGGTGGTGCAGAGGTCACATTCCCAAATACTACCCACTAATTAGTAACATACATCTGTACAGCATCCCACTGCTTTGTCAGAAATGCATGACAGTTATGGTGGCCCGGCAGCAGTACATCTGGCAAATATCTGGACATAACATCACACTGGGTAAGTACACTAAGCTGTTAGGCATGTAACAAAGCACTGCAAACTACAGGCTGACTGCTACAACACTGGCCTATATTTCTTATGGGGCAATACACATGTACCTGCAAATATAGCAGGCTCTACAGGCATGTCACAGCACATAGTAACAGACATCTGTATTAAAGTGCATACCCACAACCAGTGTGTGCACAGCCACAGCCACATATGGTAAGCTAGCTTAATATTACAGTATATGGACTGTCTGATCAACACCATTCTCATATGTGCCACTCACACACTAACCCTACATATACTGGGCCCCTACACAGTGTGGTCCAATGCCTGTCTGTGGTATGGGACATGTGTGTGTTTGGCCCTACAAACATGTAAGCCAATAGGGTACCATACACTGGAGCAACATGTAACATCAGCTAGAACAGGACCAGGAACAATGACATCTACCACAGTCTGTACACAGGCCAAGGTGTTATGTTGTTATTTGGGAGTCCATGACATAACATACATTGGCAGTACGGGTGAGACACGGGCCTTTGGCAAAGGACTGTAGGGGATATAGTAGTGATGCAAGCCAGCTGTAGCAGGCCGTTGCATTGTGTAACTCCTACAGTCCCAGACTGCAAGACACTATATTCCCCTGGGGTGACAGGGTAGGTGTGCAAGGTGTTAATGCCAATACTTTCTGTCATTATTGATCCAGTGGTGTACATGCTGGCAGGGTGCTGCTTACAACTAGGGACACATCTGCATGGGAGACCTCTTTTGCATGGTGCATTCTGTTGCTATTGCCATACAGAGGTGGGTGTCATATTGTACTCATTCCCAACAGCAGAGATAAGACCTGTGAGGTACCTGTGTGTGATGGTGGCGTAAGCTGGGTGTATGTGTGCTATGGACACTACTTGCATCTGACTCACAGATATACATGGGGCATTCCACTTATGCTGGCTTGTGCAGGGACATCAGCAGTTTCTCAATACTTCATACCTGTGACCTTTGTGGTCTGCCAGTGTTTGGTCAGTTGACATCAGTATTCCTTACTACACACCCAACTAATGTGCTGCCAACCTGTATGTATAATTCCAAAGGTGTGTCCATTTGACAGTAACATATTATTCACTGTCTGTCTGGGGTACTTCCACCTGTGTACTGCTTGTATGTCTGGGCCCACATTCATGCCAGGCCCATCTTTCAGATGGTGACAGGTATTACATCCAAACATTTACTATGGCTTACTGCTGAAATGTGTTTTACTGGGATGCATTGTGTTTGGCACTGCAGTTGTGAGAACTTGGCCCTGGCATTGGCAGTACTGGCCAATGGCCACCATAACAAACCTCACCATGCCTACATGCTGACCACTGTCACACAATATACAACACACACCAACCTAGCACACGCAGCGTTGCATATTGTGCACATGCTACAATCTTTCCTGCTACTTTGGCCGGCTCAGGTAATCTGTGCTCCATTTTTATTATACCTACAGATACATGTTACTACATTTCTACATAGGATTGTGAGGGGGGAGCACATCTGACAGCTGTATACATTTGCTATGACTGTACTGGTATTTCAGGTGCTCCATTTCATTCTATATTCTGACCTATCATGCGGACTAGATACCTATCAGTGTACTACAGTTCTTAGGGTTGATTGACCTACATTTCAGTTTCAGACTTCATACCCTTCAAAACTAACATCCGGGGGCGTGGCTAGGATGTAGACTGGTTGGCAGCATCTTTTCCCAGCTCTGCACTCAAAAGATATTTCTGACAGGAATTTTTAAAAACTAGATATTGTAGACAAACCTACTTTGTTGAATTACTTCTACTAATATCACTAGAAGTCTACAGTGCAAAAAATTTGGCTTTAAACATTATTTTTCCTGTCAAAAACAAGAAGGAAGGTATCTGAATCTACTGAAAATGAGCTTTTCTAAGCATACCACACAGGACCAGACGATGAAAAAGGAGATAGAGTCTTTATTAAATGCTATACAAGACTCGTCAGTGAAATTTGACAAAATGAATACCAAACTGGACACTTTTGAGGAGAGATCTACAAAACAAATACAGCAACTACATGAAATAATGACGCAACAGAAGTCTCAAATAGCTGACATAGAGAGATCCTTAAATGATACTGAGGGCAGACTCTCAGAACAAGATCTTCAGCTACATTTTTTATCGCAACAAAATGCTTCATTACAAAATAAAATAGAGGATCTAGAGAATAGGTCCAGACGAAATAACCTTCGCATCTATGGGCTACCAGAGAAAACAGAGGGAGATAACATGGTGACTTTCCTTACTACCTGGTTACCAGAAGTTTTAAAATTGCCTGAAGCTCTTTCTTATGGAATTGAAAGAGCCCACAGATCCTTAAGAGCTGCTTCATCAACCATCAAATCAAAAATCACCCGAGATCTATAATAGTAAAGTTTTTTCATCACAGGACAAGGAACTTATTTTAAAAACAGCATGGTCAACTTCTCCAGTTAAATACAAAGACAACATAATCAGATTTGATAATGATTATTCTGCTGGAGTTATAACTGCAAGAAAAGAATGTCTCCCTCTGATAAAGGAATTGAAAAAAGGCAACTTAAAGTCCACTTGCTGTTCCTGTAAGAATAAAAATATTTTTACTGAAGGTCCTAAAACTTTTGACACTCTGCAAGCAACAGTTTCTTATCTTTCAGCTAATAAAACCTTGGATAATGTGGAAGAAATGGATTTCTCCCAATTTGGGGTTAAGCGTCACTTAGAAAAAAATGAATGGAGCACTGCTGACAAGAAGAAGAAGAAACGATAAAAGACATATGAAAAACACAAACATTATTGTCTTCTATTTGCTCTGTAAGGCAAAAAAGTTCTTTGAAAGCATTCATGCTTTACACGTGTCAGTCTTTGAAGCAATATAAATACAAGATAAGCAGGACATTTTATAACTAAAGCAAACAACCCTAAAGAAAGCAAGGTAACATATCTTTCTCTATTACAGTGTAAATACTTACAGTCATGATTTTTCTAACTCTAAATGATATTTAGATAGTTCATTTATAAATTACCTGCCTTTTACTGCTAGTATAGAATATGATGTGTTTACACTGACATATTAATGTGGTGTGTTTAAATGAGCATGATTCCTTTTTATATTATTTACACTAAGCTGCATGAAATATCTAAACTGATGTATTTAATTCACATAATAATATATAAAAACTGATAGTAATAATTGTCAAAAAGTGCCTTGAAAAGTAATTATCTATTCTTTGATGCTAAAAGTGCCTTTTTGACTAACAAACAACTGTTTGGCTTGTATATCTGCCCTTAATGTTAAGAAAACTAATAGAAGTTTAATGAGCTGGTGTTCAGTTTAAAAAAGCCCTAAAAACTTCACTTACTTTGTTTTTGTCTTCCCGCCATGGTCACGAGCTGGGAACTCTTATTTTACCACCCCTGAATGAAGGTTCTTCAGTTAGAATCCATTACAGTGTGTTAAACCTTCTAACAGCACAAAATGAAAGTAAACAGTTATGAGTGATGTCAGCACTAAAACAAGATAGTATGGGTGTGGTGTCAGCTCCTAAGCTACTTAAAGTAACCAGCACACTATTTATAAAATGGCAAAGTGCTTTTACAGTTTAACAAATATTAAAAGTACACTGAAGTACCTAATGAATTTAGAAGGTATCAACACATACATGACATTTTATTATATTGTAATATTTGTTATTCATTTTGAATTGTACACATAAACAGCACACAAAGCTTAAAAAGAAGTATATCACTTGGAAGAAACTGTATGAATAGTTAACACATACAGACTTTACTACAATCTTTTCTGATAAGATCACCCACGTAAATTACTATAATTTAACTTAATTTTATAAAATTTAATATATTTAAGTCCTTGACTGGAACTATATAACATATTTGTAAACACACTGCAGCTAGTGTACTCAACCTTAAGGATAGTAAGTCAATTAAGGTTCATGAATGTAGCTATGTGTTATTAGGCATTTTAAGGGTAAAAGGAGTTGCTGTTTAATTATCAAGGTACTCTGTAAATATTAAATTGTTCAAGTAGCACAATCATTAAGCAGTAATGAGCAAGAAATAATCTCAGACTTGCTTATGATATTGTTTTATATATATATATATATATATATATATATAGGAAAGAACTGCTGAATTATAAGTATGCTTTTATTAAAGGCAAGTTATATTAATATTGAACATCTTCACTGAAAATGAATGGTTGTGTAGAGACACAGTAACTCCCATTATATAACCAAGGCTAAAGAGATTGTCTTGTATGTCTAAATTGATCAGCCTTGAACCTTAGATTGCAAATAGACATGCAGCGTACTTTTACTTATAATACTGAATATATATTATATAACATCACAAACGCTAAAGCCATTGTCAGCTACATCTCATATCAATCAGCATTAAAATATGAATTGAATAGCATAGGCATTTACTAACATATTGCTGTTGGTACCTGATATGCATATAAGTAACAGGTCTAATTTCTGTCTATGAAAGTAAATACCAGGCTGTGTGCATTTGTTAATTATGAAACAAGAGCTGCTATCTATTCTTTTAATATCCTATAGGTATGTACTTGTTAGAGACACACACATGCTGCAAAGCTGCTAGTTATTGCATATTCATTGGTATATTTCTGACTGCAGTGTTATAAATATATGGTGTGGACCACTTGAGTTGAGAATATGTCTCTATATTGGGCATGTTCTCTGTTTGAATGTTGTATATTATCTATAATATGATATTGAGTACCCTCACTAAATTCAAAGAAGCCACAATAGAAACAAATATTTATTAAAAATGGAGAATAGAAGGATGAAGAGAAAAATGAAGGAAAATGTTTGATGGTCATATAAGGTTATCTTTTCCTGTGTATGTAGAAGAGTTGACAGTAATAAGTACCAAACAATTGTGTTATAGCATATTTAAAGCCTACTTTGCTTCTCATATTTTCCAACCTTACAGTTATAACACTGCAGATAAATCCTGTAATATCATAAGGAGTATGAGTTGCTATTTGACATATGACTTATGTGGTACACTAGCGATGAAATATGCCAGTGGCACTAATAAATATATAGGAATTGTTAAGAAATATAGTCTTAAACTATATAATACCAATGCCAAAAACAAATTAGTAGCATTCATACCACTAAAATATGACTTTTTGAATTAAAAGAAAACTATAAGATTACTGATAAATGACAATACAAATGTAACGTTATATTCATTGTTACGGATACTTTCTGATTTAATCAACTTGTGGCATGGTTAACTGATGCATATAATGCTTAACATTTTTTTTTATGTATGTATGCATATATGTGTGTATGTATGTATGTGTGTATATGTGTGTGTATGTGTATGTATGTATATGTATATATATATGTATATATATGTATATATATGTATATATATATATATATATATATATATATATATATAGGTAGACCATTACAATAAATTTGATACATATGAATGCCACTCACACTATAAGGGAGATAGACAGCAAGCATATTATTTTTAAGATGCATAACCGTTATTGCTACACAAAAGATATATTAAAATAAAAGATTTTCCTTTACAATTTAAACAAAACCAAATAGTTAAGTATTAAATCTATGTATAGTTGTGTTGCCTTAGTGTTTTATAAAATATTAAAAATAGATAAAGACTGTATTTAAGTAATCTGTAAAGACAAATACATGTATACTTAAAATATATATAAGATACTTTTCATTATAAAACTACCATATGGCGGGGCCGGGGGAGGATGCTGAAATGCAGACTTAGAGAGATCGCTTGAATGATTAGATCATTCAAGGATGAGATGTTTTTTCTTATGGAGGGGTTTGGTGGTTGTTTATCTTATATTGTTCTCAGTTATGATCTTGTAATTTACTTTTATTGGGTGTCTATAATTTATTGTAATACTGTTGGAAGAAGAAAGAACAAGTCATTCTCTTCATCTACACACATCTACACATTGTTACGAGTATATGAATATGGATAAAAGCAAAGCTAATATAAATCCAATTGCAAAATGTATATCTCTTAATGTAAATGGTTTAAATAATAACTGCAAAAGGGGAATTCTTTATAGATATTTAAAGCTATGTGAAGCGCAACTAGTATTTTTTACAGGAAACACACCTTACACAGGAAGACATAAATAAAATAAACAATAAAAATTATACAATGCTAGTAAGTTCCACCTATAATCAGAAGCGAAGGGGAGTAGCAATTTTGTGGAAAAACACTACTTTAATGCCTAAAATCATAAACACGTTCCATGACAACTCAGGAATGTTTTGTCTAGTGACAATATCTATCAATGAAATGATATATACATTAGTGAATATTTATTGGATACTAGGACTAGGTGTTAGAGTGGCCAAACAACACTTAGAAGACATTGTACAATATACCAAAGGCAATTTAATCATAGCTGGAGATTTCAATTGCATTATAAAAGAAACTGACACAAATACTAAAACTACACGTAAGAGATCACCTTTAACAAAGTTGTTATCTGAGTTTGTTGAAACTTTTAATATAGTTGACATAAATGAGTATGCTATCCCAGATTCACTATTCTTTACACATTTTTTCCATAGGCATAATACATACTCTAGAATAGATAGAGTGTACATAGCAAAGGATTTAACCTCTAAATTAAATAAAGTCAAGACAATTTCATGTCCATTTTCGGACCATAACACCATAATGTTTGAGATAGACTTATGTTTCAAGAGAAGGATATCAGTAACAAGAATACCATCTTACATAACAAATCTCAAAGATTTTAAGGAATTTTATATTAAAGAGACACAAACATTCCCAGATATCAATCTTACAAAAGATGTATCTGAAATATATATATGGGATGCATTGAAAGCATACCTATATGGAAGTGCGGTGGGATGGTATAAAAATAAACAAAAACAGTGGAATAAGGAATTAATGGAATTACAGTCAAAAGTAGATAATTTAAAGCTTGATATTCAAAATGGAAACACCAACTTAATAAAAGAACTAGAAGATACTAATAAAAAATACTCAGAGATGCTACACCACAAAACAATGATCAACTTAGAAAAAAATAAACTATGTTACTATTCTATGAACCCTAAAAACCAACGAAGAATAGCAAATAGGACTAAAAAGATTATTAAAACAAATCAAATCAAGGAAATACATAATATAGAAACCAAAAAGAAAGTATCTGATTTAGAAGGAATACTAGAAGCTTTTAGGATATTTTTTCATAAACTTAATAATCAAAATGAGAAAACAGAAACACATTCAGTATTGAAAGCTTTTCTCAAAAACAATGTTAAAGTTAGGTTATTAGAGGAGCAGGTATAACTAATAGATAAACAAATAACAATGACTGAACTTAAAGCTGAAGTAAATAAGCTAAAATTAAATAAAGCTCCAGGTATAGATAATATCACCCCAGAAATGTTTAAATTACTATCAAATGAGGCTTTGCTGTTGTTATTGAATGTCTTTACATCAGTTAAAAATGGTAAAGACATTCCTCCTTCTTGGAAGTACACATTAATATCACCAATTCTGAAACAAAATAAAGATCCCAGTGAATGTTCATCATACAGACCCATTTCACTTCTTAATATAGATTATAAAATTTTTATGGCAATACATGCTGCTCGAATAAAACAATTACTACCACTTTTGATAGAGGAGGATCAAACAGGTTTTATAAAAGATAGGAACACTTATGACAACATTAAAAGAATTCTTTCCTTAATTGATTGTATAAATGTCACAAAAAAAATGAATGTTATTAGCTTAGACATAAATAGCACATTTGATTCAGTGAAATGGGATTATCTGTGGTTAGTTTTAGAAGAATATGGCTTCTCAAACAACTTCACTTTGTTAATAAAATCATTATATGAAAAATCAATGGCTTATATAAAACTGGGATCTTGTCTGTCTAAATCTATTAAAATAACTAAGGGCACAAAACAAGGCTGCCCTCTTTCTCCATTATTGTTTGCGCTAGTCATTGAACCCTTAGCAAATAATATACGTATGGATAAAAATATTGAAGGAATACAACTAGACAATAGCCTAGAGCTTAAAATTCAACTTTTTGCTGATGATATTTTAATTACCTTAAAAAATAATAATAATAGCTGTTTAAAAGCATTATGTGACTCAATTCAAAACTTTCAAAACTTTTCAAGTCTTAAATTTAATGAGAACAAAACAAATGTATTGCTTATAAATACTAATAAAAAAGATCTAAATAAAAAATACCATAAATATATCTCTACCGATAATATAATTAAATACTTGGGAATTATAATAACTAACAACCTAGATACTACAATTGAAACAAATTATAAAGAGACCTTAAATAATATTAAAAATCTAATACAAAGATGGAATAAATTCTTCTTTTCAATGGAAGAAAGGCTTTATATAATTAAAATGATCATATTTCCAAAAATTCTTTATGTCATACAAGCTTGTTCTTTGCCACCAGCTAAATCACACCTAAAACAATTAAATGATTTAATGGTAAGATTCCTATGGTATCCAAAAAAAACAAGGATAGCTATGAAGTATCATCTAGATGATTGGGATATAGGTGGCATAGGTTTACCAGACATAGAAATATATTTGCATTCATCCATTATTAAAACAATATCATTATGGCTAAATACAAAATATACATCAAAATGGAAGCTAGTTCATGAGAGAATCTGGTTAAAATCAGGATTTGTAGTAGCAAATAAGTATACAGATTTCATACCAAACAATTTTCTATGGCTGATGAAGGAATATATGATGATACTCAATAAAACATGTATCAGGATACACCACGAGAATTCTTCTTGTAAAAAACTTCTTTATTCCAAAACACAGTAACAAATGATGATGGAAGATAAGCGCTTTCGCGTGCTTCACGCACGCTTCTTCAGATCTAATAAAATACATTTTTATTCTTCTCTTATATAGTAAAAAACCTCTAATTGAACACAGAGCAAACCAATAAAAACAAACCAATTAAAAGGCAATTAAAAACGAAATATATGCAAACCAATAAGAACCCATCATCTTTGATTGATAGATAAGCCAGATGCATTAACTGCTATTTACCATTTAAACACTGCGACCTGCCTAGCATCCCCAAATGTAAGTATAAATATACAGCTATGCAGTGTATTACTCATCTTTTAACAATGCTATCAATGTAATATTACAAAGCATAAACATCACTGAACTCAGTGTTGTGAAAAATGTATGTATATATATATGAAAATATATACATGACAAACAATCGATATGTGGAAACATATATAAAACCAAGAGATCTGAGGTAAAAATTCCAGATAAATTCAAATGCTGCCACATGGCGTGTTTAACATACAGCCTCCGTTGCAAGTTGGAAATAAAACACAAACCCTGTTATAACCCATCCCGTTAGGGATAGTAAGTTAAATACAAGATATGGTTCAATTGTAAACTATCCCGTCAGGACGGTTTGTTAAACATTAGCCGTTCCTCTCACTTGGTTAGCACACTGCAAGTTAAAATTCGTCAACATCTTCTGAATTAAGTGTAGACATGTATAAATGAAAATAAAAATAAAACTAAAAATAAAAATAAAAATAAAAATGAAATAATGTTAAAAAATATCCCGATCGAACAAATTCCACTATCACATCCAGGAATAAAGATTCTATTGACTATGGAGCTTGACATTATTCTATCGTTCACACCAATCAAATAAATGTGGCATAAAATAATGCTCTGGATCTATATGTAGAATGTGAAACCAAACAGCAAAACCATGCGAATTTATTATATTAACTAGTTGAAGGTGTGAAGGGTTCAATGACATACTAAATCTATAAAACATGAGCAGAGTCAACATTAACATCCGGACTGGCCATGATATAAATTAGAATACCTCAAGAACAAGTATAACATGACAAACTGTTAAAGATGTATAACTGTTGTATGTGAGACATCTATATTACTGAAAGCAACAACTTGCAGGTTAAATGATCTCCTGTGTGACAACCACATCAAATGAAGCATAAAATCCCAGGGCAACCCTGAAGCTGATTTGCTACGCAAGTAATAGCCATAAGCACAATAGAGCCCATCGCTGAAATCCACTCCGGGTGAGGAGCAAAAAACAGCAGGCCAAAATTGGACCATAGGGCCACAATAAAGACAAAACCAGATCCAAACACATCTCTCCAGGCTAGATAATCGCCAGAAGTCAAAAAATATAAAAATATATATATATAAAAATTCTCAATTATATAGGTATAAATATAAATATGCATACGTATGACTTTATCAAATCAGTAAACTAAAACAAAATTAAACTGATAATAAATTTTTTTGACAAACAATTTTTACTCTAACTGGATTCCAAAATATGATCTCTATATAGTTCAAAGATCAAATCCATAACGGGACAAAACGACCCGTTATTGATTGATAAACATGAACTAGTTACTTTAAATGTGGCATGATTGTTCATCTATTTTCCAAGACAGGCTTCAGGGAAACATAGTTGTTTATGCCAGGTTCCCTGTGTGCTCCTGAGCGAAAAATCCATTCTAACTCTAATCTGGCTAGATGATTACTGTTGTTACCCATTCTAGGATTAATTATTAAGACCTGTAGGACCCTAAATCTAAAATCATGTGTAGGATTCGTGTTAACATGTTTTGCCAACGCATTCAATTCGTTGTTCTTCCGAATATCATAAATATGGTTGTAAATGCGTTCTCTCAACCTCCTCTTAGTGAGTCCGATATAGAACGCATTACAAGATGTACAATTCGCCATGTATACTAGATTTGTAGTGTTGCAGTCAGCATATCTATAGGGTTTATATTCAAAATGGCCTCCTGGATGTTTAAAATATTGTGTAGTCGTAATATATTTACACATCTGACATTTTTTGCACGGAAAAGTGCCATATGTCTTGAGCTCATTTTCACTGATGTTCGGAGTAATGTTTAGCCCCTTTGAAAAAATCTCCTTCAGATTATCACAAGTCCTATATATAAAGAGTGGTCTGTCACCTACCAGTGTCTTTACATCATCTGTCATTGTTAGTATATTCCAATGTTTGGTTATTATGTTTCTTATCCCACTATTATCATTGGTATATTTCAACATGAACATTACTTTTTTGTCATTAGTTCCTTGTATATTGAAAGTTCTTTTGTCTTTTTTATTCATGCTGTCTTTTGTATCTTTTTTGTCTTTTTTAAAAGAACACATTCTATAATTATTAACTGTTCTTGAACTATATTCTGGATAGGCTCGTCCAGCTATAGTGGGCACTATGTCCTGTCTTATATCTTTGATCATGGACCGATTGTAACCCCTGTCTATGAAAAGTAACTCCATAGTATCTGCCTCTTTTTGTAAAATGAGGGGGTCCTTACATATCTTGGTGATCCTTGAAAATTGGCCTCTTGCAACCCCAGAAAATATATGCCTGGGGTGCATGCTGTTATAATCCACCATTGTGTTCCTCCAACATGTTTTCCTAAACAATTTTGAGGTCAATCTCCCTTCACTATTGAAGTATAGTGTCACATCTAAGAAGTCTATATCTCCTCTAGAATATTCATATGTAAACTTAAAAAAAGTAGTGGTTGCTTCTAGGTATTCTATAAACTTCCTAAGTTCCTCTATTGTGCCATCCCATAACATTAAAACATCGTCTACAAATCTCCTATACAATCGTATCTTGTCCATCCAAGGGCTGTGAAAAAGATGTTCCTGCTCCCAATAGTATAGTACAAGATTGGCGTAGGAGTTTGCGCATGGGGTGCCCATGGCGACACCCCATGTCTGCAAGTAAAATTTACTGTTAAACATAAACAGGTTACAGTGTAGCACCATATCCAGTAGTTGACTGATCAATATCTGTCGGTCATTTGAAAAACTACTGTTCTTAACCATTAGCTCTCTTAAGGCTTGCAAGCCATATTCATTTGGAATACATGTGAATAGGTTGCGGACGTCAAGCGTGACCAAAACCAGATCTCTGCCTTCAGGGTTTAGTAACTCCATTGAGTCTAGATCATTTAATAGGTGTTGTGTGTCCCTTAAAATAGTAGCAATGTTGTTGACCATGGGTCTCAACATTTTCTCTACAAATATTGAGATGTTATAAGTCGCCCATTGCCTACCTGATACTATTGGTCGCATGGGCAAGGGCTCAACTTTCTTGTGTATTTTAGGCAAGCCTTTCAATACTGGTATAAGTGGTTCATTGATATGCAAAAAATCATACATCTCTCGACTGACTTGTCGGCACATGAGCAAATCATATAGATTATCATTGACATCATTTATTATACCCATCACCCCTTCAAGTGTAAATTCCTTATACGTACTGTCATGTGTAAGACTTGTCTGCATAATAGAAATATATTCATCTCTATATAATACTACGACTCCTCCTCCTTTATCAGCTAATGTTATTAAAATGTCATTATTCTTTCGTAAGCTAATTAAAGAATCATGTTCTGCTCTACTTAAATTAAAAAAACCTATTCTTAACACATTTCCTTGAATAAAAGGCATAAAGATCTTTTTCACATGTTTTAACAAAGCACTCCACCATAGGTGGTAACTGAGGAGAAAACGTACTTTTCGGTTTAAACTAATTCACATTGTCGTTGCCTCCCTCAACAACCTTGTTATTAAAAAACAATTTAATGGCAACTTTCCTCGCAAAAAGTCTCAAATCAATCAGAGACTCAGACAATTTACTCGACTGCGAGGGAATAAAGTTTAAACCTTTATTCAAGAGTGAAATGTCATGAACAGATAAAGTATATTTAGAGCGATTAAATACCAAAGAAGTCAGTTCCAGTTCTTCTTCTGTGGCTCGTACCTGTCTGTCGAGAACTTCTGTTTCCTCGGTCCCCGACTCATGGATCTCCCTCGGGCTGTTTTGTGCAGTTTGATTGGAAAAGGAGCATTAACTTGATTAATTGTAGGCACAGTATATCGTTGGATTGCTCCTGTTCTAATGGAGTCATTCATAGGACGTAATGCCAGTTGGTTGGGAGGAGGAGTTTGTATTCCCATCAGCGTAGGGGACAGTTCCCCTGTATTGTTTTTCGGCTCTGCTGTGGAAGTCGTCGCTACAGTTGAGGGCGCCAAATTTAAAACTTTCATAGCACCAGTTTCCGGTTGCTTCAATTCAGAGTCCCGTTGAGTCTCATTGTTTCCTGTTGTTCTCGGCCACACAAATATATTCCCTTTTCTAAAATCTTGAATGTCTCTGGTTAGTTTGCGATGTTTGATATTACTCAGTTTGTCACTATATATCTGAATTTGTGTGGATATGCTGTTCAACTTTCTCACAAATGTTTCAGAACGAAACCGCTCTTTAATATTCCAAAACAGACTGTCAGTCTCTGTCTGTAGAGTAGTTTCAAGTGGTTCAAAGTATTTAAGTAAAAGATTAATGTACTTATGGCCAAGTTCTATATTTAAGTCCTGCCATCTCTTCAACAAGTCCGGATAGAGATGGCCATAAGTAGGCATGCACAAAACGCGCATGCCTCTCGGTACTACATTGAAGTGTAGACATGCCTGTAAATGTTTCCTCTGCCACGAAAATCTCTGCAGTTTATATAAATTATTCTCTAATTCCCTTGTCAAGTTGTAAAAATCATTCATGTTCACCTCTTGTTCATCCCTTGTGGTTCTCAAGTCTGTCATTTCTCGATCATCCAGATTCAATAACGGATTAGTTTTAGATGGTAGAAATGCATCGATTCCCAGTAAACCCATTCTGGATTCTGGGTTGTATTCGAGCTCAACATTAACATTCTCCATTGCGTGGAGGTAGCGGTACAAGCCGAGAATAAATTAATGGAAATAGATACAAATTACCGCTAAGCTCTCCCAAAGTATCCCGTAGCAAAAAATAGATATAAACTCAATAAAACATCTATCAGGATACACCACGAGAATTCTTCTTGTAAAAAACTTCTTTATTCCAAAACACAGTAACAAATGATGATGGAAGATAAGCGCTTTCGCGTGCTTCACGCACGCTTCTTCAGATCTAATAAAATACATTTTTATTCTTCTCTTATATAGTAAAAAACCTCTAATTGAACACAGAGCAAACCAATAAAAACAAACCAATTAAAAGGCAATTAAAAACAAAATATATGCAAACCAATAAGAACCCATCATCTTTAATTGATAGATAAGGCAGATGCATTAACTGCTATTTGCCATTTAAACACTGCGACCTGCCTAGCATCCCCAAATGTAAATATAAATATACAGCTATGCAGTGTATTACTCATCTTTTAACAATGCTATCAATGTAATATTACAAAGCATAAACATCACTGAACTCAGTGTTGTGAAAAATGTATGTATATATAT
Organism: Protopterus annectens; assembly: GCF_019279795.1. Taxonomy (NCBI): domain Eukaryota; kingdom Metazoa; phylum Chordata; order Ceratodontiformes; family Protopteridae; genus Protopterus; species Protopterus annectens. Next base: position 1,265,370,514 of record NC_056725.1, on the reverse strand, counting down.
ATGAAAATATATATATAAATAAAATATATATATAAAAAACAATCGATATGTGGAAACATATATAAAACCAAGAAATCTGAGGTAAAAATTCCAGATAAATTAAAATGCTGCCTCATGGCGTGTTTAACATACAGCCTCCGTTGCAAGTTGGAAATAAAACACAAACCCTATTATAACCCATCCCGTTAGGGATAGTAAGTTAAATACAAGATATGGTTCAATTGTAAACCATCCCGTCAGGACGGTTTGTTAAACATTAGCCGTTCCTCTCACTTGGTTAGCACACTGCAAGTTGAAATTCGTCAACATCTTCTGAATTAAGTGAAGGCATGTATAAATGAAAATAAAAATAAAAATAAAAAAAAAACTAAAAATAAAAATGAAAAATAATGTTGAAAAATATCCCGATCGAACAGATTCCGCTATCACATCCAGGAATAAAGATTCTATTAACTATGGAGCTTGACACTATTCTATCGTTCACACCAATCAAATAGATGTGGCATAAAATAATGCTCTGGATCTATATGTAGAACAGCAAAACCATGCGAATTTATTATGTTAACTAGTTGAAGGTATGAAGGGTTCAATGACATACTAAATCTATAAAACATGAACAGAGTCAACATTAACATCCGGACTGGCCATGATATAAATTAAAATACCTCAAGAGCAAGTATAACATGACAAACTGTTAAAGATGTATAACTGTTGTATGTGAGACATCTATATTACTGAAAGCAACAACTTGCAGGTTAAATGATCTCCTGTGTGACAACCACATCAAATGAAGCATAAAATCCCAGGGCAACCCTGAAGCTGATTTGCTACGCCAGTAATAGCCATAAGCACAATAGAGCCCATCGCTGAATGATGAGTAATCGATGAGTAATACACTGCATAGCTGTATATTTATATTTACATTTGGGGATGCTAGGCAGGTCGCAGTGTTTAAATGGTAAATAGCAGTTAATGCATCTGCCTTATCTATCAATTAAAGATGATGGGTTCTTATTGGTTTGCATATATTTCGTTTTTAATTGCCTTTTAATTGGTTTGTTTTTATTGGTTTGCTCTGTGTTCAATTAGAGGTTTTTTACTATATAAGAGAAGAATAAAAATGTATTTTATTAGATCTGAAGAAGCGTGCGTGAAGCACGCGAAAGCGCTTATCTTCCATCATCATTTGTTACTGTGTTTTGGAATAAAGAAATTTTTTACAAGAAGAATTCTCGTGGTGTATCCTGATAGATGTTTTATTGAGTTTATATCTATTTTTTGCTACGGGATACTTTGGGAGAGCTTAGCGGTAATTTGTATCTATTTCCATTAATTTATTCTCGGCTTGTACCGCTACCTCCACGCAATGGAGAATGTTAATGTTGAGCTTGAATACAACCCAGAATCCAGAATGGGTTAACTGGGAATCGATGCATTTCTACCATCTAAAACGAATCCGTTATTGAATCTGGATGATCGAGAAATGACAGACTTGAGAACCACAAGGGATGAACAAGAGGTGAACATGAATGATTTTTACAACTTGACAAGGGAATTAGAGAATAATTTATATAAACTGCAGAGATTTTCGTGGCAGAGGAAACATTTACAGGCATGTCTACACTTCAATGTAGTACCGAGAGGCATGCGCGTTTTGTGCATGCCTTCTTATGGCCATCTCTATCCGGACTTATTGAAGAGATGGCAGGACTTAAATATAGAACTTGGCCGTAAGTACATTAATCTTTTACTTAAATACTTTGAACCACTTGAAACTACTCTACAGACAGAGACTGATAGTCTGTTTTGGAATATTAAAGAGCGGTTTCGTTCTGAAACATTTGTGAGAAAGTTGAACAGCATATCCACACAAATTCAGATATATAGCGACAAACTGAGTAATATCAAACATCGTAAACTAACCAGAGACATTCAAGATTTTAGAAAAGGGAATATATTTGTGTGGCCGAGAACAACAGGAAACAATGAGACTCAACGGGACTCTGAATTGAAGCAACCGGAAACTGGTGCTATGAAAGTTTTAAATTTGGCGCCCTCAGCTGTAGCGACGACTTCCACAGCAGAGCCGAACAACAATACAGGGGAACTGTCCCCTACGCTGATGGGAATACAAACTCCTCCTCCCAACCAACTGGCATTACGTCCTATGAATGACTCCATTAGAACAGGAGCAATCCAACGATATACTGTGCCTACAATTAATCAAGTTAATGCTCCTTTTCCAATCAAACTGCACAAAACAGCCTGAGGGAGATCCATGAGTCGGGAACCGAGGAAACAGAAGTTCTCGACAGACAGGTACGAGCCACAGAAGAAGAACTGGAACTGACTTCTTTGGTATTTAATCGCTCTAAATATACTTTATCTGTTCATGACATTTCACTCTTGAATAGAGGTTTAAACTTTATTCCCTCGCAGTCGAGTAAATTGTCTGAGTCTCTGATTGATTTGTGACTTTTTGCGAGGAAAGTTGCCATTAAATTGTTTTTTAATAACAAGGTTGTTGAGGGAGGCAACGACAATGTGAATGAGTTTAAACCGAAAAGTACGTTTTCTCCTCAGTTACCACCTATGGTGGAGTGCTTTGTTAAAACATGTGAAAAAGATATTTATGCCTTTTATTCAAGGAAATGTGTTAAGAATAGGTTTTTTAATTTAAGTAGAGCAGAACATGATTCTTTAATTAGCTTACGAAAGAATAATGACATTTTAATAACATCAGCTGATAAAGGAGGAGGAGTCGTAGTATTAGATAGAGATGAATATATTTCTATTATGCAGACAAGTCTTACACATGACAGTACGTATAAGGAACTTACACTTGAAGGGGTGATGGGTATAATAAATGATGTCAATGATAATCTATATGATTTGCTCATGTGCCGACAAGTCAGTCGAGAGATGTATGATTTTTTGCATATCAATGAACCACTTATACCAGTATTGAAAGGCTTGCCTAAAATACACAAGAAAGTTGAGCCCTTGCCCATGCGACCAATAGTATCCGGTAGGCAATGGGCGACGTATAACATCTCAATATTTGTAGAGAAAATGTTGAGACCCATGGTCAACAACATTGCTACTATTTTAAGGGACACACAACACCTATTAAATGATCTAGACTCAATGGAGTTACTAAACCCTGAAGGTAGAGATCTGGTTTTGGTCACGCTTGACGTCCGTAATCTATTCACATGTATTCCAAATGAATATGGCTTGCAAGCCTTAAGAGAGCTAATGGTTAAGAACAGTAGTTTTTCAAATGACCGACAGATACTGATCAGTCAACTACTGGACATGGTGCTACACTGTAACCTGTTTATGTTTAACAGTAAATTTTATTTGCAGACATGGGGTGTCGCCATGGGCACCCCATGCGCAAACTCCTACGCCAATCTTGTACTATACTATTGGGAGCAGGAACATCTTTTTCACAGCCCTTGGATGGACAAGATACGATTGTATAGGAGATTTGTAGACGATGTTTTAATGTTATGGGATGGCACAATAGAGGAACTCAGGAAGTTTATAGAATACCTAGAAGCAACCACTACTTTTCTTAAGTTTACATATGAATATTCTAGAGGAGATATAGACTTTTTAGATGTGACACTATATTTCAATAGTGAAGGGAGATTGACTTCAAAATTGTTTAGGAAAACATGTTGGAGGAACACAATGGTGGATTATAACAGCATGCACCCCAGGCATATATTTTCTGGGGTTGCAAGAGGCCAATTTTCAAGGATCACCAAGATATGTAAGGACCCCCTCATTTTACAAAAAGAGGCAGATACTATGGAGTTACTTTTCATAGACAGGGGTTACAATCGGTCCATGATCAAAGATATAAGACAGGACATAGTGCCCACTATAGCTGGACGAGCCTATCCAGAATATAGTTTAAGAACAGTTAATAATGATAGAATGTGTTCTTTTAAAAAAGACAAAAAAGATACAAAAGACAGCATGAATAAAAAAGACAAAAGAACTTTCAATATACAAGGAACTAATGACAAAAAAGTAATGTTCATGTTGAAATATACCAATGATAATAGTGGGATAAGAAACATAATAACCAAACATTGGAATATACTAACAATGACAGATGATGTAAAGACACTGGTAGGTGACAGACCACTCTTTATATATAGGACCTGTGATAATCTGAAGGAGATTTTTTCAAAGGGGCTAAACATTACTCCGAACATCAGTGAAAATGAGCTCAAGACATATGGCACTTTTCCGTGCAAAAAATGTCAGATGTGTAAATATATTACGACTACACAATATTTTAAACATCCAGGAGGCCATTTTGAATATAAACCCTATAGATATGCTGACTGCAACACTACAAATCTAGTATACATGGCGAATTGTACATCTTGTAATGCGTTCTATATCGGACTCACTAAGAGGAGGTTGAGAGAACGCATTTACAACCATATTTATGATATTCGGAAGAACAACGAATTGAATGCATTGGCAAAACATGTTAACATGAATCCTACACATGATTTTAGATTTAGGGTCCTACAGGTTTTAACAATTAATCCTAGAATGGGTAACAACAGTAATCATCTAGCCAGATTAGAGTTAGAATGGATTTTTCGCTCAGGAGCACACAGGGAACCTGGTATAAACAACTAGGTTTCCCTGAAGCCTGTCTTGGAAAATAGATGAACAATCATGCCACATTTAAAGTAACTAATTCATGTTTATCAATCAATAACGGGTCGTTTTGTCCCGTTATGGACTTGATTTTTGAACTATATAGAGATCATGTTTTAGAATCCAGTTAGAGTAAAAATTGCTTGTCAAAAATTTATTGTCAGTTTAGTTTTGTTTTAGTATACTGATTTGATAAAGTCATACGCATGCATATTTATATTTATACCTATATAATTGAGAGTTTTTACATATATATTATTTGACTTCCGGCGATTATCTAGCCTGGAGAGATGAGTTTCGATCTGGCTTTGTCTTTATTATGGCCCTATGGTCCGATTTTGGCCTGCTGTTTTTTGCTTTTCACCCAGAGCGGATTTCAGCGTTGGGCTTTATTGTGCTTATGGCTATCACTTGCGTAGCAAATCAGCTTCAGGGTTGCCCTGGGATTTTATGCTTCATTTGATGTGGTTGTCACACAGGAGATCATTTAACCTGCAAGTTGTTGCTTTCAGTAATATAGATGTCTCACATACAACAGTTATACATCTTTAACAGTTTGTCATGTTATACTTGCTCCTGAGGTATTTTAATTTATATCATGGCCAGTCCGGATGTTAATGTTGACTCTGTTCATGTTTTATAGATTTAGTATGTCATTGAACCCTTCATACCTTCAACTAGTTAACATAATAAATTTGCATGGTTTTGCTGTTCTACATATAGATCCAGAGCATTATTTTATGCCCCATCTATTTGATTGGTGTGAACGATAGAATAGTGTCAAGCTCCATAGTTAATAGAATCTTTATTCCTGGATGTGATAGCGGAATCTGTTCGATCGGGATATTTTTCAACATTATTTTTCATTTTTATTTTTATTTTTATTTTTAGTTTTATTTTCATTTTCATTTATACATGTCTACACTTAATTCAGAAGATGTTGACGAATTTCAACTTGCAGTGTGCTAACCAAGTGAGAGGAACGGCTAATGTTTAACAAACCGTCCTGACGGGATGGTTTACAATTGAACCATATCTTGTATTTAACTTACTATCCCTAACGGGATGGGTTATAATAGGGTTTGTGTTTTATTTCCAACTTGCAACAGAGGCTGTATGTTAAACACGCCATGAGGCAGCATTTGAATTTATCTGGAATTTTTACCTCAGATTTCTTGGTTTTATATATGTTTCCACATATCGATTGTTTTTTATATATATATTTTCATATATATATATATACATACATTTTTTACAACACTGAGTTCAGTGATGTTTATGCTTTGTAATATTACATTGATAGCATTGTTAAAAGATGAGTAATACACTGCATAGCTGTATATTTATATTTACATTTGGGGATGCTAGGCAGGTCGCAGTGTTTAAATGGTAAATAGCAGTTAATGCATCTGCCTTATCTATCAATTAAAGATGATGGGTTCTTATTGGTTTGCATATATTTCGTTTTTAATTGCCTTTTAATTGGTTTGTTTTTATTGGTTTGCTCTGTGTTCAATTAGAGGTTTTTTACTATATAAGAGAAGAATAAAAATGTATTTTATTAGATCTGAAGAAGCGTGCGTGAAGCACGCGAAAGCGCTTATCTTCCATCATCATTTGTTACTGTGTTTTGGAATAAAGAAGTTTTTTACAAGAAGAATTCTCGTGGTGTATCCTGATAGATGTTTTATTGAGTTTATATCTATTTTTTGCTACGGGATACTTTGGGAGAGCTTAGCGGTAATTTGTATCTATTTCCATTAATATATGATGATACATAAGAATAAAAATATAGGTTCCAAATACATTACTTATACATTAAAAAATTTCCAAAATCTTATTAATAGCAATCCTGATATTAAAGCATGGTCATTTCTTTTATATCCAGTAGCGTACACACAAGGTAATATAATAACATTTAATATGGAAGTAGTCAACATGCTTAAAGAAAAGGGATTAATATATTGGCATCAATTGCTAAACTCTGGAAAACCTCTGACAATAGACCAGATTAAACAGAAATTAAATATGGAGGATAGTTCGTGGTTACATGTACAAGAATTAAGACAGTATATATTAAGCAAACAAGAAACAATGCAACCATCAATAAGACAAAATGTTCCTAACCCTATAGAACATATAATATTACTAACAAATCAACCCATTACTGGAAAGGGATACTTATCATCTATTTATAAAACAAACAAAAAAATAAAAATGCATAATAATGACAAAATATGGAATTATTATAGATCAGTTAATGGACATGTGCCAAATGACAGAGATAAAAAACTAATTCTTCTCTCCAAAGCAGACATCACTTTCATTACATTGGAGACTTTTACATGGCAATTCATACACAGATCTTATGTAACCCCTTATAAAATGGAACTTATGTTTAAGAAAATATTGGCTGCTGGAGATGTGATTTATCAATAAAAGCAGACTGGCAACATATGTTCTACTGAATGCCATTTGATTAAACCATATTGGGATAAAATAAATTATTTTCTGCAAATGGTATTCAATGATAAATTCCAGATTTCCAAATCTATTATTTTGTTTAATGCACCTGTACCCGACTGTGTGCCAAGAACAAAATATGTAATCTTATGGACTCTCCTAGCTATTGCAAGGAAGAACATTACATCAAACTGGAAATCCAAAGCTTCTCCAACTTTTAAGCAATTCATGAATATGGTGTCAGCAGTATTGCAATTGGAAATGAACACTATTAAAGGAAGAACTGAAAGAACTACATCATTATACGTAGTATGGCAAAAGTAACTGAAATACTGGAGAATAATGACTGCAGCAGATTATAATCAGGAAACAATTGTATAGAAAGTCAATTATATGTCAACAATAGACACCCTTGTAAATATTTTATTTTGGTTTTAATGTTTAATATCTGTTTAGAGGTTTTAGCCTACCTTTTTAAATAATTTGTAAATACTTCATTGTCATAAATAACCTGCATTCATGTTTTCTTGTTTTTGGAAATGAATAAAAATATTTACAAAAAAAAAAAAACTAACATCCCACTGCCTGACCTGTTGTAGTCTGTCTGTGTAGGTCTGGAGGGGGGCTGTCATCCATAGCCATAAATCAGAGGCCTTAGCACAGCCTTTCTTTGTGTTTGTCTATGCCTATGCTGCTGGCTGAGACTGTTGTTGGGTATGTGAGCCTCCCTGACTGGTATGTGTGTGTCCTATGGACACACATTTGGCCCACCACATTTCCTGCAGTGAGTTTTGTCACCTTGTCTAGTACTGGCTACTATGGTGACACCAGTATTTGTTACAGATTTCATGCTGCCACTATAGGTATCTACTATCTGCTGGCATCCCATTCATCCACCCCGATTCCCTTGCATGCTCACATCCATACCATAGATACAAGTAAAAAAACATACTACTCCATTCAGCAGTTGATAGGGAGAGTGACTTACCTTGTGGCTGTTCTAGTATTGAGGATGGTGCTGGAGGGCTGACTATGTTTGATATACATAGTACACTCTCTATACATGGTTAAGCACAGGTAGTGTCATGTTTGGCATCCCTTTTACTCTATGTGCGAGTCAGAGAGAGGTGTCATTCCCTGGGTTCCTACTGTGTCAGTGTATGTGCTATGCGTTGCCTCTTTGCCAAGGCCTGGCCATACTGGGCACACCTCTTTCTGCCTACTGGGGCAGGCTCAGATTGTTCCTCCTCTGAGTCACTTTGTGCCTGTGCAGGCCTTGGCAATGGTGGGGACCTGTGTGGCCCTGCCCCATGCTGTTCATGCTACAACTGTTTCCGCAGGATCATATTGTGTAGCATGGCACATACAATGACAATTTGGGTGCATGTAGCTGGTGAGTACTGCAGGGCTCCACCGGATATGTCCAGGCACCGGAACCGTGACTTGAGCATCCCAAACACATGCTCTATTATGATTCTGATCTCGGCGTGTGCCTCATTATGGAGTTCTTGTTTGGGTGTGTGTGCATTTCTGATGGGTGTCATCAGCCACGGCTCCCGTGTGTACCCAGCATCCCCCACTAGGTGGCCATAAGGGATGTCCCCACTGGCAAATCTCTGGTACAGCTGCGTCATATTCTAGATGTGGGAGTCGGGATAGCTTCCAGGGCAGCCAGCATACACATTCATTATAATGCCCTGGGCATCACACACGACCTGGCAATCGATGGAGAGGAAGCCCTTGTGGTTGATGTAGATCTTATCCCTCTCATAAGGTGGTGCTTTGATGTCTATGTGCGTGCAAGCTATAGCACCCACCACCTCAGGGTATTCTGCTATTTGGTGGAATAGATGCATATTGCTGGTCAACGCCTCATGGCTGTTGTAGAAATATACGTGCTCACCAGCATGTGATGACATGGCATCCAGGAACTGGTGGAGTACCCTGGATGCTGATGCCTGTGTGATCCCCATGATATCCCCAGTTGGCCTTTGGAAGGTACCTGTGGCTAGTATTCTTAGGCCTACACATACCTTGGTATCCACTGGGATGGGTTCCCCTCTGTTGGTCCTGTGTGTGAGGCGTGGCTGGCACAGCTCAACAAGTTGTTCTAGGAGGTCCCTGTCCACCCTATAGCGCTCCACGATCTCCAGATCATGTAGACCCTGGTAGGTTACCCTGGGTCTGTACACTCTTCTCCTTCTTCTCACTGTGAGTTGGTCATCAGCATTCTCATCCTCACCAGCATCAGCCTCTTCCACATGTTGATTTATGAGAGTTAATGCAGCCCCTATCATTTTGTTGCTTTTGTTTGGTAAAATTTCCCCGCATGTGTACACCGGTGGTGTAGAGTTTGTGGGAAAAAACAGAGGGAAAGGTGTTTGCGTAGTTTATAGTAGTGTGCTGGGCTGGGCTGGATTGCTGCTGTGTAATTGGCTGATTCTAATACATTTCACCTGCCAGCTATGCTAGTTCTCCTTGGTTACCTTCCTACTGCTGTTTTCCCTTCCCATTGCCTTCCTGTTTAAGCCCAGGGGTGCTCCACGCAAACACAGTGCTCAGATGTGCATGTAGTTGCTACTTCCTAGTTTACTTTTTTTTCCCCCTTTAAAACATGGTGCATGGCGCGCACACCCACTTAGGCAATGTAAAGAGTGCTTGGCAGCTTCAGACACACCCCCTTGCTTAGCTCTGCTAAGCTAAAGGCAAGCCCAAGCCACATGGCTCCATTAAGCTTGCAGTATGCCTGACACACCCCTCTATGATATCAGCTAGCTCTTAGGCTTGCACCATGGTCTTCCTGCACCTACACGGTTGGGTGCAGGCTAGCCATGAGTGGGAATCTGGGATTCAGTATCATTCCCCTCATTTGCATAGGATTGCCTACTAATGCCTAGTTACAAGTCTGACACTGAGCCTTCCCCCTTAGCAAGCACTATTCACTTTCCATGTTGTCTTCTGCCAGTCATTGAGTATAATGGCAAAATTGTGATTTTGGTTAGAATGCTTTTTTCAAGGTTTTTTTTTTTTTTTCAAGCTGATCCCATTGACGCGCTGCTGCCCTATGCTTAAATGGTTGAAATCAGCCAAAAAAAGTTTTTTTTTTTATTTTTGCAACTGTTTTCCATGCCAGTGACCATACATTTGGCCATTGACATGCTTTACATGTGATATGCACCCCTTATTTGGAGCTGTCATGGCTCCTTTTTGTAGTTTGCAGAAATGTACTCGGTTACTAACCAAGTACATTTCTACAGATTACACTAGTCCTGCACAACCAGCCACCAGCTTCTTAGATTGCAAATTCACCTCATTTGCATGGTTTTCACATGGAAATGGGGTAATTTGCATACAGGAGCTGTGTCCGTGCAGGAATAGTGCAGGAGTGCTTGTACACGTCCCAGGAACTTGTTCCTGGATCTCTCTGTGGCCATATTGCCTCCAGCAGCTCCTGCACTATTCCTGCATGTCATGCAGTGCTTGCTGAATCTTGGGGTTGGTTTATTTTGATCTCACTGAAAGATTAATAAAAACTTTTTTATTATGTAAGAAAGTTATTAATATTCATGTTTTGATATGCATACAAAAAGTGGATTTCTTTTCCATTTTCTCTGTCTGTTCTGGTCGAAAGGTAATGTAGACCTCACAGAATTTAAATTTTGACCAGCACGACTTCTGAATTTTATAGGACATGAGTTTTAATTTCCATAGCCCCATCACAACTTTCATAAGTCTGGCACCCATAACAGATGCACTCATCACTCATTAATACCTTTCTAAAAAAGAGGCAGCTCTCTTCAGCAAACAACTATTAGACAGACCTGGGGATTCAATAAACTCTATTGGCTTAGTGTGAAGCCTACAGGGAGTTTACATGTTTGTGAGCTGAGCACACATTTTGACATAAACAAGCACAGATTCATGGCCAGCAACAGTATTGCTGGCCAGGAAACCATGTAAAGCAACAAGTACACCAGCAGACATGTACACCTGTTTACCTACAGGTAAAGTAGGTCTGCGGGATTGTGCGGAATGCCACAGTGATTACAGGGGTTATTAATAAAGCAATGTATATAGTTGCAATACGTTACATGAAAGTGTATACAGTGCACATTATTGTGGAAACCTGTTTTGGGCATACTGAATACAAGTTGTGTAAATGATCAGCAAGGGTATATAGACTGCATTATAAATAAATAGTCAATAGAAGTGTATGTACGTAGAAGGAACACACAGATGACTTGTAGGGAAGTTGTAGCATGGACACTAATCCCATATCATGATACAGTACAGACTGTGCAGTTTTTGTATATTATGTGACTGTCACACAAGGCGACATATCAATGGAGAAGATTCTTTGTGATATAAGCATCCTGACATGAACAATGGAGAGGATATCTGTCAAGGATGGTATATAAAATAGGAGGTTGGTGCATATTGTAAAGCTGTGCAAAATGAGTTGCCTGAGTATGAATGGAATGTCAGCACAGGTCTCAACCAAACGGGAGAGATAGTAATAGGCTAATGGGCAACAGTACACAGAAGCATGTACAATCATGGATGATATCAGAATAATACCACCAGTAATGCCATTTCTTTGACATAACATATGCAATTGTGAGTGATCATAGTTCTGCAAGAACACATTTGTATGACTATTATAATTTGTCAGCAAACTATGTGAGGGAATCAGGTACACCTTCCTCAAACTTTAACGTTTGCTGGAGGTGTTGGGGGGACACTCTTATACCTGTATTTGAGATTATGGGCAAACCTGGCTAGTTGACAGGTATGCATGGCATATATATGGCACAGTCTACACTGTCACAAACATAACCCATGCCATCAATGTTATCAATCAGCTATGTATTTACTGTGTGCATCACAGGAACATGTATCGCACATGCACCTGGGGGTTCCGCACCATCAACCTCTAATGATAATGCACCAAAAAGAATACTTAGGTCTTGCTGATAAGATGTGTGAGAGCTCAATGTGGTACACTTGAGTAACTCATCCCTGGCAGATGTGTTGTGAGGTGCATGAAAAAGGATGAATTGTACTCAGTTATTGGTGTGATGAACGGTGAGAACTATGGAATTATAATGTCCTTTGATGTTGATGCCCCACACTCACTCAGGAATTGTGCTACATGCAAGGGAGTAGTCAATACTGTGGGTACATGCTGGTGGACATTCCACATGCCATCTGCCTGAGTATACAAGTCATCAACCACTTGGTCTGCTCATATGGGTGTGTTGTCTATATTATAATTAGCTCATGTATTTGCTTTTATAATGGAACTAACCCCCCCATGATTTTTGTTCATCTGCTGTGTCTCCATAGCTTTGGCAGCAATCCTTTGTGTGTGTTGAATCTGTCTGTATTATACTAATACCCACTTGGATTCAATGATTGTCCACAATCTACAGTCCTCCACAAAGCTGGTTGGACAAAGGATGTGTAAGTCAGTCTTGACGTCTGAGACTTAAATAATGAACAGGAAAGGGCCTAGCACAGAGGCCTGAGGTACAGACCTGATCACTGGACTCTAGATATGTCACTTCACACACTTCAACATATTTATCTGTCAAATGTGTGTGCATTTCTGATGGGCATCATCAGCCATGATTCCAGTGCATAATCTGCACCCCCGCAGTAAATGACCCCATGGGATATCCCCCCTAGAAAACATCTCATACAGTTGACAGCTGTGCCAGATATGTGAGTCATGTTAACCACCTGGTTTTCTAGCAAACACATTCAGGATGATTTCCTTAAAGTTACACATGATCTGGCATTTAATGGAATGTAAACTCTTTCTATTTATGTACACCCTTCCCTGCTCCTCAGGTGGTGCTTTAATTTCCACATGTGTGCAGTCTATGGCACCCAAGATTTCAGGATAGTATGCTAGAGGGTAGAACTCCTGCATAGTTCTGTCTCTTTTCAAATGTGTACAGGGAAATATATGTAGTCACTGGCATGTTTTAACCTAGTATTCAGAAATTAATGTAAAATCCTGGATACTGATGCCTGTGACACCAGAATGTCCCCTGTTTGTCTCTGGTAGGTTCCTGTTGCCAATATTCTAAATACCAGTCATGCCTTAGTCTCCACCAGTATTGGATCCCTTCGGTTTGCTCTTGCTCTCTGTAGAGGATGACAGAGATTGCAGAGTTCCTGTAGTATGTCTCTATCCACCCTGTAGTACTGTACAATTTCCACCTCATGGAGACTGTGAAAAATTAAACAGGGTTCTAAACACCCTTCTCCTTATTTGCTGTTGTCTGTTAACAGCAGCATAGACTTGGGCCTGCTGCACTTATACATGAGTAAGAGCAACAGCAGCCCCTAACATTCTTTCCATGTACAGTAGTTCCCATGGCCATATTCCAATATATTTTGGAATTCGCAGGAAAACTAGCAATGAGTCTACACAGTTGCTTTATAGCTTGTTGAATAGCTCCTCCATCTTGGATTGGTTGATTAGTATACCGTTCAGCTGCTTATGCTGTAATTAGCATGCCACGGTGTTTACTGTGTTTGTGCAGATCTACACAGTGTGTAGATCTACTTGCTGAATAAAAAAATGTTGTGCTATTGTGTATTCATTGCGTCATTTTGGCGGACCATGTAGGTGTTATTGAATCTACACCAATATTTAAAATTTTCCCTATTACAAATGTATTTGAAAAGCTAAGATATCAACAAATTCTGTAATATTTACAAACTTATGACAGATTGACAAATAAACAACCTGGTTTCAGAATTCAGAACATGGTACAATACATAACAGTCATTAATTGCCTACAAAATAATATTATCACAAGCATGGTCCTGAAACCTTTATGAACAGATTAAATTTTCCAAATCTTATTATTTTTCTAGTAAAGAATCACTACACCTTTTCAAGTTATACTACAGAATACAACACGAGATTCAATTGTGGGCCAGAACAATCAGGTAATAAATGGTCAATGGTCCGCTTGGACTGACTAGATATGTTTTTTATAATTGTATGGTCTGTATTATAACTGTTCTGTGAGTGCTGTGTAGCAACTTCCTGAGAAAGGTCCCTCAATCACACAAAGAATACAATTCTGGATCCTTCTACATTTCTGAGTACTCTGATGATTTTATCTGTAAATTCAGAGCTAATAGCTTATTTTTCATCATTGCCATACTTTTCTGTAATGATGAATAAACCTGTAATTTATGCATACTCTCTTAAACTGCTTTATGCATTCTATACACAAGTTTATATAATGTAATAGACTTCAGCCTTGATCCTTTGGCTTTACTTTTAATTGTTAAGATGTTACCCTCAGCTGCTTGATAGATTGGAAGTGGTTTGTCTCAGCAAATAAGTCAGCAAATATAAATTTGTTATAAAATGTAATTTTTATTACATTATTTGTAATTTGCATCATTCTATGTAGTTTATGTTTAGCACTGTGATTTAATGGTTAAAAATCCCTACCTCATAACTCCTGCATGAGAAGTGAAGTCCTGACCTCCAGTCACTACCTATGTTCGCTTTGTGTGTTCTTTGGGTCTTCTGTAACAACCCCATTTCCTCCACAGTATATGCTTGCTGACTACCTACTCAGTATTCTCTATATATGCCTATTTACCTTTGCTATTGTAATCTGAGCTATGACTTGAAGTTGGTCTAAGACAGACCAGAGCACTTGCTATGTTGAGAGATAAAAAATATTACTTTCCTGCACCGTATAGGTACCTTACTTTCTATGATGTACTTTCAGGATAAAGTTTGATTTAGTTTTTGCAAAGTGCACACTGAATACTGTAACACACTTTTGCAGTGCATCGTGTAATTTTCAATATTTCACACCATATTTGCAATCTATCTTATGAAAATCTGTTTGTCAGTTGTCATTTCTCAAGCACAAGCCAATGTGTCTTTTTAATATCTCTGAAGGTGAACTGTTGATCACTTGGAAAATTTAATTTTCTGGCAGTTCCTGAAAAATGTTTTCTGCTATTATCCATTATGCTGGGATCAAATACAGGGCCATAAATGTACTATGTGTTACTATTTCACTTACAGATATGTAGTACAGTTATTGTTCTACCATAGTTTATTCATTCAGTAAATGTCATTTTATATTCTACAGACATGTTTTTTTGGGGTATACATCTGACATTTACAAAACTGCTGTATCATCCCATCTTCTTTATATGAGTTGCTGTTATCACTGTCCCTTTTCCAGACAATGAAGGTTATAATAATTTCACTTGGACATATCAATAAGTCATGCGAATAGTTAAAAATGCAGTATAATCTCTTTTGATGAAATAAAATCAGCAAAGCTCAATTATTAACATCTGTATTACTACACTGCCTCATAAATTCAGTAGCTGTATTATTCTACCTGCTACTAAAATGTACATTTGAATTCTGAAAGGTAGGTTTGATATCCCTCTATGAAACTATCTTTATGACTATAAGTAAATATTTATTTTGCCATTATGAAGAAAGACTGTAATGCTAGGTTGACTATATGAAGTAAAACATTTGCAAAGTAAAAACATTATGGGTTGTAATTTTATTTTGAGTAACGATAAAGCGGTGGTAGTATATACTACATTCAATCTAATTTAACTGCATATGGCCTTCCTTGCTCTGAATAATATATTTTGTGACATGATGTGGCTGACAGTATTATTTGGTTTGTTGTACGAGACTCCTAAGGTACCCATTTGTTAGTTTTGTGAACATTCCCTTGCATTCTGCAGGTGTAGTGGGGAACATTGCAGACTGAGACATCAAAATGGATTATTATTTGTTTTCTTGTGTTTGTTTTTTTAATTGCAAAGTTTGCTCACACTACCTGTCAGACATCAGAATCTCACTCAGTCAGTCGATTCATCCCCTTCCATACCTCTCAGCTGTCTAGATGTTTGCAGAATGTCCATTTTTTGCCTCAGATATTTGGTCTGTTCCTCATAAAATTTGTGGTTTTCTGGCAAATAACTGAAAATTGAAGTCATTAAATAATGAGCTACATTTGAGTTTCAGACTTCATATCCTTCAGAAAACGGGTTCAGGCACCTAGGCAATGAGACATTTCCCTGTGGTACATTTGACTGGGGACACATGGCTGAAGTGACAGTCAGCTGCAGAGAAATATGGCTGTTTGCAAATTCCCTGTTGGCAAAGATAAAAATGTGTTGCCATGCCCACAACTTCAATAACCAAATGCACAGGGGGAAAACAATGTCCATGGTCCGCAAAGGGAACATGAGACAGGAGGCAATATGGCAGGCATCAGCAGCAGGCTAGCCAGAGGGCATGTCAGTGGCAGTGAAATTGCAGTGCATAATGGATAGTGACTTTTTAATTGGTGTGTGTGTACCACTACCCCCTTCACAGTGTCTAGGGAACATTACCTAAAATGCATACAGGTGCATAAATGTGACTACAGTAGCCTGCAGGATTTCCTCCATGATATAGCAGACTTCTACATGTTGTAATAAGTATGTACTGTACACTGAGCACAACACTCATTACTCCTTCTGCCACCATGCATTTGGTTATTAAAGCTGTGAGCAAGGCAGTGTGTGCTTTCCTTTGCCCACAGGGAATTTGCAAACAGCCATATTTCTCTGAAGCTGAATGTCACTTGAGCCATGTGTCCCCAGCCACAAGTACCACAGGGAAATGTCTTGCTGCCTAGGCACCTGAACCCAGAATTTTGACTTAACTGTTCAGTTAAATGCATCATCTCAGATTTAAGCTGCTTAATCATGGAACTGAATGCACAAAATTCAGGGTTGTGGTTGTGTTACTTCTGTATTGTCTGCCTTTGAAGCATGTTTTGCACTGTATGCATGCTTGTGGTAAGGCAACCCACACAGCTAGTGGTGCAGGTGTGAACCACAGCACAGCAAGAACAGCTGAAAGTCATATGGAAAGGCCTGAACTTGAAAACCTTCTGTTTCAAGCTTGTTGCATTGATATGACGTATAGAAACAAGCTTTCCTGGGCAGTACCTGTCCAGTTGTTTTTCAGTCATTAAAAAATACAAGTTTGAACAACCTCAACAACATGACAGAAATGTTTGTGTTTTTGCAGTGCATGGGTGGATGTTTTGTGTAAATTAGGCATATTGCCCTCACTGAATAGTCACCTGCACATGGAAGAGATTAAATGCCACTCGCTAAGCATTCATACATCATGTCAGTGTAGGTTGTTACTCATTATACATAAATGGGGATAGTGACCCTGTTAGAGAGCTCTCTCATGCAATGGTACATCAAAAAGAGTCACTGTGGGACAGGTTCCAGGAGGTGCATTTAAATGGGACACAACAGGTCAATATTCCAAGGAAATAAACTTTCACTAAGTGCCTCAGCAATGTGGCTTTATGGTACAAAAGAGGGTTGATAGTTATGTTTAGGAAGGGGTCTTCCAGTTCTTGTTTTACCCAAGTATGATTACCACAATGCTGTTATCCAAGGTGCTGTTATTCACTTTTGTGACAAGAACTATAAGCACATTATAACCGTCATTTCAGTCTCCTAGTTTTTGTCTTTAGTGCGGTTGGATTTTGTTAACAGAAACACTAATGCACCTCAGTAACTTGAAAGGTGCTTACCTTAGCCACACATTACATGACAGGTATTTGCTGACAGCTACAGTTTGAATCCTTTTCTCTGCTATTTGGTGCTGTGATGTTCAGGATATCACCAAGCTAGAGCCATAAGACAAAAGGAACAATGACTTCTAGTGACATTATTCCATGTACATCACTAAACTAAGGGACACGTATTGAACATGCAGCAGCCAAAGCTAGTAAGTACAGATTATGGGAGTGGCTGAGAATAGCAAGTTACCATACACAGAGTGCATTACAGCACAGTCATCAACAAGTATCAGTGAAATATAAAAACATAACTAAGTAGTCTATGAAAACAGACGAGCATAAGAAGGAAAAAAGTTATGTGCATCAACAGTGCGATAAGAAGTGTGAAAATCAAAAGTGAAGAAACAAATACAGTCACCAGAATATATGACTAAAACATTATTATTACAAATGTAAAACCTGCTGAGCAAATTTAACAGCTACGTAAGAATCATGTGACGTGCATAATCTTGTCTTACTCAAAAATATAATAAGTGTGTGGGCTAGTCATGTGATGGCATCCTACAGGCTTTATTCTCTACACTTATGCATTTAGGCAACATATTTGTAGTTTGTACATCATGTCCTACTATGTTACGGTCTCTGTAATATTTCTGTACTTTATTGTTCTGTCCATGACCGAAAGTGGTCACTAAGAGAAAGTTTCCTTTCCAGTATGCTTCACCATTAATGACATCCATAACACAGCTTCCTAGAACACTCTCACAGACTGCCATTTCTGCACATCACAATATCACTTCTCCAAAATGCAACATGTTTTTGAACTACCAATAAAGGTCAAAAGTATGCTACACAGCAATTTACTGAAACTAGTGATCACCAAAATAGTGTGTGTGTGTGTGTGTGTGTGTGTGTGTGTGTGTGTGTGTGTGTGTGTGTGTGTGTACACATTAGAGCCCTGATTCCATTCCAAAAACCTAAAACAAATAATAAATCGGCTATCCGAGCACCTGATCAAGAGAAGTGAGAGCGAGCGACCAGATGCCAACTCCCCTATCTCAAGGGGAGGAAGAACAATGTAGGGTTTTCACTGCAATAGTGCCTTTTGGGGGACATAGAGTATAGTACTTGGTGTAAGAATATCACTGGCTTATGTAGTTATGATGATATGACAAAAAGGTACAATTAGTATCATTCAGTTGCTAAAAATGGACTAGCACTGCTTACTCATTATGCTTAACTGAATTTATGTTGATCCATCAAAGGCAGTTTCTACAAATTAAAAAAAAACTAAAGCAGTTCACAGAAACCACCTTTAGCTTGCATTGCCACCTCTCTGATTTTTTTCTGGACTACCCAGAAATCAGAATGTTGGTTCAGTAGTCTGGAAAGCACTGTATAAACTCTGGTATTCTTTTTATTTGCAAAACAGAATGCCAGAGTTTGTAAAAAAGCAGCCACAGAATAACGTTTTGATTGAAAAGCATCTCTAATGATGTGTTAAAACTGGGACTTTGTTATAAAAGGGAGAGAAAAGGAAAGGAAGGGATTCCAGCTTGTGATGATGTCCGCATTTGCATCATAAAATGGATGGAAGAGTGGGTAGGTTATGCACAGAAATGGGTGGAGAGAGGTGAGGTTGTAGGAAGTACAAGGGGTGTGGCTTTGGTCTACTTTTCACCACATAGAAAGGTGGCAATCCTACCTTCAGTGAACATTTAAAGAATTTTTTTCTCCACTTTTGTGTAACCTTAGATTTTATATATGCATATACATAAAATTCCAGGGATGTACAGAAACACCCTACACCTACTAGAGTTATAAATACCAAATCTGAGATTGTACAACCGTGGAGAAAAAGGTGATCTGCACAGTCAACAAAAGTGGTTTTGACAAACTGCTTTAATTTTATTTATATTCACCAAAACTACCTTCCGGAAGTATATCTGGCTCAACTAGCACCACTCTTCAAGTGAAGAGCAAAAAAAAAATGTTCACTCCTTTTATTGGCACACCAAACAGGTGACCAGATGTATGACATGCCTCCCCACTCCTGCACAAGCCACGCAGGTCTTGTTTCTGTGCCCTGCTTCAACCCTCCTTTCTCATACTGCAATAAAAAGAAAAATAATTTCTTCTTTTAATTTGTAGCAAACTACTTGCTACAAATGTAGTGATCGGTTGCTACTGTTTATATCTTGCACAGAGTGCTGCAGTGGTCACCTTTTAGTTAAAAATAGTTATTTTTTTATCTGTGGCAAATGGCTTGCTACAGCTTAGACCACACATAGAGCACTATAACATTAGGTTTGACTGCAAATGAAAAAACAGCTTCTCTTCCAAACTCTCCACTCTTTGGAGGGACACAACAATATTTTGGGCACAAATCAGGACAAATAAGAAGTGAGCAAGGCACTTATGAAACAGGCTATTCATAAGCAACAAAATTAATGAACAAGATGATTTCAAAAACAAATCCTGTCATAATGCCTTTGTTTTTTGGTACATTTCTTAAATCAGGTTATCTGAAGCCTAGCCAGTACAGTACAGTACAGTATTAGAGGCATGCATTTTATAATATCACCCAATCACTCCATAGAAGATGATCTAGTGTGAACCAATCCAAAGGGCCTTTCAGCACACCAGTGGAAAAGCAATGAGCACTAAAGAGCCAATGAGAACATTTGGCAACTTGACCTGTCATCACTGTGCAATACAAAAAATGGTAAAAGTGAAGACATTTGAACTGTAGATGCTTTTGTAGTTATGAATATTGTAAAATTACTGTTCTTAAAATGTTTTTGTAATACTTTTTAACTTTTTCACCTGGATCTCCTCTGATGGGTTCCTTTCCAGTTGGACTTTTCTGGTAATCAAATATCAATCAATATAAAATAAACAATGTACACAAAAAAGAAACATGTAGATGTAAAATTAAAGGAATATATGAATAACACTAGACAAGTGCATGTTATACAGGATGACATCATCAGTGTATGTTACAAGAAGATGTTTTGAGGAGTGTCTTACTTAGCTGTGGACTCACATGGCATTCTAAAATTGTCACCATATTGATTGTTGAACATACACACAAACCAGTTGACTGTAGTGAGACTAGAACATTTACCTAATTATCCACAGAACACAGTACTTAACACAAGCACCACAGCACAAGTCTGGCTTTTGATGATATCAGCAGTGTCTGTTGAGATGAAGATGGTAATAGGATTGTTTCTCATGCTGGTCTAAAATGATCTCTTGAATGTTAAGCAATTGAGCACAAAATCTTCCCCCCTCACACACACATACCAGTTAACTACAATGACAGTAGAACCCCTACCTATCTACACAGCACAGCATTTAATGCAAGCACCACAGCACAAGTCTGAATTTCAAAGTGTCAGACAACACTATATAGCTGATGACATCAGCAGTATCTGTTGAGAAGAAGATGGTAGTAACAATGTCTCACATGCAGGTCTAAAATGGTTTCTTGAATGTGAAGCAAATGAACACAAATATCAACACACCAGTTAACTGCAGTGAGAGTAGGACACAGATCTAACTATCTACAGAGCACAGTACTTAATGCAAGTAGAACAAGTCTGACTTTTAGACTGCTGCTGGATAATTTATAGTGGATGGCATGCTCACTGGATGTTTGAGACTAGATGTTGGGAAGCCTGTATGAAATGGATGTGTGGGCATGTACAACTGTCAAAATATCATTGCTCAATTGGACTGGATTGCTAACAGTAGGATACACACGATCTCCTGACACACATACCAGTTGACTGCAGTGAGATTAAAACTCATACCTAACTAGCTATACCAGCTAGAGGACTTAGTTTTAAATGAAAGCACCATGACACAAGTCAAACTTTAACATGGCTGCTGGCCAACTTATAGTGTATAATATCCTCACTGGATGCTTGCAAGGAGATGTTGGGAGGCCTGTATGAAATTGCTGGGTAGCCATGTATGACTGTCAAAATTATTTGTTCTCCATGGGACTGGATTGCTGACAGTAGCTTACATGCTTGCACTCTTCTGTCTAGACACACACACACACACACACACACACACACACACACACACACACACACACACACACACACACACACACACACACACACACACACACACACACACACAGTAGTTGACTGCAGTGAGATTCAAACTTCTACCTAACTAGGTACACCAGCTTGACAACTTATTGGACTGGAGTGCTGACAGTAGGATACACACTTATGATCTCCTGACTACACACATACCAGTTGACTGCAGTGAGATTAAAACTCTTACCTAACTAGGTATTCCAGCTAGAGAACTCAGTACTTAATGCAAGTGCCATGGCCCAAGTCTGACTTTTGCACTGCTGTTGGAGAATTTATAGTAGATATTATCCTCAATAGATGTTTGAGAGAAGATGTTAGGAGGTCTGTATGAAATGGCTGAGTAGATATGTACAACTGTCAATATATCAGTTCTGCTTGTGACTGAATCGATTATAGTAGGATATAAACTGATGCTCTTCTGGCTATGCACACACACTTATACATACATAGAGATACACACACCATAATGTGGCTGTTATGGTAATTTCACACAGATGTAAGTATTGTTACCATCTTCAAAAGACAGTAGCTAATGAATGCAACACCTGTGAAGTATGTTGTTGCCTTGTCATAGTGGCCTTTATATATGATGCTATCAGCATTATATGATGTGGGTTACATAGCCTGTTATGAGAGTGGTGTACAAAGTGTGGATTTTGTATTTTCTGCTGTGCTTCCAATGTGTAGGTATACTTTAAAAGACAGATTCCCAAACTTGATGCAAAAAGCTGTCAGGAATGCATGTTGCAGAACAGAGACATATGCAGCTGTTTCTCAGTATGGTTGTGTACATTACACACTTATTGTCACATACAGACACACACATTTTTGTGATCAGCATGGATGCAACTATGTATATACAGTGTTCATATTTGTGAAGAACTGCTGTACACGTTAATACATATTTAAGGTAATCTGAATGTCTGTTGTCAGTATAACAGTTTAGATGATGTAACAGTGCAGTTGTGCTACTTATTCATGTACTGTAAGTGACATTTGGGAACTAGTACTGACACGTCTCAGTCAAATATATGTTCAGTCAGTAAAAAGTGTTTTAAATGGATTTTAATGGGATTAAGACTAAATGGGCAATATACATAAGTAATATGTGCTAATCAGCACTTTCCATCGAGCACTATCTAGCAGCTGGTTTGCACAATTGATGGCAAAGTGTTTGCTCATGGGAGATACATATTTAATGACTACTACTAAAACTTGAGAAGGATCTATCCATATTGGCTTTGGTAGCAATAGCTGTCAGCTACTATGATGTTTATAAGTAGTTCATATTGGAAATGTCATGTCAAATTTTAGGACATTAAAAAAGTATTTATACATATTTCTCCATTTTCATGTAGTTAAGCAACAAGCAAATGCAGGTCTCTGCTTCACTGAGAAAATTATAAGAGTTGTATTGATTTGTTTTCCTCTGTGCAAACACACTAAGTGCAGAGTCACAGCAGTCAGCACTTTGGACAGTACTGAGTAGAAGAAAAACACCTGCTGCCTAGCTGTCTCTGTGGCAGCAGATATAACAACAGTGAGCTCTTATCTTGAGCACAGAATCTACAGAGTTCAAATCCAGCTCAGTCTAATCATTTTACATACGTATTGATGATGTAATTAAATAATTCCATGTCATAACTTTTGCACATGTGAGAGGGCTTACTACAGTGAAGTACTGTATATAAACAAACGCTACTTAATTTATTTACACAGTACACATATGGATTTGCATATTTATACATTCAACAGTCTAAATACATTTATATGAAATTTGTAATATGAATGCCTTTATTCTACTATGTGTTTCCTTAGCATAATGAGTATAAGCAGCATTGTGTGGAGGTAACAACACCATGCCAAAGGATGTGAAAAGCCATTCATTGTTGTTTGATATTGGTGCATGATACCAAATGCAGTGCAATCACAGAGGTCAAAAAGTTAATGGCTTCATTGAGGATTTATTATTTAAGTGTGTAGTGTGTGATTTTATTTTTGACCAGATAAAAGGTGTAAAAATGTGGTAGATAGGAAAGTAGTGAAATGGGGGGAAAGCAGGAGGAAGAACAAAGGGAATGCAATATAGGAATACCCAGTAGGGAATTAGGAAAGAACCATAGCTATCCACTTCTTCAACAATGTAAAATGACCATGGATAGAATATTGCATGAATTTCGACTGTCACCTCAATAAAGATGGGTGATGGGTGATAGCAAGGCAGTCATATTGTATAGCTAATTGGACCGAATCAAGTGTGTCAAGATGACACATGTGCAAAGTGGAGAGCTATGTATGGGACACATTTTTTGGAGGGGGACAGGTGCCCAATTTTGAGTTTTTATTTTGGTAAGACAGAAATGTTGGATAAGGGATGCAGGTATGTCAAGGTCAGGTAATTAGGGTAGGTGAGCAAGCAGCTGCAAACAGGGCAAACAAGATAAGAGATGGTGAGGGACTCAACAGGTTGGGAGACACCATGATTGGAGATAGGGAGGGGACAGCGGATGCACATGCCTGTCAAGAACTGGGACAGTGAGAAGCTAGTCCTCACTCTCAGAACTTTCATCACTGTTCTCTTCCTGAGCTTACTGTTGGAGTGCTTGACATTTTCTTTTGCCTAGCATTCCAGTGAGCATCTTCTCCATCCAGCTGAAGTGTGCACCAATGGTGCTTTCCACAACCTCATGCACCATGCCTGGCATCTCCTGGAAGGTGACAAAATCACCACCTCTGCCAATGCTCCCAGAGGACGCCACTGCACCAGCTACCAGGGTAATGCTACAGAATGTGGAGGGCCAAGGTAGTGCAGGGGTTGTGGAAGCAGTACTGCCAGGTTGGGTCGCAGATGTGCTGGGCATCATTGCAGCAGCTGTTGGAGGGGTGGAAGGCTGAACTGCACTGATTGGTCTACTTCCCTGTGCTGGAAATCACTTTCTCAGTTGTCAGAAATTGATGACACCATAACATTGTGACCACACATATAAAAATAAAAAAGAAAAGTAGGGGGTGGGGTAAGAGGGAAAAAAATGACAATTAGAGCCATCATATGTCACATACCATAAATTAGTATGATATAAAAATAAATGTATTTTTACATTAACTATACTTTTTAACAACTACAAATTATGACTGATAATTGTTCCAAGTAATCCTTACAATATGCCTTTGTTGCACATATGCTGTATACAGTAATATAGATTGAATTAACAGCATGGCATGTATGCCAATTTTGGTGAAATTATTATATAATATTTTTTAATTATTTTACAATATATTTGTTACCTGTCGGATTTGAACCCACAGCATCTAAATACACTATAACAATTGCCTCCTACAGGTGGTTTGAGCTACATACTGAAGCATGCATGCTTGATTTTTACAGCTGAGATGTGTATGCTTAATTTGCTACTAATGTATAGGAGGGCAATACTTTTGATAACATTATAGTCTTTTGTGCTGCATACATGCCCCTTGCTTCTCTAAGTCTTTCCAAATGCTCATCATGGGCATCCCTGTTTACTGCAATCTCCTGGGTGGTTGTAAAAGACAAACAGAAGACAAAGAAGAGAGTGTTATGCATACTAATATTGGCTATATCTAGATTTCTACATACGTTAAAGTATTTCTATCTGTATACTTACACAACTGTGGGATGTTAGCAGTCCTAAACTCATCCAGCCACTGGTTGAGTTGTGCCTGCTTGTGCCTTTTGGGTTGCAGTAGTGGTGTCTGCATTGTTCTCCACTGAGTGGAATACCAGTCACTCTGGACACAGCCTTGCAAGCCTCTGATTTGTATTGAGACATGGTATTGTCCCCTTGCAATAGCCTACAGCTGTGGTGCTGTACAAGGAGTCCAGTGAATATTCTGAACTCATCTATACTCAATCTTTGAGCCCTAAATGGTGCACCTTCTCTTTTAGCTCCTGCCATGTCTGTACAGGTCAAACAGCAACAGTTAGAGTATTTTCCTGTCAATTTGTGTTATGACATTTTACAGCTAGTGTGCAAACCTGAACAACCAAGTCAACCATGTTGGCGCAGTGTTAAGTGGAGAGCAACAGTGCAAAACAGAGAGGAAGGCACTTTATGAACTAGGAAGGGTAATGTGATAGTTGTCAGTTTTTAGTTTGGTTGCTGCTGTACCTGTTAATTGATTTGACTTTGTAGACAAGTATTGGGGGAATACATTTTATGACCTGATGCTTTTTTTCTGTGGCTTTACACACTGTTAAAAGTAATTTGTGCAATGTGTGATTCAAACATATTCACAATAGACAAAACATATTCTTCCACATAGGTGTTTTTTTCAACCATGCCACAGAAGAAGCGCTTGTTAGACATGTTGATTAATTATATAGACACATGATAGAGTGAGTGGTTAACCATGTATGTGTGTGACTTGACAATGTCTTGGTTTATACACTCATGTGTATATGACTAGCATTGAAGTATGCAATCCATCCCAGAACAGAAAAGAGACTTTTAAGTACAGAAACATAATTGTCATTATACCCATATATATATATATATATATATATATATATATATATATATATATATATATATAATTCATATGATCTCCAGTACTATACATAGTTATTCCTATTTATAATTATCTTTAGATTGTTCTTTAGTTTTTAAAAGTCACTGGACAAGCATTAATAAAATTTGGAGTGTGCTAGATCAGAACCATGGCCTATATGTATTGCGGGCATTAACTTAAACAAGTTGCCACAAGGTAGGCTGGGCTACAAGCATTTTTTACAGTCATTACTGTGCAGAGTGGTCATTGCAACTGAGATCTTGTTTGTCAGACCTGATCATTAATTACATATATACATTAAAGAGCTGAGTGTTTAACCATGTCTGTATGACATGACACTTCAGAAAATGAATGTTTAAGTGAAGAACCATAATTCTGCTGATACCCCTATTTAATATATATAATATACTCTGCATGCTCAATGCATCTGCTATGCATAGTTATTTCATAGATTAGTACTAGGCTAACTGCCCTTGTGAACCATTTTAAGCCAATTATTCCTTGTGAGACTTAAACCCTGCACCTTGTGTTTGTAAGGCAAACACCTTAACCATTAGGCCACACTCCTAACCCTTCTTTGTGTAATTATTTTTCTGTTGTGAATTTGTATAAATAGTAAAGTGGAACAGCAGTAATAAAACTTTTGACTTTGCTGGATTAGAACTCAGGAACTAGGAAAAGGCTATTTATTATGGTATATGTGAGCTGACTGCCATGCAATGCCACTTGGTGTGTTTGTACAGTGGAAAACAACACATGATACAATGTATCTGTTTTGAAATTGACAAGTGTATGCTTGTTGTCTGCAAGTGTTCTGAACCTTGTAGGTGTTGTGAAAGCTTGCTAACTACCTTGCAACAGGATGGAAGGCAAACGACAATGTATCTTTTATGAAATCGACAATATCTGCTTGTTGTCTGGGCCGTCACACTGGGTTTCCACAGAGGTGAGCAACATGCAAGCGAAATTAGCAGAGCTCAACATGCATTATTGGTGTAAAAAGTGTTACACTTACTTTTACTTTACTGTTACTTTTCATCACTAAAAAGTACAGGTTGAACTCAAACCTTGATCTACATATACTATGTGCAGTGTGATTCATTGTATTTAACAGTTATGACACATACACGATTCACAGCTTTAATTTATGCTGTCTTTATCATAGAAGTGTCTTTCATTAATTTTAATTTATTTCACCATTTCACTGCATTTTCTCTAAGCTGTGCGCCACTCAAATATTATTTTTAAAAAACATATTTAAAAGCAGGAAACATAAACAACATTACAAACTACATTTTAACACACCTTACAGATTTTTACACAATTCTGGATTTTAACTGTCATAATAATGAAAATGCAAAAAGGGTGTCTTATTTCCCTTTGCCACAGAAACAGCTTTGCAGAAGGAATGCAAATCAATGTGCATATAACAAAGTCCTATTTCCACCACAGTAATATAAAGACATATAACACTTTTGTACTCTTAGTTGTTTGTACATGTGTTGCCTACATATTTAGTGCAATGAATGGTCACACAATCATTTATGCATATTATTTGCACCAGTGTAGCTCTGTCTTCTCTTTGTATTGAGTTAATTCTTCTGTAATCCGTGCTGTACTCTCAGACATGCAGTCTAAAGGGCATTTTGTATCATTGTTATTAAAATGTATGAAAATATTACATGACAGGAAAATACAGTTTTCATTAAAGGAAGGAGAGCTTGGCTATTAGTGAACAAAAACTGTGAAATGTGTGCTGTTCACTTCCATTTCAAAGCCTGCTATAATTACTTTTACACTTTGTAAGTGTATCCTAGGTGACAAACCTACTGCATGTAGGGAATCTGAATTGTTGTGTATTCCTTTTCCCTCCCACTAATCATTCACAGTCATGAACCATTAACAACAGACACTGAGGTAGTGCCTACCCTATGTTTACATCTGCTACACAAAGTTAAAAGTTTGGGATTCAGCAATTCTAATGAGCTCACACTTTATTTGCATCTTCACCATGCTCAGAGGCCTGAATCTACACTATAAGTAGGTAACCATGTAGCTAGGGAACTTGAAGGTAAGGGGACTTGTGTATCTGGAGAAAACAGATGATTGATATTTATCTGCACAAAAGGTATCTGATGTTGCTAAGACATTGTGTTTTTGAAGTACATGCCTGATTTGTTAACATTTCACAAAGAAAAATTATATATATATATATATATATATATATATATATATATATATATATATATATACACACACACACACACACACACACACACACACACACACACACACACACACACACACACACACATTAGAAAATGAGAACTGTTACCTGTATGAACTTCTTGTAGTTCTTGTAGGAATTTTTGTCAGGCATTGACTTCATGGATAGACAGCCTTATTAACTGTCATCACAAGTGTGATTTTTAATACTGGTTACCGCAAAGTCTTCTATCTTATTTCATGGAAATGTAAAGTACTATATTGTCAATGAGACAAGGGTGTTATGCTTCTAAGATGGCCCACAGACACTGCCAGGGGAGTGC
The DNA here is from genome assembly GCF_019279795.1 of Protopterus annectens. NCBI lineage: Eukaryota > Metazoa > Chordata > Ceratodontiformes > Protopteridae > Protopterus > Protopterus annectens. Next base: position 1,265,341,531 of record NC_056725.1, on the reverse strand, counting down.
TGGGGACAGTGAGAGGTGACTAACAATTGTATACAATTGACTTTTGTGTTGTAAATGTGCACACAATTTGTGAAAATTGTGTGGAAGGCATTTATAACAAGTGAATTATGTGTTATTCCTTGTTTTGTACAAACTGCCATTTCCTGTTGTTTTGGGGGTAAGGGAGCCAAGTATTATTTGTAGATGCCATAGCAAATGTTGGGTTTCAAGAGTTTTGCTCTTGCAGTTGTATAGTCTTTCTGGTATTTCCATGGTAAAAATTACATTACTCCATTGGTATTCCTTGTTTTAGATCAAACATTGGTTTGTATGTGAGTGTGATATGTTACAAACACAACAACCTTAAATCACATGCCCACTACTTATATACACTAGCAAGTAACAGTATGTATGGATCTGCCATTCATTTGTATTCCTAGACATTTATTTTCATATTCCATGTTTAACACTTAACTTGATAGTCCAGCAGTTACAAGTGTTTTACTTCAGGGCCAAGTCTATGTGATGCTAGCAGTACACAGCCATTACATGGGTAAGTAAAGGCTGAGAGTGTTGCCTGGCATTCATGTTACTGAGCGTATGTGGATAGGATGAAAGTTTTACCCCCTTAGGTGGTGAGTGTGTATGCTATCCTTTACCTCATGGCCAGGTTGAGGGCATACTGTGCACACATATGTCTACCTACACCCACAGCAGCTGGTAGTTCCCCCTCTGACTTCTCACCTATGTGTGGCTAGGGTAACTTTGCCAGTGGTGGTGGGATTTGTGCCCTTCACCTTGATGTTCCTCCTGCAGCTGTTTTCTCAGAATAATATTGTGAAGAATGACACAGACAGTGAAAATTTCAGTACACATATAGGGATTGTACTGCAGGGCTATCCCTGATGTATCTAGGCACCAGAACTGTGACTTCAGCAGCCCAAACATATGCTGTATGATACGTCTTGTAACAATTGAATCCAAACTGTGATCACAGGAGACTAAATGAAAATGAACAACAATAAAATTACTGTTTTATTCTTCATTCTTCTAAAGCCTCAGTGTTACCACCTTCTTGGAATACACATCTTAAACAAACCCACTTTTATACCATTAAAATTTTAATTACCATCAATTATACATTTAAGCATACTAAACATTTAAAATAAACATTTCCAATTAAGCTCATTGTTCAGTCCCTTAGGGACCATCGTATTATATTTTAAAATGTAAATACATTCCTTACATAATAATTTTTGTTTCAAAACATTTTCATCCCCCTATGGACAATTAATCTGTTCTAAAATAGTACCTTGTAAAAGACTATTATTTCCTTGGTGCTTAGTTTTAAAATGTAAGGAAATTATTTTATCTTCCCTTTGGTGTTTTAATCCCTTAAGTGTTCCATAAATCTACTAATCCAAAATACAAATACAAATCCAAACTACTAGGAAGTGTTGTATTTTCTATGGCTTTGGATCCAAACGTGGATGTTCCCCATTTGTTTCGAGAGGAGTCCACGTCTTCACTGTGAGTAATTGGTGGAATGGGGTCCCTTCCAGGATCTCTAAGAACTATGGAACAATATTTGGGCCATTCACAGAGTCTCTCTGCTATAACTACTAAAACTCATTTAGTAAACCAAGGTATGGGGCAGCTTTTTGATGCTTTTGTGACTGTGAGGTTACATACAGGAAACTGTACTAATACATGTAGGGGATATATATCTGCATCTACTAGGAATATACAGTATATGTATAGGTAGTGTAAGTTGTTAATGTAATATTTCTCCACCCTACCCTATTTTCACAAATTATGCCATTCCACACCAAACTGGGTATGTGTATTCACAATTAATTCCCATGGACATTTGTCCTGTTGGTTCATACATATCTGCATGTACATTGATGCATGTGCCCTGTTCACATATTCAAACCTGATGGCCTGTTGCCATCAATCAACCCTGCATGCTGTTGGAATGTGCACTGTTGTTCTAAATATGCATGTGTTATACTTGCTGCTCAATGTTCGGAATTCATGGGTGTTTGGTTAATGGGAATACTGATGCATGCTGTTACAGCTAATTTTGAAAGGTGTTGTTTGTTACTAACCCAAAATGCCATAAAATACTGCTAAACATATGACAACAGGGAAGGCGGGTTCCAGTGGACCCACCTCTCCCACCTCAGCTGGCGAGTGCACCTGGCACCAGTGCCCAGGCCGGGACCTCCTTCTCCGGTGGCCCTGTGCCACCTTCAGGTAGAAGCGCTGCAGGGGATGGGGCTCATCCCCCCTCTGCAAGCATGGCCAGAGGAGAGCCTCCACTCAACCTCCATAGGGTCTGGTCTTTGGTGCATAGTGAGATCAGGCATTCTGTGACTGATCCCCTACGCCAGCTCGAGGCGAGAGTGGCGCAACTCACTGGTGTGCCTGCCCATCCTATCCAGCCCCCAGCACAGCCCCGGCCTGGGCTATGAAGGCACAGCGGTAACTGCCCATGGGTGGGGATCTCAGTTCCACTGTTGCTATCTGTGGGCTCATGGGCTCGCGATATCCAAACATCCATCCCCGTCAATTGTGTTCCCCCCCACATGTGTCATACTCCTCCCCGTATGCGTCTTGTTTGTCTTGTCTGTTAACCTCCCCAACCTACCTCACCAAATATACCTACTTCCTGTACCTCACATTCCACTCTCACCTGAAAAAAAAAAATAAAAAAGGGCACTCTGTTCCCACAAAAAAATTACGCCCCATACATAGCATCCCAATTCACACACATGTCCGCTGGGCATGTAAACTGATAAGTCTAATTGGCTGTACAACATATTTTGTTGTCCTTGCCCCTCTCTCAGGGGTGGAAGGTTTCCAATTTCACACCAAATTTCAAACATATGCACAGCTGTTGCTGATAAAGAAATGGGCAGCTATGGACCTTCCCTACACCCATCCTGCACATCCCGAGCTGGTTTCCCTACTGTCTTTCCCTCTTTGTGCCCCCTTTTTCACCACTTTCCTATTTCCCCATTTTCTTTTCTTTAAAAGAAATTAGCGCGAGTGTTAGCGGGAGTAAGCACTTTTAAGCAGTAGTAAGCGGGTGTGCGCTTGTTTGTGCTTGATAAGCGTAGCTAAGCATCGCGCAAACTCGTGCAAACCCACTTACAACTGCTTAAAAGTGCCTTAGTCACTCTGAATGACAAGGCCTGTAGTCTGCTCATCAGCAAAATAAAATACCCCTGTCAGTCTTGAGCCCCGGACCTTGGAAACACTAGTCTGCATGAATTACCACTGAGCCACAGCAGATATACAAGAACTTGGTGCTGAAAGAAATATATCATGAAATACAAGGAGTGAATGTAAAGGGAAAATAGGAAGGCCATTACACAAAGCTTGTTCTGTGTATCTTTACTGGCAATTCTTGTGGAATTCCATTACATTAGTGTGAGAAGAGAAACAGCCATGCTAGTAGGTAATAATGTTACAGTAGCACCTTACAAACCCCACACAGTATCAGACGAGGATAAACACCACCATATTTGAATAGGTAAGAGGCCAGACCTCCCAAATGTGACTGATTTACAGGGATGTCCCTGATTTGCAAACAACTGTTACCTGTGCCCCACTGACTGCCTGTGAAATGTACTAACAGTAGGCAAAAAGGTGGGGAATCCCATGTAATGGTAACTGTCAATAAGTTAAAGTAGACACTACTTGCATGTCAGAAATGGTGTAGTAATATATATGCTCAAAATACCCCACAGTCACAACTGCAGAATATCTGAAATATATCACGGGTGTATCCCACTGATATGTACCTTTCCCTGAGGCTGGTCAAATATATACCTGAGAGTATCTGAGGCCTGCAAGTGTCAGAAACATTCAGGCATATCAGCCTGTCTGCTGTTACATACTCTGTGAATAGCTGTAGAATTACTTCCACAAGCATGCCCTTATGTAGGAGTACAACACAGAAATATCAAAGGATGTAGCCATCTAACATACTAATGACAGTATAGCAGTTCACAAGCACTGCATTTGCCTGATATTCATAATTGTTAGTACAATATACTTAGTTGTCCTCACCCCTCTCTCAGGGGTGGAAGGTTTCAAATGTCACAGCAAATGTCAAACATATGTACAGCTATTGCAGTTAAAGAAATATGCAGCTATGGACCTTCCCTACACCCAGTCTGCACATCCCTAGCTGATGTCCCCATTGACTTCCTGCTTCCTGCTTACAACTGTTTAAAAGTGCCTTATTCACTCTGTATGACAAGGCCCTAGTACTGCTCAGCAGCAAAATAAAATACCCCTGTAAGTGTCAAACCCCAGACCTTGGGCTCACCAGACTGCATGAAGTGCCACCAAGCCACAGCAAGCATATAAGAACTTAGTGCTGAAAGAAATATATCATGCATTACAAGGAGTGAATGTAAATGGAAAATAGGAAAGCCATAGCAACACATTCCAGTAAAGACAAATATCAGGCATTCAAGGAGTGAACTGTAAACAGTGTTAGCATTATCAGTTGTGAGTTAACATACACACTGAGAAGAGTGAGCTAGAAGAAGCAACAGTCAGGTTTCAGTACAACACGCATTTCAGTGGCTACAACACAGCCTTAGATATGAGAGATATACCAATCTTCTGACTCACACAACAGTGTCCACAGCAAACCAGCATGGTCCCCGCCTTGCAAAACTGAAAGGCCTAAGCCTACCTAACCTATCATTTTATAGCAGTGTCCTGAAATCACAGTGAGAACTGAAATTACCACACAGCAGGCTGCATGCAATTACTAAATGCTGGCCACCAATTGGTGCAGAGGCCATCACATGCACATGTGCAGATACCTACAAAAGCAGCCTGTACTGCCAGTCCACACATGCAATAATATCATTGCAGCAACTGGAGGGGGAGAGAGAGAGAGAGAGAGAGAGAGAGAGAGACAGACAGAGTCCAAAAAAAAATAAAATAAAAAGCAAGCCAGCAAGCAAGCCAGCAAGTCAGCAGAAAAACAACTGTCAGAGACAAAGGTAATGTAAACTACATAATCTAATAATCTACATACTGTGAACCCTCCATATGTGCTAGCAGTCTGTATCTATATGTATATGCAGATGTGCATAGGGCAAGGGACATACTGCAACTGTTAGTGAAGGCTGGACATACATATGTAGTTGAATGTTGCTATGTGCACATATCAATGTAGGTTGTAGTGTGTGGCATTGAAAACAGCATGCAGTGCAGGTATATGTCATGTGGTGGTGAACTTCTGTGGGACTGAGCCAGTGAGGCCTGCTACAGCTATATGGCCTGAGGACAGCATAATGCATTATGTACAACACTGTGCAATATCATTACAGAATGGTATGCCTCACAACTGTTTCAGAAGTGATATTCCCACCATGAAAGGTGGGCAGTCTATGTGCTTACATGTGCATGTATATGTACAGCAATGGATGTTTAGATGTGTGTGTGTATATATATATATATATATATATATATATATATACATACATATATCTATATATATCTATATCTATATATCTATATATATCTATCTATCTATATATATATATATATATACATAGATAGAGAGGTATGTACAGATAGAGATATATAGATAGATAGATAGATAGAATATGTATATACATATAGATATAATAGATACATACATATATAGATATATATGTAGATACATACATATATACAGATAGATATGAATGTCTATAGATATGTATATATATATATATATATATATATATATATATATATATATATATATATATATATATATATATATGGTTATATATAGTGGTGTGTGTATATATATATATATATATATATATATATATGTATATTTTCATATATATTTTTATATTTATATATATCTATATATATATATATGTATATATATATATATATATATATATATATATATATATATATATATATATATATATATATATGTATATATATATATATATATATATATATATATATATATATATATATATAAAGAGAGAGTGAGGGAGGGGGACATGGGGGCAGATGTACTGCAACAGGTGCCTGGTGACCAAAGCATGGACTGAACACCAGTGTTGATACTGCAGTACCATACCCCATTCCAAAACATGTTACCCACTAACTACCACATAGGTGGTTGCCCGCCTACCACTGGAGGTGTCAGAAGGGAACATGGGACACAGGTGTACAATAGCCTCCCCTTTGATATCTACAGTGGCATACTATTCTTGTAATCCCTGTACATGGTACGTGTCATCACAAAAGGTGTGTCAGCTAGGGAAATGTAAGTCAGTGTACCCCTCTACACCTCACAATGTCCTATGCAGTATGTACCTCCCATGAGAACTACAGCAAGTGGAAAGGCCACAGACATATCTAACAAAGACTGATAATGCCCTCAAACACATTCCCTATGCAGACTGACTTTCAAAACCACAGCTAGAGTGTCTTGCATACTTTCTACACAGAGGTTACCACTGCTGGACACACACAGTTATGTCACACCCATACCAGTTGACCAACCACCATGGCAACACCTCACAATCCGTCCAGCCTACATGACCTAGGGCCCTAATCCTTGTCACCACACTAAACAGCACATGCTGGAGGTACAGGCTTCTATACACAAATATGCCATACCCTGGAGTAAACCACCCATCATTAACAAACAAGGCTCCTTATTAGTAGATGTCATACATACCCCTGATGAATGTTATGGAGATAGGTAATATGCCCTGTGAGTCACCTCTATGTAACCATTTCACAGGAGCAAGTAAAATCACATTACATGTGTCCCAAAGGGCAGGGTAGCATATGGCTAGGCTGTCCTAGGCCCAGGGCCAATAGCATAGTACCTACCTATGACACAATGCACACAAACATGTACTCAGTGCAATACCAGCTATGTGATGTTGGATGAGTGTGACACTGATTGTGTGCAAGGTCTGTAAAGGTGTGATAGCTTAGTGTGAGTTTGTGTCTGTCATGGTAGTTGGTGTCCTTGGTGTGTGGCCAGAGAAAGATGTGTCAGTTATCGGGATGCAAACATAGTAGATTGGCATATGTTGTGCCGTACTTCCCTATGTACGACTGCAGTGTCCCATCGTAGGCAGAAGCAATGCATGTATGCTCAGTAAGTAGTACTGCTGTTGAATCCAGCTCACATATGAACTTTTGTACTACCTGATGTTGTAGGCCTAAACACTACAGTATGGTGTATGTTCACATTCCCTGGTAACACTGTCTGGTGTGTTTCCTGTAGTCTGCACAGATTACATACCTCATGCATAGGTATCTGTAAGTAGGGGCACACAGTACTATAAGGTACACAGTTAATGCTCATCTGTGTTGTCATACATTTGTGTGTTGTATGTATGTGTAATGTGTGTGTGTAATGATGTCTGTACCATGGCCGCAATCACATGTGTGTTACAGGGTATGTGTGTGTACCTGGCAGCATGTATACTCTGTGACAGCAGTATGCTGGCTATAGTAACAACTGTGCACATATGTCAGGTAGGGGTATGGCATCAAAGACTAGGGTGGATTACCATTGAAACAATAAATGTGCATTGCATTCATTGCATGGGATGACAATATTCTTCATCTATTAGCTTGATACATACCCCCAGTGTGAGGTTGTGCATTGTATCCCACACAGTGTGCCGAGTGCTTGTGTTTACTAGTTTGTTGTATGGAGTGTGGCAGGCACTGTCAGACAGTTGTGGTATTGAACATGTGTATCCCCTGATAGACAGACAGACAGATGCTATATATGGCAGTTATGTGATATCAGTACATTAGAATATTAAGTGTGCCACATGACTTGCTCATTTCCTTCCAGGGTGATGGTGCATCAGCGAAACCCACCTTATACAGAAGCAGAGGATCAGGATATCCACCAGAGCCTGGTGGAGAATTATTGTGTGCTGTTTTCCAGGACCAGCCAGAACCAGCAGGAGAGGGCTGCACTGTGGCAAGATCTTGTCCGTCAGGTAAATGACATAGGCATGCATAACCAGACATATGAGCAGGTACACCATCACTGCAGTGATTTAATTAGACATGTCCGGCAGCGTGCATCTGATATCCACAGACAACAGCTTGCCACAGGCGGTGGGGTACCTATCCACCCCCCACCAGTGTGGAGGAGCACCTCCTAAGTGCTGTGGCTCCAGGCCAACAACAGCAACATCCACAAACATGTGTCATCATGGAGGCCGGAGCCACCCGGCATGTTGAATTGGAGCGTGCAGGTAACATGCCATATCTGTAGTTGACTCTTCTCTGTACTGGTAGTTTATGCATGTGTGAGATGTGTACTGTTTGTGTAGCTGTTAACCTGCCTATTCTTCTGCAAGATTGATATTCTGAGCATAATCTGTACACCTGTGAAAGCCACCTGTTGTACTACTGTACTTTATCATACTCATAGTATCAATGGCACAGTTGTGGCCACTGGCAATCACTCTCATATTTTTGCAGGTCCCTCTGGAGTGACAGCAAGGCATCCAATCCATGCTGGTGAGTGTGTAATAACAATACTATTGCTAATGCCATGTGCATGTCATATGGAGGTGTAGTCTGTGCACATGTAACACACCTACGCATAATGCATGCTGTGCATGTTTGCTGTGAGACTATGCATATCCCATTATTCTCAATAGCTGCCTCACTCACATGCAATACACAGAGCATGACACACGTGTGGCAACACAGTACTGGACATTGTATAGGCATACCTGATACACATGTACACAACACACACATGTTTGGCATACACACTACATCTTAGCCTGCTACACATGTCCAATTATGACATCTGCTGTATGTCCACCCTTCAGTATCCCACTTACCATCTACGCAGCACACATAATATACCTGAGGGGTAGAGGCCTATCATGTCTTTGTGCAACAGTCTTAAACAAATAATACATTCATGTTAGGCAATGCTCACTATTGGCCACCTTACAAACCCATGTAACAAGTGGCTGTGTAATTGTGGATGTAGTCATGTTACTGCACATCAGGTACAGCATGCTAGCTGCCTGTCTGGCACACATTATTATTGTTGACTGACCACAAGAAGCATGTTGATCATGGCTCACGTTACTACACCACATCCAGTTCCGCTGACCACAAAAGTACACATAGCAGTCATTGCGTAGCACCATCATTTGTTTTGTGTGTGTGTGTGTGTGTGTGTGTGTGTGTGTGTGTGTGTGTGTGCAAATATATGCACCCACAGCTTGTAACACTTGCACAACATTGTTATGTCCTTGTACACATTGTGTCCCAGGGTGGAGACAATCACTGAACAACTACACACAAGCATCAAGTACACGTATACTGTTATTAACAAGGGCTGTCTACACTTGCACTGCATGTTCCTGTGCAACACATAATCTGCATGCTGACACGTGTGCAGTGATGTTTTTCCTTGTGATACTGCCACCCACCCTAAAACTTATTGTGTATGTGTTGGATTGCAGGTGTGTCTGTGTTTGTATCTGCTGTACTGAGGAATGTGCCTGTGTGCTTGTGTGCCTGTGTGCCTGTGTGCTTGTGTGCCTGTGTGCTTGTGCGCCTGTGTGCATGTGCACCTGTGTGCATGTGTGCATGTGTGCATGTGTGCATGTGCGCCTGTGTGCATGTGTGCATGTGTGCATGTGCACCTGTGTGCATGTGTGCACGTGCACTTGTGTGCATGTGCGCCTGTGTGTATGTGTGCATGTGTGCATGTGTGCAAGTGTGCATGTGTGCATGTGCGTCTGTGTGCTAATATCGTGTACACATTTGTAAACTGTGTTTCCTATCTTCCTCTCACAGGTTCTGATGTTGCTCTGGTGGAGTGCAGCAGGGAACCTGAAGCCACTGCTGGGGATAGTGATTATGATGATACATGTGTAATGGCACAGGGAGGTGTGACAGGGTCTGTCGTTGGTCAGCCATTTGACACTACACAGCAGTCAACCCCATCAATGCGCACAGTCATCCTGTCTATATATCCATTGTCACCAATGTCCTTAGCTGAGGGACAGCGTACAGTGGGCATTGACCAGGGTAGTGTGGTATCATTGGCACATGCATCCCCTCACAGCAGCCATGGCCAGATTCCTGACATGGTACCACACAGGCAGATGTCCAGGGGTTCTCATGGGAGCATCCGTGGTCGTACTGCCCCTGTCAGATGTGCTCACAGAGGTCTTTCAACCTCAGCTATGTTCCGGGCTGTAATGCAGGCACAGGCACGTATGGAACGGTACACCAGACAGGGTCTGAGGGAGCTTGGAGTACATCGCACCACTATAAATGATGCTATGCGTGACGTTGCGTCTGCCATCCGTAACATCAGCGAGGTCATTGATATACGTTGGGGGGACACATTAGATCTCTTCCACAACTACATGTCCAGGAGCCAGGACAGTGCAGGATGGTTGAGGCGTTGAAGTGGACATATGACAGCAACATTATCAGCTGGCAGTCGTCGCGGATGACAACAAACCCGCAGCCACTCCCATAGTGCCAGTACCAGCCCGAGCAATGCTGGGTCTGTGCTGTCATTAGACCGCCCGAGAAGACCACATGCACATGGCTCTGGACAGTCCCAGCAGGGACATGTGTCCAGTCAACAACCCACTGCTTCTGATGACAGTACCCAGTCTGGCTTAGTACCTGATACTGTCCGTAGCACCCCTGCCAGGCACAGGTACTGTGTCCGTGGCCAGAGACAGTGATCTGTATGACCTGGCAGGTACAGTCTGTGGCTGTCCACAAACACCCATATATGGCAGCCATGTGGTGGAACTGTGTGCATGCATACACACACACATAATGCTAACACCTAGGGCTAACACATACACACACATTGCAGCAACATTGCCCCATGTTGTACTGTTATCCCTCACTAACGCACACACACACACATACATGTCAATTGGATGTGTCAATGGCAGACTCTGGCAAACCAAGTACACACCCTGTGCATATGATGAAACTGTGCCACCTCCTGCCATCTGTAACATTGATGCAGGAACAGGGTAGCATGGTGCTGATGCACAGGGTGACTACATAGCACTGTAGTAATATTATCATGTTGTTAACAGTACAGTGTAATGATATTGTTGTGTTTATATTTGAGCATGCATGATACATTACCTATGTTTGTCATTGCAGTTTTGTATACACCAGTGTTAATTCCCAAAGTGTACTGTCTGCACATATGCCACATGGCTGTTATGTGTACCTGTGCCTGCATGTGTTGGGGTGTGGACAGTACATGTGTGATGTTTGCAGCACTGAGTTGCAGGTGTACATTTGTGAACATGGTTAGCATGGAACATGACATGGTTTGACAGTATGCTGTGGGTGATATGGTTTCCAAATGTCAATGGTCTGCATTCTGGTAGTATACACAGCTTACATAGCCTGACATTTAGTGGTCATTACATGGTGTCTCCTCAACTGATACACAGATGTAGGAACCTGGTGTCAGTGATATCCCTGCAGTACTACACTATACCAGTAGCCATTCTTAGTGAGCCACATACATCCCTGGGAACAATACCTTTGGCATATAGCAGTCTCACGTACATGCCAACACACTACGGATATGTCCATCCATGACTACAAATACATACAGAGGCCTACAATGCATTCTACACATGACACACCTAACCACCACAAGGGTATCATACGGACAGATACCTGTTTTCCAAGCCATGCTGTATTGCTGTAATGCAACTGCGACATTGGCATCGGCATGTAGTTAACATAGTATTCCAACAGTACCATGTAGGTTTTAGCACCCATCATGTAGAACGGGTAATGCTGTGTACATGTGGACAAGTGTTATCTTGTCTTTCCTGTGATATTCACATTTCCAAAGGTATTCTGCAGTCTCTCGGTGTATCACCTAAGCAAGAAGGTGGCTGTATGCATATCGGCAACAGTTGCCATACACCTACACTGGGTGCCCATCACTCACAGATGTTGCTGTGTTTTAACATGTCTGACATATACTCCAGACATGAACCCTCACCCACATTAATCTATCAAAGCTTTTATGGGTGTGTGTCACATAGTTGGCCTAGGACACAGATCACTGCAGTAGCCTGCATTGTCACCAACATACATGTATGGCCTAATGTCTGGTAAGCTGCGGCACATGCTGGCAAAGGTAACAACTGTATTCATATGAGGCAGGCTTCACACATAGGAACTATTAAAGGTCACAGGTACATATCTGTATGTGGCACACACATACCTGATGTGTGCATTGAAATTAGTGTTATAATAATATGTCATACAATAATAAAAACAAAACACATGACATTTATAGGATTCAAATCCCTACCTAACTATGTTATGATATTTAAGAGAGACGCATTAGCGCAGCGCACTATTCGCATTACTGAATGATTTCTCTTCTCCTGCTGTATTTATAGGGTGCTGACATCATCAGTCTTTCTAAAGAGGAATGGACATATTTTAGTGTGTTATCCCAATTTTCAAAAAGGCCATGCTTTTCACAAAGACTTGCACACACACACACAGCGTTTGCAGGATTCAAACCCCTCTCTATGTTATGATACTTGTGAGAGATGCATTAACGCAGCGCACTATTGGCATTACTGGATGACTTCTCTTCCCCTGCTGTATTTATAGGGTGCTGACATAATCAGTCTTTCCAAAGAGGAATGTACATTTTTTAGTGTGTAATCCCAGTCTTCAAAAAGACCATTCCTTTCACAGAGAATTGCATACATACACGTCACCAACATACATGTATGGCCTAAGGTCTGGTAAGCTACGGCACATGCTGGCAAAGTTAACAACTGTATTCATATGGGGCAGCATAGGAACTATTAAAGGTCACAGGTACATATCTGTATGTGGCACACACATACCTGATGTGTGCATTGAAATTACTGTTATAATAATATGTCATACAATAATAAAAGCAAAATACACAACACATTGACAAATGCACACATGGCATTTGTAGGACTCAAACCCCTACCTAACCATGTTATGATACTTAAGAGAAACGCGCTAGTGCAGCGCGCTATTCACATTACTGAAAAATTTCCCTTCTCCTGCTGTATTTATAGGGTGCTGACATCATCAGTCTTTCCAAAGAGGAATGTACATCTTTTAGTGTGTTATCCCAGTTTTCAAAAAGGCCATTCCTTTTCACAGAGAATTGCATACACACAGTGTTTGCAGGATTCAAACCCCTACCTAATTATGCTATGATACTTGAGAGAGACGCATTAGCACAGCGAGCTATTCACATTACTGGATAATATCCCTTCTCCTGCATTAGCACAGCACACTATTTACATTACTGGACGATTTCCCTTCTCCTGCTGTATTTATAGAGTGCTGACATCATCAGTCTTTCCAAAGAGGAATGTACATCTTTTAGTGTGTTATCCCAGTCTTCAAAAAGGGCATTCCTTTCACAGAGAATTGCATACACACAGCATTCAAACCCCTTCTTAATTATGTTATGACACTTGAGAGAGACACACTAGCACATCATGCTATTCGCATTACTTGATGGTGTTTCTTCTCCTTTTATTTTATTTATTTATTTTACATTTGTTAACCGGGCTAGTCCAACTGGATACATGTCCATTTTCAGTGGAGGCCCAGGGAGAAAAGCTCTGCTATCTACTACATGGCAGTTATAAGCAAACAAGAATGTACTACAAAAACATAAGGCATGTAAACCACAATTACAGGATGTTCAGAAAAAGGTGATCAGGCAGAGACTTAAGTTCAGGTAAGCTTAATATGTTGCAGTTTCTTTAAGTACAGGTAAGCAAAATATGTAACAGAATTAAATACATTGTTTAAAGTTTAACAATAGAAATTTGAGTAGAGTATATTTTAAGTACAGAGAGTCAGATTCCCAGAAAATGGAAAGTGTGAAGTAATAGATTTGGGAGAAAGAGAAAAGGGGGCAGGAGAAGAAAGGAGGCAAAAAGTTCAGCTAGGGTTATTGCAAGAGCATAGCCGGTGATTGGTTAGAAAGTGTTTCAGTTTGGTTTTAAATAGTGGGATAGAAGTTAGGGCTGTAAGGTCTGGAGGAAGTTGATTCCAAATCTTAGCAACTGAGTTGGAAAATATGGAGTCGCCTGCGGTGTTCTTTGAGAGAGAAGTTTGAATCAGTATTTTGTTAGAAGAGCGTAGGTTTTTTTGGTTGTTGTAGGATTTTATAAGGGTGGAGAGCATAGGTATATTCTCAGGGTGATGAAGGGCTTTGTGGGCAATTGTGAGCTGATAGTATTGAATTAGGTGGGGTAACTCCAGCCACCCTAGGTTTAGGAGATTCAGGCAGTGATGTGTTTTATATGGAGAGGCAGTGGCAAATCTGGCAATGTTGTTGTATGCTGCTGTGAGCTTATTAAGGTTATATTTTGAAAGATTAGTATATATGGGGGAAGCATATAGTAGTGTAGAGATTAAGTGGGTTCTAGCTATGGTAGTTCTAGCTTCAGGAGTTAAGAAAGATTTGATTCTGTAGAGGGAACCTAATTTTCTATTAGTTGCTTTAATGATGGAGTTAATATGAACGTCAAATTTTAGAAGGTTATCAATAGTAATACCCAAAAGTTTGGTTGTTTGGTCTGGAGAGATAAGGGTGCCATTGTTAGAAGTAAGTGTGAAGTTAATAGTGGGAGACAGGTGTGTGGGTAAAAAGTGGAGAAGTTTGGTTTTCTTGGGGTTAAGGAGGAGACAGTGATTAGAGAACCATTGCTCTACAATGGTAAAAGTGTTTTGGGTAAGGGAGTGGAGGTCAGCTTGATTTGTGGCAGAGCAAATAATGGTGGTGTCATCAGCATATTGAATACAAGTAGTTAGAGGGGTGGCAAGATACAGGTCGTTAATAAAGATGGAAAATAGAAGGGGACCTAAGATGGAGCCCTGAGGGACTCCTATAGTGGTAGGAAAAAGTTCAGAAAGATGGTAGTCCCATAAAACAGCCTGTTTCCGATTATGAAGATAGGAAGTAAACCAGTTTAAGGCAAGATTATCAAGAGAGAGAGATTTTAAATGATGTAGGAGGAGTTGGTGATTGACCATGTCAAAGGCTTTTGACAGGTCTACAAAAAATGCTGACGAGAGAATATTGTTATTGCGGTTTTTATTAATGGAGTCGATGAAGGATAATAAGGCTGTGGTGGTGCTGTGGAATGGATGAAAGCCATGTTGGCAGTTAGCAAGGAGATTATTGGATAGGAGATGATTAAGTAACTGTTTGTGGATGCATTTCTCCATTATTTTTGCAATAGGAGATAGCAGTGCTATAGGGCGGTAGTTATAGTACTCCAACAAATCACCCCCTTTGAAAAGAGGGATGATGTGAGAGATCTTCCAGAGTGAAGGTATAGTACTTTCTTTTAAGGTTCTGTTGATTAGTATAGAGATCGGGTAGGCTATGGCTTTAGCACCTAGTTGGAGATATTCAGCTGGTAATTTGTCAGCTGAGGGAGTTGAAGGTTTGAGTTTCTGAAGTAGGTATAGAATATAGGAGGTGGGTATGGGTTTGAGTTGAAATATTGGTGGAGTGCAGCTTGGGTTATCTAGTAAAGAGGTGTCAGAGCTTTGTTGGTTGGCTAGTTTAAGTATAGTAGAAGTAAAGAAGGTATTGAATGCATTTGCTGTTTGTAAGGGAGAATCAGGGCTGGGGCCTAGTGGATTGGGTGTTTCAATTTTGCCAGGGGATATTAATGTATTAATAGATTTCCAAAATTTATGTGGTTGTTTGTGGGAGGATTGTTGTAGATGGGTATAAAAGTTCTTTTTATCTTTTAAGATAGCTAGCTTTGTCTTGTTTCTTTCTTGTTTGAAGGTAAGGTGATCAAAAGTGGTTCGCCATTTAGTCCAGGTTTTATTCCTACTAAGGATGAGTTGTCTAGTATTGCTTGTGAGCCATTGAGCTGTCTTATATTTCATGTGTATTAAACGCAAGGGGGCATGGTGGTCAAGAATAGTAAGAAATATATTATTAAAGTGGTTAACAGCGTCATCTATTGGGAGAGTTTTTAGAGGTGACCAGTTAACTAGGCTAAGTTCGTTTTGAAACCAATAGGGGTCGAAATGTTTTTTGCTACGTGATAAACGAGTTAGGGGAGATGTAGTTAGATGTGTTTTGTGCCTAATAATATATGTTAGAGAGTGGTCACTAAGGTCATCTGGGAGGGTTCCTGTGGAATACTTTTGTTGGGGACTATTTATTAAGATCCAGTCGAGTACGGTTTCTTTATTATTGTTTTTATTTGTTCTAGTTGGGGAGTTAATGGTTTGATAGAATCCATGCAAATTAATCAGGGTGGATGGATTCGTTTGTTTGCATAAGTTCCAGTCGATGTTAAAGTCACCTAAAAGTATAGTTTCCTGCAGGAGATTAAGTGAGAACCAGTTTAGTAGGTCTTCTAATATGGGAGGATTGTTGCCTGGGGGAAGATAGGTAGAGATAATATTTATAGTTTTGTGAGGGTTGAGGGAAAGTTTGGAAATAATAATTTCAACATTAGAGTCCTTTGGAAGGGTATGATTTATTTTACTTATTTCCAGTCCAGATTTGAAGAGTATAGCTACTCCGCCTCCTTTTTTATTAAGATGATCTTGTCTTAGGATGCTATAGCCAGGGGGGATAATTTCATTATCATTTATTGTGGGTTTGAGCCATGTTTCTGTAAGACAGAGAATGTCAAATTGTTGGACTTCTAGTGGCGCATGAAGAGCAGGAATCTTATTGCATATGCTACAGATGTTAAGATGAGCTATTGATACAGATTTGGGAGGTTTAGTATGTGGTGTAGACCTTGTTTTCATTTGTTGGCATTTAGGGGATAGTATGAAGGTGTCTGGGCCAGGGTTCGGGCGTATGTCCCCATCAAGTAATGACAAACATTGTATAAGGTGATTAAATTGTGATGGCTTGAAATAGTACTTGTGTATTATGAGGCTATGAATAAGGTATTTGATATGTGAGAGACGATGATATTTAGGTTCAAGATAGGAGTTACTATATATAGGACTGAGATGGGTTGTGGATGAAATTGGGGGGGTAGCTAGGGTTTGTTTGTGTGGGATGCTAAAAGTTGGATTTAAAGGTTGCTCATAGTAGGTTATAAGGTAGGTAGAGGAAAGAGTAGTTAGAAGAGTTAGTAATAGCAGAGGAAGGTGAAGGTTGGACATGATGAGTAAAGTAAGAGTCTGTATATACAAGGTGTGTGTTCAGAGTGGTGGATGGGTGGGTGAGGGAGGAGACTATTATGGAGTGGGTGGAGAGAGGAAATAAGTTCAGATTGGTTATAGGTGGGGAGGGTGTGGCTATGTAGGAATAAATGTAGAGGTCCCAGGGGTGGGTGGAATTTGGGGGCAGGGAGGGGAGTGGAGTGAGCCCGAAAAGCGAACGGAGCGGGAACAGCCAAAGGAGTAGAAAAGGGCTGAGAGGAAACAATCAGTCAGGTAGGATACCAGCAGGTAAGTTAAAACAGGTAATTGAATTCCCAAAGTGTAATATATAAAGTGATACTTCAATAATGTAAGAAGTAAGACGTACTGGGGTATGTTATAGGCAGACTTGTGGTAGACAAGTTAAAATAGGAGGGTAGTTTGGCAAGGGCCAGGGGAACAGAAAAGTGTATTTAATAGACAAAAGTTCCAGATAGAAGTCAGTGTAACCAGTGGGTATAGCAGAGAGTCAGATAAGTATAATCGAGAAGTAGAAGGGAGCCACCTAGAGGGCAAAGGTTTAGAATGAGATATGTGGAGGTAAATAGGGTTTAGAATGAGATATGTGGAGGTAAGTAGGGGGATAGATATAGGAAAAGAGTAAGAAAAAGATAAGAGCAGTATTAAGGGATAAGAGATAGGAATAACAGGGGAAGTAATGGCAGTGTAAAGAATGAGGGTCTGGTCTTAAAGGTGTAGGGGACTGGCGCTGTTGGCTGTTGGCAGTCCTGGGCAAGTAGGAAGACTAGGGATGCAGTTGGAAAATTTAGGACCAAGCATATTGTAGAAACATACTTAGACAGTCTCTCCTGTTAATATGAGATGATTTCCCCGACAAAATTATTGGTTGGGGCTTACTGGACACAGTTCAGGTCTTCAGAAGGGCAAAGATTTCTATGTATGGGATAGCCGGGTCCCGGTAGAAAAGTAAAGAATATTTAGACAGTCTCTCCTGTTAATATGAGATGATTTCCCCGATGAAATTCTTGGTTGGGGCTTACTGGACACAGTTCAGGTCTTCAGAAGGGCAAAGATTTCTATGTATGGGATAGCCGGGTCCCGGTAGAAAGTTAAAGAATATTTAGACAGTCTTTCCTGTTAATATGAGATGATTTCCCCGACGAAATTCTTGGTATTTCTCCTGCTGTATTTATAGGGTGCTGACATCATCAGTCTTTCCAAAGAGGAATGTACATCTTTTAGTGTGTTATCCCAGTCTTCAAAAAGGCCATTCCTTTCACAGAGAATTGCATACATACACGTCACCAACATACATGTATGGCCTAAGGTCTGGTAAGCTGCGGCACATGCTGGCATAGGTAACAACTGTATTCATATGGGGCAGGCTTCACACATAGGAACTATTAAAGGTCACAGGTCCATATCTGTATGTGGCACACACATACCTGATGTGTGCATTGAAATTACTGTTATAATAATATGTCATACAATAATAAAAGCAAAACACACAACACATCGACAAATGCACACATGGCATTTGTAGGATTCAATCCCCTACGTAACGATGTTATGACACTTACAAGAGACGCATTAGCACAGTGCACTATTCACATAACTGAATGGTTTCCCTTCTCCTGCTGTATTTATAGGGTGCTGACATCATTAGTCTTTCCAAAGAGGAATGTACATCTTTTATTGTGTTATCCCAGTCTTCAAAAGGCCATTCCTTTCACAGAGAATTGCATACATACACACTCCTCTGCCCCCCCTTTAACTATCCCTTAGTATGGGGGATAACAATATCTGTGCATTAACAGACGTCTAGTTCAGGGTCACATATGCACACTGGCACTGCCAGGTTATGTTCTATAGCATGCTTCATGACCACAGGACTTGTAACACACAACACAAGTAGGGGGTGTATCCATATACATCACAGATACACACACCTCTGGGATGGTACCACTGCACTAAGCATGACAGACCAAACATATACAACTACCATTGTGCAAAACTGCCTTTTGGTTTGGTGTGTAGTTCAGACCCCCCCCCCCATGCCCAGTAACCACACTTGGCTTTCCTGGGAACAGTGTAGGATATGCAGGTCTTCCCACACACCATTATAGTGGTTGACTTCAGGTACACAAATATTGACTGGGGATACTACTCAGGCCCTCAACAACATCACCCTACAGCCACTACAATTTGTGAATCCATGTGCTATGGCACAACCAGTCACCACACCCACAAGGAGGAATACATATTGGACCAGATCATCACCAACATGGGGACTCTATGTTCCACACCAGAGGTAGAACCATCATTGTTAAGATCAGACCATAAACAACTTTCCCTGGACATCCATATCCCGTCCCTACCCCCAGCCAAGAAAATCACTGTAAAGAATTTCTCAAAAGCAGACTTTGCACTTGTGAAGACTGGGGTGGAATACTTCAAATGCCCCGTGCTGGAGGATAATACAGCCCAATCTGCAGAATCCTTTACAAACACATTGTATGAGCACCTGCAGGTATGCATTGATCATGCTATCCCAAATAAAACCATGACTCCTCCAAAACAGGAGACCTGTCTGGTTGGCCCCAGCCATATATAAGCTGTACAACAGAAGGAGGAAGCTACTACATAACAGAGCAATATCACACAGACCCACATAGATCATAACCTCTCCTTTGCTAATCACATTGACAGAGTCATTGCAAAGACCTTTATATAGCCCTCCTTATCACATGGGTGTTTGCATGTAGATCATGGGAGGTCATTGTGATCCTCTACTAGTCACTCATCAGGCCCATGTTTGACTACAATGCCCCTTTTGGGGTGTACCTTACCCAACACCTGCGGCAACTACAGTGAACACAACAGTACATCCCCAAGAGGATCATGGGCTACACACAGATGTCCTATGCAGCTCAACTAAAGGATCTCCAGCTCTACTCAGTTGCTTAACACCTACTCAGAGGTGATCTATGCCTGACGTATGCAGTCATTTCAAACCTAGAAGTAATGGACATGCTCCACCTCATAACAGCCAAGACCCTTAGAGCTACACACTCCAAGGACTTAAACCTCAGCACAAAAATAAATAGGACATGCAGCAGGGACAGATTCATTACCCAGAGGCTCCCCTCACTCTAGAATTGAATCCTAGTTAAAGTTAGACATAGTCCCTCACCAACCCTCTTCCAGTGAAATGCAGCCGCATGGTTGGGAAATTGCAATTTCACCTCTGGGATCTCCACTGTGTCCTTGCTTGACAGAGGCACAGCAAACTAGCCTTTAAGGGTGCCTTCTGTGACCTACTTTACAGGGGCACAGTAGGCTACTCTACTGGGGAGGTGGATGCCAAATACACTCTGCCTAGGCTTATGAATTCCCTAGGGCAGAAAGCCTAGTATTGTCCTCTGCGCCTGTGTTTATGTTCGGGATGCACAATATTTGTTGCTGCTACTGTTTGCAGGTCTTTATTGACGTAGCTTTCTCAGTTTATATGAACAACTTGTGTATCTGTGTAACATGTTTGATCATGACAGGGTTCCAGTATAGTAATATATGCGTCTGTTGTCATTTAACTGTGTGCACAGGGCGGATTGCTGGATCGTGGGAGATTCCTGGCTTAACACATACAACTGCCAGATATGTGTGACTGACTGCTATACTCAGACATGGCCTAAGTGTGTGAGCATGCCCAGTTCAGGCTTTCCATGGTTTGTTGCCTGACATATGTCTCATTTATCCAAGTGTGTGAGCATGCTCAGTGTGACCTTTCCATATGTTGTGACCTGGAGTCCACTACATTTCTGGTTGTGTGTAAACATGACCAGTACTGACATTTATACTGTGTGTGTGTTGGAAGTCATGTTGTGTTCTTCCTGCCAGACTCCTTTGTGCCATAACTCAACAGGGATTATACTGTACCTGCAGGGTTTCCATGTAATAGTTTGCAAAGACTTGGCAACATTCTCTCATACTGGCTAAACACTGCCATACTGTCATGGTGTAGTGGTTCAGTACTTTCACTATGGTGCACAGTATCATGGGTTTGAGTCCCATCACTGCTTTAAATGTTCATGCTGAGCAGACCAGCCTGGTCAAGGGCCATTTGGGCAGCTATGAGCATGTTGAATTTTGTTCAGCTATTGCCTACTTAAACCAGGCTTGTCCGACATTGCTGTGTATTCACCAACTTGGGTGGACATTGCCAAACATTACTCCACATTGACCACAGTTGTACTAGTTGGTGTGTGTGATTCTGTTCATAGGTTCATACTAGGCTATCTGCCCTAGGGTATTTATAATCCTAGCCAGAGTGTGTTTGGCTTTCAACACACATTTTAAGTGGAGTTTGCCATGACATTTTTTAAGGTTAGTATACTGTGCCTCTGTCTAACAGTGACGTAGAAGTGATACCCAGGGTAAACCTACAATCTCCCATCCACTCATCAAGATTCCTCTTGAAGAGAGTCAATGAGGGACTCTGGTTAACCTGAAGTGGGGGTTTACTCAACAGTGGGGGGGGCCTCTGGGTTATGAATCTGTCACTCCAACATGTCCTATTTATTTCAGTCCTGAGGTTCAGGTCTCTTGAGCATGTAGCTTGATGGGATTCTGGGTTTCCGAGGTGCAGCATGTCCATTGATTCCAGGTTGGACATGGCTTTATACATCAGACACAGATTGCCTCTGGGCAGGGTGTATGCCACTGAGTGGAGCTGCAGTTTCTTTAACCGGGCAGTGAATGGCATGTGTTTGAGCCCTTTGATCCTCCTGGTGAGGTACTTTTGTGGTCTTTCCAGCTGCTGCAGGTGTCTGATAAGGTACATCCCACAAGGAGCATTGTACTCAATTATGGGCCTGACGAGGAATGAGTTAAGAGGCACGATGATCTCCCCTGATGTAGATGTGAATACCTTCATGATTAGGTAGGCTATATGAAATTTTTTCTAAACACTTTGGCCACGTGGTTATCGAATGAGAGATTGCTATCAGCTTGGGTACCCAGGTCCCTTATCACTTCTTCCATACTTAATGGGTTACCACCTATGTGGTAATTTGTGGGCACTTAGTTTTTGACAAAGGGGAGGACTATACACTGTTTTGCATTTAGCTTGAGGACATGGCTCTGGCACCAGTTGTCTGTTTCTATGAGGCCCTTTTGTAGGATGCTTGTGTCAGCTGGAGGGTCTATTATGGCACCCAGTTTGCAGTCATTTGCAAATTTGTTCAACAACAGTCCTTCTATGCTGGCCTGTGCCTCTGAGAAATATATACCAAACAAGGGAGGTCCCAGGACTGAGCCTTGTGGGATGCCACTTGTAGCTGGTTTGGGGTCTGACATGGCTCCAACATTTCTGACCATGTGGGTTCTGTCCTTGAGCCAGTTTGCAACCTATCTAGTGACATAGGGGTTTATATTGAAGCTGGTGATCTGATCTATGATGACCAAGTGGGGTACTGTATGGAAGGCTTTTGCGAGGTCCAGGTAGGCTGCGTGGACCACCTTCCCCTCGTCAATGGCCTTGGTGACTGTTTCAAATGACTCAACCAGGTTTAAGAGGCAGGATCTGCCCTTAACAAAGCCAAACTGGGTAGGATCCAGTGTCTGTAAGTCCCCAATATGTTGATTTCTGAGGTCCATGATGATCTTTCCATAGCTTTGCAGACCAACCTAGTCAGGCTTCTGGGGCGATAGTTTGCAGTATCCATTGAGGCACCACCTTTGTGGAGAGGGACCACTGTTGCTGTACACTGCTCTTTGGGTACATATCCTGTGGTAAGGCTGAGATTGAACAGCGGTTTTATGTTTGTGTTCAATTCTTCTTGGGGTTCATGTTGGACACAGCCCAGGACACCGTCTGATCCCATAGATGCTGTGTGTTTTGCTTTGGAGAGGCTGGCTGTTACCTGAGGATCTGCAATGTCAGGGGGCCAGCACTCTGCTGGGATAGATATTTGCCCTTTTGGTGGGGAGGGGGGGAGAAGTTTGCACTGAACCTGTCAGATGTTGGCAATGTCTGTGGGTTGGTGTATTGTTTGTCATTTTGGACTACTTCTGAGCATATCTGGGGATTCCCACACAGGTTCCTACCATAAGTAAAGAATGCCTTGTGATTATCCTCGGTGTCCTGTACAATTTTTATCTCCAAGATGGCCTTAGATGATCTTATGTGTGGCCGTAGTTTTTCAATAATACTGATCAGAGATGCCTTCCCTTTTTGGGATTTTGATCTATCATATAGTAGCTTCCTCCTTATATTGTATGGTTTGTTTATGGCTGGGGTCCACCAGACAGGATGCCTGGCTATGGAGGATTGGGTCTTGGTTTTATTTGGGATCGCATGATCCATGCTTTCCTGAAGGTGTTCATAGAATGCGTTTATAAAGGGTTATGAGGTCTGGGCCATATTTTCCACAGGCACAGGGGCTGTGAAAGATTCCACCTCAGTTTTGAGGAGTGTGACATTTGCTTTTGTGAATCATTTTCACTGTGTTTTTCTGGCCATGGGCTGGGATTGGGATGTGAATATCCAGTGAGATTACTCTTTGGTCTGATCTTACCAGTGAGGGATACACTTCTGGTCTTGGGCATGGAGTCCCCATGTTGATGATGATCAGGTCCAGTATGTTTTCCCCTGTTGTGGGAGTGGTAGCAAGTTGTTCCATAGCATTTTGGTTTATAAATTCTGGGAACCTTTGGGCTAGGGTGTTGGGGCTAGGGTAATGCTCCCAGTCTATGTTTGGGTAGTTGAAGTCGCCCAATATAATGGTGTTTGGGGAGACCTTCATATTTTCATGTGTTCTCCAGTCAGCCAAGTGTGGTTCCTGGGTTTAGGAGGGTGGTCTGTAGCAGGCTATGAACTGGAAGGCGGTTTTAGCCACTGTTAGTTGCACATGGATAGTCTCCGATGCTTCATGCTGTGCCACCAACCTGGGGGTGTGGGTATCTTTGAAAAATATTGATACTCACTCTCCTTTTGTAGTTTGTTCCATGTTTTGCAGCTGTAAAGCATGGTATGAGGTGTAAGCTGTTAATGCTAGGGTGCTCTTGGGAGCCTTGAACCAGGTTTCTGTTACTGCACAGATATCAACATTCTCCATGCTGAGGAGAGTTTGGAGTGCATGCATCTTGCAGTTTAGACTTCTGGCATTGAGTAGCATTACTTATAGTTTCTTATCCCTTGTGATACCTATGGAGGTGGGTTTGTGTTTTGAGCCTTACCTAAAAAAGGCACTATGGGGGTGACAAGAGCCTTTGGCAATATCCAAAAGGCCACAGGTGATAGGTGAAATCCATCCCTTGTGAAGCATCATGTCCTGTCGAGCATGTCATCCTACGCTGACAGGCATTGTATCCCCTTTCACTGACACCAATACTTAAGCCAATTGTTGTAATTGATCATCTTGTCTTCATATTGTGGCCTCATGTTTGGTGAGGGTAGGATGATACTCAAGGTCATCAAGTTTGCATATACTACATGGTGGTAAATGCTGTTTAGCACTACCTTACATTGCTTAACACATGGCAATCATGCCTCAGGTGGTGCTGCAGGGCTGCCTTTGTCAGATGCACATACTGCACTCCCTTATACATGTTTGGAAACAGGTAGTGACAAGTTAGGCATCCCTTTTACTATATGTGCGAGTCAGAGAGAGGTATAATTTCCAGGGTTCCTACTGAGCCAGTGTATGTGCTATGCATTGCCTCTTTGCCAAGGCCAAGGCATACTGGGCATGCCTCCTTCTGCCTACTGGGGCAGGCTCAGGTTTTTCCTCCTCTGAGTCACGCTCTGCCTGTGATGGCCTTGGCACTGGTGGGGGGCTGTTTGGCTAAGGCCAATGCTGGTCCTGCTGCAGCTGTTTTCACAGAATCATATTATGTAGCATAGCACATACCATGACAATTTGGGTACATGTAGTTGGTGAGTATTGCAAGGCTCCACCAAATGTGTCCAGGCACCGGAACCGTGACTTGAGCAACCCAAACACATGCTCGATTACATTTCATGTTTGTGCGTGTGCCTCATTATGGCGTTCCTGTTCAGGTGTGTGTGCGTTTCTGATGGGTGTCATCAGCCACGGCTCCAGTGCATAGCCAGCATCCCCCACTAAGTGACTATGTGGGATGTCCCCATTGGCAAATGTCTGGTACAGCTGCATCAGATGCCAGATATGGGAATCATGGTAGCCTCCAGGACAGCCAGCACACACATTCATTATTATGCCCTGGGCATCACACATGACCTGGCAGTTGATGGAGGGGAAGCCCTTGTGGTTAATGTAGGCCCTACCCTGCTCATCGGCTGGTGCTTTGATGCATATATGCGTGCAGTCTGTTGCACCCACTACCTCAGGGTATTCTGCTATTTGCTGGAAAAGATGCATATTGCTGGCCAATACCTCACGGGAATTGGGGAAATATACATGATCACTGACATGTGCTGACATGGCATCCAGGAACTGGTGCAGTACCCTGGATACTGATGCCTGTGATATCCCCATCATATCACCAGTTGGTCTCTGAAAGGTACCTGTTGCTAGTATTCTTAGGCCAACACATACCTTGGTTTCCACTGGGATGGGCTTCCCTCTGTTGGTTCTGTGTGTGAGGCATGGCCTGCACAGCTCAACAATTTGCTGCAGGAGGTCTCTGTCCACTCTATAGCGCTCCACTATCTCCAGCTCATGTAACCCCTGGTAGGTGACCCTGGGCCTGTACACTCTTATCCGTCTCCTCACTGTGGGTTGTCCAGCAGCATTTGCATTGTCATCACCCTCAGCATGTTGCATATGTCGCCTTATAACAGCAATGGCAGCCCCTACAATTTTTTGTCTGAGTATAGCTTTTTCAGTTTTCACTTCTAGTAGCTTACTCCAGTGTTGCAGTGTCTCTTGAGAGAAACAAACTGCACTGTTGTTTGCAGAGTTTTAAGTGCTGGGCTGGGCTAGTGTTCTGCCTGTGTAATTGCCTGATTCTGATTGTTTGCACCCGCTAGCTCTACTAGTATTCCATGGTAGCTTCCTACTGTTTGTTGTGCTTCCTTTTTCCTTTCTGTTTCTTTGGGGGAGCGACGTGCATACAAGCGGAAACACACTCAAAGCAGCTCACATGCATGCACACATGCTTAGATGGACTAAAACTTGCTTATTCAGGTTGAAACGTGCGCACACCAGTGCAAACACGCTTACAGGTCTTCCAACAGCCTTATACATTCTTACTCCAGCTTAAACACGTGCACTCACGCTTCCACAAGTGCACTCTGTCTTACTCGAGTTTACAGGAGTGCACACACACGCATACCCGCTCAGCAAGAAACTTTGGTGTTATCCACAGTATACACCTTCCATTTCTTGGCTTTCCCTGGCCTACCTGTTGATATACCTCTTTTCATGATGTCTAACTGACAGCTAACACATGCCACTGTGCTCCAATGAGCTTCACTACTTTCATACATACCCCCCTTGTGATGTCACTTATCTCCTACTCTGTTCCTCCCCATATCCTACTCCTACACTCCACTGACTGTGCTCATTTGCTATGTAAAAGTGTGATTCACTATCCTAACACTCATTTACATAGGATTGCCTCCTAATGCTTGTTTGCTTACATGTCTTAGACTGGGCTTCTCCCCTTATCAACCCCTACTTGGTGGCCACGTTGTCTTCAGCCTGCTATTCCCTTACATTGTCATTTAACAATTTTCATAAATTCCACATTTGTGACTTTTATTGTCTTATTTTATGATTTTTATAGCGCACCCCGTTTGCGCCATGCTGCGCTACTCTTAAACATTGGAAATCGCCAAAAAAAATTCTTTTTATTTTAATTTTGCATCGGGGAAACTTTCCAATGGCCGTATATTTGGCCATAGGCATGCTTCCTCAACCATATGCAACCTTTATTTGGAGCTGACAAGGCTCCATTGTGCTATTTGCAGAACGGTACTCAGTTGTCAACTGAGTACATTTCTGCAGCTAACACATCTCCTACTCGGACAGGTTTGTGCTTCCTGGATTGCAAATTTCCCTCATTTGCATGCCTTTCGGCTGCAAGTGAGGTAATTTGCATGTCCCAGCCCTGTTCGTGTAGGAGACGTGTTAGGAGCTCTCTTACACGGCCCTACAGGCTATTCCTGGACCGCTCGTCGGACATGATGGCTGCATGGAGTCTTACTTTACTCGTAGACTCCGGGCAAGCCATCGTGAAGACGGCCCAGAGTCTGTACCTCATAACTCCTGCATATGAATTGAAGTCCTGATCTCCAGTCACTACCTGTGTTGACTTTGTTTGTTCTCTGTATCTATGTGGGATTTCTGTAACAACCCCATTTTCCTCACCAGTATATGCTTGCTGACTAGCTATTCAATATTCCATATACATGTCCATTATGTTTGCCATTGTAATCTGAGCTATGTTTGACATTGCTCTAAGGTAGTCCACTGCACTTACTATGTTAATAAATAAAAAATATTTATTTACTGTACCGTATAGCTACCTTGCTTTCTATGAAGTACTTTCAGGGTAAAGTTTGATTTTGTTTTTTCAAAGTACACACTGAATACTGTAGAGTGCATCATGTCATTTTCAATATTTTATATCATATTTGCAATATATCATATCTTATGAAAATCTCAGTGTGTCAGTTGTCATTTCTCAAGCAGAGGCCAAAGTGTCTTTTTAATATCTCTGAAGGTGAACTGTAGCTCATGTTACAAAATTTGCTTTTCTGGCAGTACCTGAAAAATATTCTCTGCTGTTATCCATTACACTTGGATTAAAATAGAATATTGCATATTTAGACTAAAATTATTAAAATACAAAAGAGTGATCCAACTGAATGTTATAAATAAAGGGCCATAAATATAATATACATTACTGTTTTACTTACAGATATGTAGTATAGTTATTGTTCCACTGTAGTTTATTCACTCAGTAACTGTCATTTTAACTTCTACAGACATGTTTTTTTGGGTGTACATCTGACATTTGCAAAGCTGCTGTATCGGCCCATCTTCTTTATATGAGTTGTTGTTATCGTTGTCCCTTTTCTAGACAGTGAAGGTTATAATAATTTCACTTGGACATATCAGTGGAAGTTATGAAATATGTAAACAGTTCAAAATGCAGTATCATCTCTTTTTATGAAATAAAATCAGATAAACTCAATTATTCACATCTACTTCTGTACACTGCCTCATAAATTCATTATTTCACCTGCTACTTAAATGTACATTTGAATTCTAAAAGGTAGGTTTGATATCCCTCTGTGAAACTACCTTTATGACTAAAAGTAAATATTTATTTTGCTGTCATGAAGAAAGACTGTAATGCTAGGTTGACTATATGAAGTAAAACATTTGCAAAGTAAAAACATTAAGGGTTGCAATTTTATTTTGACTAATGATGAAGCAGTGGTAGTGTATAATATATTCAATCTAATTCAACTGCATATGGCCTTCCTTGCTCTGAAGAATATATTTTGTGAAAGGATGAGGCTGACAGTATTATTTGGTCTGTTGTATGAGACTCCTGCGGTACCAGTTTGTTAGTTTTGTGAACATTTCCTTGCATTATGCATGTGCTACATCTGGAAATGTTTCTTAAAGGTACATACACACATTCTGATCTACATCCTCCCTCTTTGAGAAATAGTGCTTATGCAAAATGACAGTATTCAATGACATGCAATTTACAGAAATGATCTTTTGACATGCAATTATACAGAACTGATTCTTCGACATGCAATTTTACAAAATTAGACACATAAAACAATCATGTCCAGGTTGCTGTGTATTTTACATTAGGTCTGGAAATACGACCTGATTGTGTAACGTAAAAGTTAGAATTGGATCTAGCAATGGGGACTGTCTTCAGGGAATGTTCAGCTTTGTGGACAACTGGGACATTATCAGGAACAGAATGGATACTGCGATATGTTCTTTGGTATGAACATTGTCTGGGTTGCTTTGAGATCTAGAGTCTGTATCACAGGTATGATGCTGCAGTATAATTTCTGATACAGGAAGAAGATGTTTGTGGTTTCTCCTGTACTCTATACCCTTAGATTCCACTAAGGAGGATCTTGGCTCAGTATATATACTTCTCACTTGACTAATTCGATCAAAGCCTTTCACAATTTGCATCCTCACTGTCTCTCCTTCTTTTAACAGATGAAGAAATCTGCTCATTTTATCATAGCTGGACTTCTGAGAAGAAGGCTTCTTAAAAAGTTGGGCTTTGATTGCTCTTCTGTTTTTAGCATTAGGCACCAACAAACTAGAACTAATAGGCAAGGTTGTTCTGGTTTGCCTAGATAGAAATCTCTGAGCAGGCAAGCCTAGTTGGTTGTCATGGGGTATATTGCTGAGACTGAGTAAATTCAAGAAGATATCAGTTTTGCCATGCTTTGACCTGTCCAGTAATTGCTTTGCACTCTGTATTGCACATTCAGCAAGGCTGTTTGAATGAGGATACTCAGGGCTGCATGTAACATGGATAAAGTCCCACTCTTCAGCAAATCTCTGAAACAATTGACTGGTAAACTGAGAACCACTGTCAAAAATAACTTTGTGTGGACTACCATGGACTGAGAAATGGTGTCTCATCTTAGTAATAACAGCACTGGACATTAGATTAGGTAGCAAATTGATCTCAAACCAGTTTGAATAAGAGTCTACCAACACTAAGTAATGTTCACTGTTCCACTCGAATATGTCAGCACTGTTGACCAAGGAAGTTCAGGAATTTGGCTTAGGAGAAGTGTCTCTTTTTGCAAATGTGGCTTACTACTGTTGCACACTGAACAAAAAGAAAGCACGTTATCAATGTCTTTCACTAGAGAAGGTCAAAATACTAGTCCTCTTGCCCTTCTTTTGGTAGAACTGGAACCTGGGTGGTCACAATGTAAAATCTGTGCATTCGTGTTGTAAGGAAGTAGGAACAACAACTTTTGGACCTTTTTTTAAATGACACCATTTTCCATCAGCATCTCATCTCTGTATGGAAAATAAGGTTGTACTTCTGGCAGTGCACAGGATTGCTTTGACGGCTACCCTATATTGATGACATGGTTAAGCTTTTGCAAAATTGGATCAGTATTTGTATGATCTCTTCCATGACATCAAAATCAAAATTCTCTTCATCAAGCTGTTCCATAGTATTTCTGGGCAATCTGGAAAAGGTATCAGCTAGATAAAGAGGTCTGCCTTTTGTATAAACCATTTTGAAATTATACTTTTGCAATTTGAGCATCATTCTTTCTAGTCTTGCTGGAGCAGAATGCATAGACTTCTTTAAAATAGTGATTAGAGGTTGATGGTCAGTTTCTACCTGGATTGGTTGGTCAGAAGTATAATCATGGAACTTTGAACATGTGAACACAATTGCCAAAAGTTCCTTCTCAATTTGAGCATACTGTGTCTCAAGTTTGGGTAAGTCTTCTAGATGCATAGGCAACAGGTCTTCCCTCTTGAAGAATAACTGCATTAAGACCAAACTTTGAAGCATCACAGGAAAGAACTACTGGCTTGTGGTCATCACAGTATCTTAATGAAGGCAGGTTAGCAATTTGCTGTTTGAGGTTACCAAATGCTCTTTGGTGTTGTTCTAACCATGAGCATGCAACATTTTTGCATATCATCTCTCTTAAATGTGCTGATAACTCACTGAAGTCAGAGATAAAGTTGCCAAATTGTTAACCATACCAAGAAAATGCTGTAAGGCTTGGACATTCTCTCAAGCTGGCATCTCAAGAATGGCTGCTTGCTTAGAAGGATCTGGTTTTAAGCTTGTACTGGTAAATAAATAACCTACATAAGTAAGTTTTGGTTATCTGAATTTGCACTTCAGAGGATTGAGCTTTAAATTCACTTCAATCACTCTGTCCAGAACTTTACTGACATTTCAGTCATGCTCTGCCTCGCCATTACCTCCAACCAATAAATCAACTATTATTGCACATGGGTAGCCTGAAAAAAATTGCTCCATTGCATGCTGAAAGACTTTACTGGCAGAATGTATTCCAAAAGGTATCCTGAGGAATCTGTATCTACCAAATGGGGTACTGAATGTAGTCAGTAGTGAAGTTTTGCGATCAAGCATTACTTGCCATAATGATCTCTTTGTATCTAAGACAGAAACAAAACTGTGTCATTTGGCATGAGGGTTGCAGACTCCTCAACTGTATGCATAGCATGATGAGGTCTTTTTAATGCCTTCTTCAGGTCTCTTGGGTCACTGCATATTCTGATTTCTTCTAAATTTTTCTTATGAGCAGCTACCATGGAAGATACCTACTCAGTTGATTCTGTGACTGGACAAATCACACCTTGCGGCACCATTTTGTTTAACTGGACCTTGACCTTGTACTGCATAACTACTGGAACACATTCTCAAACTATCTCTGAGACCTAGTAATGACTGCACAGGTCTTCGGACAGCATAAAATTGCAAGCAGTAACTGTTCCCAGCTGAATAGCATGAAAACATTACAGAGCCTTCGGTTTGAATCTCATCACCTCCATAAGCAACAAGCTTCACAAACAATTGAACAAATTAAGTTACTCACCAGCCCTCCCTTTAACAAATGTTTCTAATGACATGGCATTACACTTTGAACCAGTATCTGCTTTGAGCTCTGTGGGTTTGCCAGTAATCAAGACAGTACAACATGCTTCATTCTTTGCCAGCAAATCCACTGCATTAACCTTTTCACCAACCACTGTTACACCATCTAAATAGAAAGTTTGTTGCAGCTCTCTTTATGATCAACTTGCTTTCTCAATTGACCTTTCTTAATAACTGAATGAGGCTTGCTTGATTTACAAAACTTTTGAAAATGGTTCCATTTTTTATACTTGTGGCATTGCTAAACAAATGCTAAAGCACTTCTCTCTTTTAGACTCATGGTTGGCTCCACAATTATGACAGTTAACCATAAGGCTTGACTTGGGTTTTGCTGACTCACTCTTATACTGTACTGAGCATGCCCTTTTTACTGAGCTAGTCTTGGAACTTGCTAGAAAGCTATGGGTTTTCCCTACCAGACCCACAGGAGTTGCTACTGCATGTGCTTAGGCCTATTTCTGCTTGCCATGTGTTGCATGCTGTCAACATTTGCTCTAGAGGATGTTGAAACCATGCTCTTATCACCTGCAAGCATACTTGTGTGCCTTTCTGTGAGCTCATGGATTTGACAAATCTCTGTGGATTTGCTTAACATTAAATCACTGTCATAAAGCAAACTATTTCTCATTGCAGCACTGTTAACACCACACACATGCCTGTCTTTTATTAATTTATCTTTCAATCACCAAATCTGCACATTTTAGCTTTATTTCTCAAGTCAGTGATATAAGTTGCAAAACTTTTACCTGGCTTTTGGTCTCTTGTATAAAGCAAGTGCCTCTCCAATATAACATTTGTCTGGGGATTGCACATTTCTCTAAATTTACATTTTAAACTCTCGTGGTCTTTCCTTGATTCAGCCTGTACCACAATATAACAGTTTGCCCCCTCTCCTTCATATATTTTTCGTGCATACACAAATGAATGCTCACTTTCAATAGCTTCTGATGCAGCTAAGTTAAGCAAAATGAATGCCCTTGTACATGCTTTTTTGTCAGAAAAAGCTGCTTGTATGAAACTATTGTATTCCTGCTCAAATGCTCTCCAATTCTTTGCTACATTATGATCAAACAAAAGTGGACTAGGTCAGCATAATGCATCTGCTATATCAACACACAGCAGTAAAGGTGCTTGAAATCATATACGGACATATACACATAAATATATATGCCAGAATTTTATGCCAGTACTTGTAATTATGCCCAACAGCACAACAAACTCTTTGACATAACTGCACTTTGCCAAATAAGTCTCAGTAGCCAAGAACACTCTGAAATGACTGTACTTTATGAAACCTCTCCTTATCAGTGTAAGAAATACTTCGGAATGATTGTACTTTGTGAATAAACTGCACACAGCAGAAAATGCTCAGAGTAAGAAACTCTTCGAGATGAATGCACTTTGCAAATAAACTGTACACAGCACAGAAATTCTTCAAAATGGCTGTAGGTTGTGAAATAGCTCTACACAGTGTAAGAAACACTCTGAAATGGTGGCTTTCTGCGAATAAATCCACACAGTAATCAATTGAAAATAGCAAAAGTACTGTAAATAAAAACACCCAGCGATTTAGATTTATAGTAGGCTGTCTCAGGGCCATCAATACTCCAGGATGAAAAATAAAATATGTTGAAAAGATTTTACAATCGGTCAATATCCAATTTTGTTCCTCGCAAAAGAGATTCTGAAGAGTGTTCATCTCAGATGACGCTTTTGTTATGAACAAAGTTTTTATTTTGTTTATTTTTAAAGTTCATATTTTGCTTTTTGTTGTTTTTTGTGGTTCCTGGAATTATTGCTGAGTTTTGCAGTAAGAAGAACACAATAGAAGCAGCGGTGTTTAAATCCACACAGCACAAGAAACTTTTCAAAATGGCTATACTTTGACTGCACTTTGCAATATAACCGTACTTTGCACACAGTAAACTTTGTGAAATAATTGCACTGTAATAAGTACACATTCTGCAAACACTCTACACACTCTGGGATACTTCGAATAACTCTAGTTATGCTTTGAATGGTTTCAGTCAATGCAAAATAGTAGTTTGCTCCCAAACACAGTCTTTTACTAAAACACGCAGTTGCCTTGCTATATAAGCTTAATTTACCATTTTATTGCCACAGTGGTGCCGCTGTTAGTGTTGCCGCCTCACAGCAAGAGGTTCTCCAGTTTGATCCTCGGCTGGCGTGCCTTCTGTGCAGAGTCTGTATGTCCTCCCTGTGGTCATGTGGGTTTCCTCCAGGTGCTCTGGTTTCCTCCCACATCCCAAAGACATGCTGTAGGTGGATTGGACACACTAAAGTGGCCCTAGGCATGAGTGTGTGTGTGTGTGTGTGTGTGTGTGTGTGTGTGTGTGTGTGTGTGTGTGTGTGTGTGTGTGTGCCTTCTGTGGAAGGTTGGATGCCGGGCTGGCAACTCGACACTGTAAAACTCCACTGCCACTCAAGAGCAGACGGTGATCCGCTGTGGCGACCCCTAACCGGGAAAAGCTGAAAGAAGAAGAAGATTGTACTTGTTATGCCCTTTTAATCTCTTATCATGCTCATACTTTTCTTGGGCCCGTTTTACTTTAAACATGTCGTTATACAAACCAAAGGTAATTCTGAGCCCCATATGTATAGTTCTGCTAGTTTTATCAAATATCGTGGTTTCGAACATTATGTTGTATTAATAATGTAGCTACCTAAATAATTCTTGTATTATTCTAATGTTGAATGTCTATATTGCTACTGTAATTGTCTTATATGTACATCTTGGAGCTTTTCTCCCTGGGCTTCCACTGAAAAAGGGCTTTTGCTCAGTTGGACACTCCTGGTCAACAAATGTAAAAATAAATAAATAAATAAATAATGCAGTCTGAGCCTTTTACTTGTTTAATAATACGTTTTGTGCTACTCTTTTAATTAATAATTTGTTTTGTCCCTTATAAATGCATGATTTCATTTTCTTTGCCAAATAAATCATTTGTGCACTTTTCCTTACCTTTAGCTTGTTTCTGGCCCCTTTTTACTTGTCTGAGCTCAGTTTCACTCAACCTGCTTAGTCTGTCTTCACCTTCAACTCTGCACTTCATGGTTTGTAGAAGTTGCTCTCTTAATCCCGGTTCTGACACCATGTCACTCGTCTGGTCTGGATATAACATACTAGCATTCATGGATTCATTTCAGGCAGCTTTATTACACACAAACACATCAGAAATGAGGCTTTGTAACTTAAAGTTAAAAAAACTTATAAACAGACTGACTACCACACTCATACATGTTAACACTCTGGCTGTTTTCTCAAAATGGCATTGCTGCCTGTACATACTCAATATATATATATATATATATATATATATATATATATATATATATATATATATACATGTGCTACATCTGGAAATGCTTCTTAAAGGTACATACACATGCTCTGATCTACAATTATTATTTGTTTTTTGTTTTGTTTTTTTAATTGTGATGTTTGCTAACACTGCATATCCACTATACCTCACTCAGTCTATCAGTTCATTCATCCCCTCTACTGGGTAAGAGCTAACCTAGAGGGCTCATCATCCAGGCAGCCATCAAGGGTTGTTTGATATTGTGAAGATTGGAGGAAGATGGGCGAAGGCTGCCAGCCTAGTTAAATAGAATTTGATACAGAATTTTATCTATTGTATAAATAAATGTAAAATACAGGCTTGTGTTTTTAAATGAAAGAAAACACTGTAAAATGTGAACTTCAAGATTGTTGCAACATTGCCATCCGCTGTAAGGAAAACCAAGACAAACATTTCAAATGTGTCTTTTGAAGCTGAAAAGATCTTATGAATCTCTTTGATGTTTACAAGCCGGCTCCAGTGAGTCTGGATGAAGGTTTCAGGCCCAATGTTTTAAGGTTAAAGTTAAGGGTCAGAATTTACATGTGGGAGGTGCTTTATTGCTCTGGTTTCTGCTAGAGTGTATATGTGAAATGCCTTTTATTGTTGTAGTCTCCTGAGCAGGAGTTAGCTTGCTAAATAATGCAGTTTGTGGCCTGGGAACTCCTGACTAAGTGTCAAAAAATATGTAATTTGGGAGGGCCTTAGAGAGCTGTTGGTTAGTGTTTAAAAACTATTGTTGAGTGAGAGACTAGAAAGCATTTTGATCTTGGACATCTAACCCAGCACTGCTTGCTCTTTATGTATGTAAGTAAGATAATAGCATTGTGATTTCTCTCAAGAATAGTTAAACTAAGAAGAAAGTTAGACTAAGTATTTTTCTTTGAAATCAGATCTTTCCTATGATATTGTTTTAAGTTTCTGTGTGATCTCTGAGTAGCATTGTACTGTAGTAGTTTTGTCTTGTGTTTTAATTGTTTATTATTAAATATTTTAAAGCCTTTACCTGTGGCTGGTTTATGTAGAGATAATTTAACCTCTAAAGTACATTACATTACATATTTACAGATTTTACTGTCTAAGTCACTCCAAATTAAGCCTAGACTGAATAGTCACATTACCAACTGGATAATAATATTGCACAGTAATAATTGGACACCCTTTTAAGGGCCTTTTAGTAGCTAATATTATTAGCTGGGTGGTGGAAGGGATTACTACTGTATGGCCTGGGTAAAGAGGCACAGCTGGATAATCTGTGTCAGCCTTTCCCAGGAGTGTCTGTGAAGTTGTATAAATACTTATCTCAAAGTGTGTGTGTGGTATGTCAGCTACTTGGCAGGGACACGAAGCACTGGTTGGACAGAGAGGGTATTGGAGGTTTTAGCTTGCCCAGCTAGGCTGAGACCTGGATCCTATAGCTGTGCCAGTGGGGAGACTTATTGGGGACCTGGTGAGCAAAGGAGCAATCAGCCCCAGACTGATTGTGATCTCTGTGATTGCATTTTGAAATGAAAATGATATTAGCATTTCTGAGGGAAGATGCACATTTTTTTCATATTTGCAACAGATATTCCATGGGGTCACATGAGTGAAAAGATTTCCAGAAGTAAACTACAATGAGACTGTCAGTTAATGGGCACTGAATGGTTAATGCTCGCTGGCATATTATGTGAAGAACATGTAATTCCAACTTTGTTCTGCTTCTAGTTCCTCTCACATCATTGCTAATACTGCTATGCTGTACATCTAGAATATTCTCAGCTACTGAACTATTATGCACAATGGTTTTACCCTAATGAGGTTTCCTTGGAGTATAGATTAATTATTAAATGTGAAAATTCATCTAAGGTATAAGGTCATTTTATATACAATATAGAACACCTTTATTTTGTCAACTAGTTCTACAAGATTTGAAGAATTGCACAACATGAATCAACCTGAGAAAGAGGAAAACAAAACAGAACAAAGACTATTCATTCCAAGCCCTAGATGCAACAATAACTTCTTTCTTGTTCATCTGCATAGAGAACAGGTGGTATCGAAGCCATTGTTGCTTTTTTTCCTTGCATAATATTTTTCTTTTTTACTTTCAATATCTGAGTGTGGTTCATGGGTTTGAGGGTCTTTATGCAACAGAAGTATG
The DNA here is from genome assembly GCF_019279795.1 of Protopterus annectens. Classification (NCBI taxonomy): domain Eukaryota; kingdom Metazoa; phylum Chordata; order Ceratodontiformes; family Protopteridae; genus Protopterus; species Protopterus annectens. The sequence continues at coordinate 1,265,304,166 of NC_056725.1, read as the reverse complement.
TTCATATATAAGATGGCAGAGCTTGCTATAGAGAGTAACCAATCATCAGTAACCTTTCCTGATGTATCAAGACCACTCGTAATACACTGTGAGGTCTGTTCTGATTCATTCATAATATGTATCAGTAGAATCAAACACATAAAATGATGTCCAAACACAAGAAAATTCAATTCATTTAATAAGCACTTTCATCCTGAAATTCCAGGACTTCTTCAAATATCTGACCCCAATTTAAACAGCCCAGTAAATAACTAAAAAAAATATCATGTGCTAAAACCAACCATTAAAATAATTTTAATTAAAGTAAATCAAACAAAGCTACTACCTCCTTAAGTACTAACCTACTTAAAGTAATAATAAAACAATATTATGTATATAAATATAATACAAAATTAAACTATATGTGTGTGTAAATGAAAAATGTGTGTGTGTGTGTGTGTGTGTGTGAGTATGAATACACACACACACACACACACACATATATATATATATATATATATATACACACACACACACACACACACACACACACACACACACACACACACACACACACACATGTATGAATGCACAAAATACATATTACCTACACTGAAAACTAATTTAAATGTCCATGCTTTATTTATTTTCTTCTGTGTGCAAAGGAGGTAAAGACTTTCTTTCTATTAGTTAGAGCCTTCCTAATAATACTACTACTATAATCTGACATTCCTAGAAATAGTGCTCTATGAAAAGTTTTGGTACTCTGCTACCCAGGGCATGACCATACACTTGTGGGGAAATCAGAATTATGACTTCTTGGATGTTTGTAATACAGATAAGAGGTGACCCATCTATCTAGATGATATGTAAGCACTCCAATTAACACTACAGAAGGTTAATTCTCTCATTGCAAACACAACGACCTGGTCCATACATTTCTTGAAAGAACTCAGGACTTTGTTACTTTGCCAGAACTTACATTACCACTAGGAAAAGAAAAACACTACCATCAATTACTGGAAAATAAGGAAGAAGCTTAAGCCTAACAGCTCTATAGCATTGCTGTCAAAGAACAGAGATTACCAACTGTTGACCCTAATATATTTTGACACATCATCTTGAATTCTATTCGTCCTGGGATTTTGACAACAGTTGTAAAGAGGAATTGTGATTTGTCATTTGTTATATAACCAAGTTTCAGTGACTATAGCTGCATCATTATGTTCTGCAATCAACAGAGTCAAGATCTCATCATATTTGTTACTAAGGCACCTAGCGTAACTTAGTATGAATTTAATGAGCATGGCATTATTCCCTCAAATTATATACATATTTAATAGTCCTGTATCCAAACAAAAAAGGAATTGACTTGGTTATCTTACGTACCACTTTTTCAAGCTTTGACATTATCAGGAAACATTTCTTGATCTTTTGTAAGCAATGACCAAATTAAATATTGTCTGAAAAATCCTCATTCTAACAAATCTGCTAGGAAGGAATGGATATGATTTTCCACTTTACTCATATACACAGCTAAAAGCAGGCAAGCAAATAAAACCGCTAAATAGCTCTTACACAAAACATATAGTTGTAATTGCATTATGACCTACTAGGTTCCTTTAACAACTAGTTATTGCTGGTGTGGAAAAGCCCAAAGAAGTGAAATTTCAAAATAGGTAAAATCCACATGTAAAGAAACTAAGGACACAAGTTCTATAACCTGCATAATTACAGCTCAGTAATATAAACAGAGCTGATGGATTAGCAGAGGAAACTCAGAAAAATAATCACTTTATTGCATGCTCGCTTGCCCACTTACTGTCTAAATACATTTATGTGGTTTTAAATAAATTCATCAATAATTCTTCTACCAAGCTTCCACCCAATCGGTATTCTCCCTACCAGCCTCTGCATCACAGTAGCATAGACATGTCTGTGCATGCAAACCCACTCAGACCCACTCACGTGCACACACACAGACATTATGTTCTCTCATTTTCTGAGCAGCTGTAATGTATGCAGTATAGGAAACTAATGTTTAAATTGTGTTTGCATATCTTTACCTATCAAATGGTTTCTTGTAGAAATCATCTGTAAAACTCCTTTAAGCTCAGAATTCATATTGTTGAGATGATATGATCGAGTTTCTGAAAACTTGAAATTCAAAAAACAAAAATCTACCTTTTTTCAATGTTTTTGAAGGGGGGGCAAGCCTCAAGCCCACCCCACACACCCCCTGCATATTATATATACCAACTCCGAGATCACACTAGCATGCAAAAAGGGTAAATTTATCAATCTGCACTGTACCATGATCTCCATTCAAAAGCTTTGAGTTTTTGAAAACTCAGTCATATCGTCTTGACAATATGTTTGTGAAACCTCAAGTTTCTGATAGGGACCCACATGTAAAATATATATATATATATATATATATATATATATATATATATATATGTGTGTGTGTGTGTGTGTGTGTGTGTGTATATATAGATATATATATATATATATATATATATATATATATATATATATATATGTTTACCTGAAAAATGACCCGCAAAAACACCGACAACGAGATAACCGACACCACAAAACCGAAAGTTTAAAAACACGAAACTTTACATGCCCGACAAACCACAATCCCGACAATCAACAAAACAAAACAAATACCTTTTCCGTAAAACACACACACAACACAAGCACACCAAAAACCTTACATACCTACACTAAACCTTACATACACAACTATCTATGCACTAACCTTAACCCAAACCCTAAAGTCCGTCACTATCGCACACTCACCTAACCCGCGCCCTAACCCTAACTCACTTAACCTGCCCCTAACCCTAAAGTCTGTCACTATCGCACACTTACCTTACTGCACCCTAATCCTAACTCACTTAACCCGTCCCTAACCTTAATGTCTGTCACTATCGCACACTTACCTTATCCGCACCCTGACCCTAACTTTCGTCACTATCTCACACTTACTTTAACATGTCGATGTTCTCAGCGTCGGGATTTTCAATCGTCATTCATCTCCGTTGTCGATCTTCCGGTGTCAGTTATCTCTTTGTCTGCGTTGTCAGTGTTCGGTGTTTTCAGGTAGACATATATATATATATATATATATATATATATATATATATATATATATATATATATATATATACATACATATATATTTATATACATGCACACACACACACACACACACACACACACACACACACACACACACACACACACACACACACACACACACACACACACACACACACACACACACACACACACACACACACACACACACACACACACACACACACACACACACACACACACACACACATACATATTGTCGAATGTTAGTTTGTCGAATCGGTAATAGATGTGATGTGTGCTGTTTTTCCTGGTATGTTGTTCCCTTAAGGTTAAGTGGTGTACAAGTAGGAAAGATGGTGGCTGACATGTGTTTATGTTTGAAGGGTCAGGCAGGTTTGCAATTTTTATAGTTTTATGTAGAATTGTGGTTTAGTTTAACTTTTTGGGAAGTTTTCGAAGTTGGTTAGGGTAGGTAGGTGTGTGTGTGTGTGTGTGTGTGTGTGTGTGTGTGTGTGAGTGTGTGTATAAGTGTTGAAAGTGATTTGTTTTTTCTGTGTGTAGTGTGTATGTTTTTCGTGAGATAGGTATAATAGTGTGCAATAGGAGAATAAGTAAGTGTTGAAAGTAATTTGTTTTTCTGTGTGTAGTGTGTATGTTTTTTGTGAGATAGGTATAATAGTGTGCAATAGGAGAATAGGGAGTGTTACATTGGGTTTGTCATTTTATTCATGTTAGTGCAACCTTGGAGTTGGTATATATAAATAGCGGGGGGTGGGGATGCAGGGGGACTTGCCCTCCTGCTTATACGCATGGTAGTGGTGTGTTAGAAAAATGTGTATTTGAATATATGAAAAATGCTAGTTTAAAAGCAAAGTAGTATATAATGCATTTTATTCTATTAACCATATAGTAGAGAGGATTAATTCATGTTTAAATGTAAAGTAGTTTTGAAACTGCAGTGTGGCTTGAAGCAAAGCTGACCTTCGACCCTGGCAGATGCTAGCTTAGCAAGTTTTAATGTTTATGCTTTTCACAAGTGATTATCTGCTGGGTCAGGAAATTAAATGTGTGAAATAATGAAATCTTCTGCTCTTTCCTACTGGGATGATTTGGCCTTGTATATGTATTACTGAGATAGCATGCAGCTGTGTGAGAAAGTGTAACAGAGAACAAAGATGTGTATTAAAAGACTGAATCTGCTATTGTATTCGAACTGATATGAAACCTTGAAGAAGTAACTTTACAGAGAGACATTATGTCTGACCAGGTGGATAGCAAGGCCGTATTGTAACCAGAGGAAAACTTTTTAAAAATATACAGCATCAGCAGATTTAATGAATAGAGGACTGTAAGCTAAAGTGATGTAGATGCCCTGTGACATACCACGTCAGTAAGGTGGGCACAGCTTGAATGTTAAACCTATATAAAATTGTGTGCTTCCTGTTTCATGTCAGACAAAATTCTGTACTTGTACGTTTTTTGCCTCCTGGTGTACACTAGTAAACTTTTGAATCTGAACCTCCTGTGTATTGAATTCTTGATTTTATTTAACAGTTTGGTCCTTCTAAGCCAGAAATTCCCTCGGACAGCTGCAGATCAAAGTCTACCGGTGGTCGAATACTGCGCAGGAGAAGTTACCGAAACGGTTCTTCTTAGGTGAAAAGACCTCCGACTGAATTGTCGTTTAAAGAGGCTGGCCACTTTCTGATCTGTGGCCGAAGAGCGGACATTGGACAGTTCAATACCGGAGGCTCAGGTAGGAAGAATTTACCTTTTTTCTGTTTTAGATCAGGGACTAGGTTACAGTATATTGTTGTCAAGATTTGTTTTGCAGATCAGGGACAAAAGGAAGTACTGTATATTTGGTCATAGATCAGGGTAACAGAATAAGGTAGGCAGTTATTCTAGATACACTGTGAACAGGAACTGAGAATTTGATATCATGTGATAAAAACAGGGTTACGTAACATTTTCTTTGCCATTGGGTAATCAGTGCACTAAAACATTGCGATATCCGCCCCTAACCGAAGACGCAAAATACATGCAATCACAATGTTCCGATAACATTAGGTATTATACGAAATGGGTTAACAAATATGAATTTGATGGTAAACTAAATAAAACTTCACTAGTTAAACTCCTTAAACAGCTTAAATCTGATGCAGGAGGTCAGGCAAAAAAGCAACGCCAATTAGGCATTCCTCAGGCACACAGGTGGATTGAGGAAGCAAATCGCAGAGAACAGAAGCTTAAAAATTCAAAAACATTGTTTTTAGAAAAAGAAGATAATAACTTGATAATAGTGACAGCTCCTCCTCCCTTGCCCCCTCCCTTACCCTTTTCAGGATATGAAGCGAGTGGACAGGCTGGTCCGCCTCCGCGTTATCCTGAAGTTTCGGCAAGACCACAACCATTTGTTAGAGACCCTATTGAAACTAGGTCCCGAATACGTAAAACACATAGGGACACATAATCATATCAAATAGAGAGAAATCTACAGGATGAAAGTGAGGAAGAAATATGCCCACTTATAGAAGTTCCAAATCCTCAGGCAGGACAGGAAGGGCAAAACCCAACACTCTTAGTATATAGACCATGGACACTGGAGGATATCCGGAAGGCTACTGAGGGAATCCCCCATCCGAAAGTTAATTTTATGAAATTTTTAGAAGATTTACAAGGCATGAGGTTGAGCTACCACTTGAATGGGGAAGAAGTAGAAAAAGTAGTAAGACAAATTATAGGTCCAGATTGGCACATGATTTGTGGCACCTGGAATCCTCGTAATGCAGAGCTTAAACCACTCCCACATAGTGACGCAGAGTTAGACAACAGAGTGAAAGGTCTAACAGACCGAATATCCGAGAAATGGAAACCTAGAGCAGACTGGACTTGCATTAATCAATGCATACAACAGGAAAATGAGACAATAGATGGGTACTATGCTAAATTATTAGAATGTTTTAATAATCATAGCGGTATGTCGGTTCCTGAGAACCAAACGAATGATTCCCCGTATGAACAACAATTGAAAAATGCATTTTTGATAGGTTGCATTGCACCTATTAGTAGCTTCATTACGAAGCATATGATAGACCATCGAACAGGGAGGCTACAAGCCTTACTCGAATACGCTAGACATGCTGAAAGACATTTTAATAGTAAAAAGAAAAAGAAGGCACAAGTCTTCACTGCTGAAGATGGAGCTGAAGTATTTGTGTTACAGTCAGGTAAAAAGGGCAAGAAGAATGCCCAGGGAAACAAACAGTCTGACAAACGATCAGAAGATTTTGAAGAGAGAAAAAAGAGAGGTGAATGCTTCAAGTGTGGGAAAAAGGGACATCTAGCAAGGGATTGTAAGCAAAACAAAAAGGTAATTACAGAAGATAAGGGAGATGAGGACTGACTATATGATAGTGAAGATACATCATGTGAAAGTCAGAAATCATCAGGAAAAGTTAATAAACAGAAAACAAATATAAATGTGATAGAAGGAGTAGAGGAAGTGCAAGCAGATATGGAGGATGAAGAAAGTGAAATTTTGGATTTAGCATTATTAAGATTAGAGCTCTACTTAGCAGATACGAAACGTTACACTTCTGGTGGTGGGAAGGGAAGTCAAATTCCTGTGTGACTCAGGAGTGTCACGGACTTTGATACACCCCTCCAAGTTACCAGAACATTCCGAATCACCTGATTATATACTAGTGAAAGCACCAAATGGACAGCTATATAGAGAACCACTTCCCCATGATATAGCAATAACTGACCCTGTTTCAGGTATGACCCAGAGAAGTAAAATTGTTGTTTCTGCAAAGTGTCCAGTGAACCTATTGGGTAGGGACCTTATGCAGATATTTGGCATAGCAGTAGTTCCAACTGTACAAGGTATGGAGGCACAGAGACAAATGGATACCTTTGTAGTGCGATCGGAGGGTGAAACTTTTTACTGGTACAGCCAGGACCTAGTCACGACTGGTCCAGGGGCAGTAACCGAGGAACTGATGAACGTAGCCATCAGTAAGGCCCCCTCCCTTGACACTGATCAACAGCATTTGTTACACTGTACTCTATACTACTGTACTACACCAGGACCTGATAGAGAGTATGAGCAAGAATTGTTCCGAAATCAAGCAACTAGATTGGTATTGCGTACTTTGTACTGGGATACTGAGGGGAACAGTGTAGTTAGCTGTTCATTACCTCAAGAATTCCTTGCATTATATAGATCAAATCGAATTCCACATGTCAGCTTGACAAAGAACAAAAGTGTAAAATGGGCAGACTTAGGAGAAAAAGTAACAAGATAGGAGAAACAGACTGATTTGGAACTATCAGAACAAGGGATACAAAAACAAAAACTGAATTGGTTAACACAGACACATCCAGCTGTACACTTGCAATCTAGTGAGGACAACTGATTAGCGTTCTTATTAGAAGAAGAAGAAAAGGCCTTATGTGAAATTCCAACAACTCTTTGGTCAACAGGCAAGTCAGATGTAGGACTTATTCGAACTGCAGGACCAGTTACAATAACCCCAAAGTCAGCTTTTAGACCACAGAAAAGACAATACCCTTTGAGAAAGGATGCAGAACTAGGAATTAAGCCTATAATAGCAGCATTACTCAAAGAAGGAGTAATGGTAGAATCTCCTGATTCACCATGTAATACACCCCTATTTCCTGTTAAAAAAGCAAATGGGGAATGGTGAATGGTACAAGATTTACAAGCTGTAAATAATGCAGTAATACCTAGAGCACATATGGTGCCAGACCCACATACTTTGTTAAACGATTTAGAACTGCAACAGAAGTATTTCTCTGTGGTAGATATCAGCAATGCTTTCTTTTCAATACCTATACATCCTGATAGTCAATATTGGTTTGCATTTACATTTCAGGGTAAAAGGTATATGTATACTCGACTACCACAGGGATATTGTGAGAGCCCAACAATATTTGCACAAGAAATGGCTAGCAATCTGGCAGGGTTTACCCCACCGGGAGGTAGTCAAAATCTACTTTATGTAGATGACATCTTGCTAGCAGCCCCCACCCAGCAACAGTGCAGGGGGGATACTGTAGCATTATTGAAATTTTTAGCAACACAAGGACACAAAGTGATTAAAAGTAAGTTACAACTTTGGAGAAAACAAGTTAGATACTTGGGATATGTAATATCCAATTAAGGTAGAATATTAGACGAGGAAAGGAAAAACAGCAATTTTGCAAGCACCCAAACAAACAACCAAGAAGGAAATGATGTCTTTCTTGGGTACAACTAATTTTTGTCGGAGCTGGATACCAAATTATGTTTTGGAATCTGCTCCACTGACTGACTTGATATATGACACCAATGGCAGCACAAGATATCTTATAATGGACACCGGAAGCAGAAACGGCTTTCTGCAGGTTGAAGCAATTGATAGCTTCTTCATTAGTTTTAGGACTTCCAAATTATCACAAACAGTTCTTTCAGACTGTAGATTGTAAGCAAGGATATATGACGTCAGTATTGACGCAACAACATGGGGATAAGCAACACCCCATAGCCTATTATTCATCGCAGTTAGATCCAGTGGAGCGATCTTTGCCCCACTGTGTACAAGCAGTAGTTGCAGCTGCAATGGCAGTACAGGCTTCGGCCTCAGTGGTGTTATTCCACCCTATCACATTGAGAGTGCCTCATGCAGTTGCAATAATTTTACTGCAAGAAAAAGTGGCATACCTTTCTCCTCCTAGACACCTTTCATGTATGACTATACTGCTGAGCGAACTTCATATGACAATTGAACGATGTACGACATTAAATCCATCAACATTATTTCCAACTCCTGTGGAGGGCACACCACATAGCTGCCTGCAGGAAATTGAACAGTTAGCTTTACCTAGACAAGATCTCACAGATATGCCCTTGGACAATGCCGAGGTGACATATTACGTGGACATTATGCAGAAGGGGTCCTACAGGAAAGAATCTGGTAGTGTATGCAGTAGTTACAGACACTGAAATTTTAGAAGCTCAATCCTTACCACACAACTTATCTGCACAAGCAGCAGAATTGATAGCTTTGATGAGGGCATGTACTTTAGCAAAAAACAAGTGTGTAAACATATATACTGATAGTCAGTATGCTTTTTCTACAGTACATGTATTTGCACAACAATGGAAAAATAGAGGAATGATAACATCTAGTGGAAAACCTATTAATCATGCACAATTTATTTTGGAGTTATTAGAATCTATTCAGTTACCCACCAAAGTAGCTATTTGTAAATGTGTAGCTCATACGAAACAGCATGATAAGATTTCAAAAGGCAATGCACGAGCTGATGTAGCTGCAAAGCAAGCAGCCTCAGACTCAGAAACTTTACTTCTGAATGAGGAATTACAACCCTCTGAGATTTTAGATTTAGACATGTTAAAAACAATGCAGACGGTTACTACAAAAGCAGAAAAACAAAAATGGGTAAAACGAGGTGCAATTCTTGAGAATGGACTGTACATTTCCAAAGAGAGAAAACCGATATTGCCGTCTAATTTATTTAGATATGCAGCTTTGTTGAGCCATGGGCAGTGCCATGTCTCAAAAGGGGGGATGGTACAGTTAGTAAATCGAATATTCCAAACATATGGATTCACAAATTATACACAAAAATTTTGTGCAGCTTGTCATACTTGTAACAAGCACCATGCACAAGGGGCATTTAAAATCAAGCAAGGAAGTTTTTCTATACCACCATACCCGTTACATACTATTTGTATGGATTTCATAGAATTGAATAAGTGTGAAGGGAAAAAGTTTTGTTTAGTTATTGTAGACATGTTTTCTAAATGGGTAGAAGCTTTTCCAACCAAAAACCCGGATGCAGCAACAGTGGCGAAAGCCCTGATAAAAGAGATAATCCCTAGATTTGGCATTCCGGAAAGGATTTATGGTGACAACGGCACTCATTTTGTGAATTAGACAATCCAGCAACTTGGAAGATTTTTTGGTATCTCCTTAAAGAACCATTGTGCCTACCACCCACAGTCAGCAGGACTGGTGGAAAGGTACAATGGTACCCTCAAAAATAAGCTTAGGAAGCTAGTAGAGGAGACCCAAAAGAATTGGATATACTGTCTGCCTTTGGCACTGCTGAGTATGAGAATGGTTCCAAATGTAAAGGGTTTGACTCCCTTTGAAATGGTTTTTGGGAGAGCATATTATGTGCCTCAGTGGAAAGCTCTCATGCCTGCAGAGCAAGAGGCTGACAGTTCATTAGCTAGTTATATGAGGAAACTGTTAACAAATAAATCTGTTTTGCAGTTTAACTCTTTTTCAGATAAGGAACAGACCAAACCAGTGGAAGCAGTCTTGGCCCCTGGGACATTTGTGTGGCTGAAAGTGACGAAAAGGAAGAATTTGGCGAGTCCAAAGTGGGAGGGACAATACCAGGTTCTATTGGCAACGCCTACTGCAGTTAGAGTGGCCGAGAAGACGTCCTGGGTTCATTTGACACATTGTAAACTGGTAAAGAACTTTCAACTTGATAAAAACTTTGTGACTGATATACAACCAGACCGAGATGGCCAAAAACAAAGCGAATAGAAATTTAGATCAACCCCAGAGATGTTGCATAATCATTTTGTTGAGTGTACATTTATTGACTGTAATTGTGACAATTTTCCTCTTGTTGTGGTTTATCCTACACACAACCATACAAGTGAAAGTGGGAAGGCGTGATGAAACGTCTATAGACTGGCATCCAAACTTTAACACATACCTAGCCATGAAACGTGTATATGCAGAGACTATGAACATTTCAAATTGCTGGGTTTGTACAGCTATACCAACAGCATATGGAGGACTGATAATGTCCGCTGTCCCTTTGGGGATAAATGAGACTTGGGAGAATTTACTCTTCGATACAGGAACTGTGAGATCACAGGACAAAATAGCTTTATTTTTACCTGTCACACAAAAAGGAGTTGTATGTTTTTATAAAAATGATACCCTCCAGGTGGGCTGGAGCAATTGTAATATAACCATATCTTACCGATGTTATATTAAGAATAGTAATGGCAATACTTTTTGCAATACTAATTATGACTCATATTTGAACTAATTGAAAACAACCATGAATGACATTCATAAAAATCCAGTTTTGTTTAAACAATTGTCAGTTATAGATCAGAAAATGTTTCATGCAGGGCTGATGCGTTTTAGTACTAAAGTAGAAAACTGTTATTTTATTTGTGGGAAAAAGGCATATAAATGGTTACCTGAGAATTGGTCCGGCAGTTGTTTTTTGGGTTATTTGGTTCCGGCAATAAGACATACTGCAGAATTACCTTTGGGTAAGATACGAAACGTGACAGAAGCAGCTCGAAAACCTGAAGGTCCAGTTGAAAAACCTGTGAATCCAGTCGGAAAAATCAAAGCTGGCTGGAAAGATCATAATGCTGTGAAAGACAAAAGCAAATTGACTCATATGGACTTGAGTGACAGTGTTATATCCTGGGCAAGAATATTCCCAGCCTATGGAACAGTCAAATCGATCTGGGAACTGAGGAAGTTGTCAAAACTTCTCGAAGTAATGAGTAATGCAACTGTTTCTCCCCTAGAACTGGTGACTGATGAACTGAATGCAATGAGAACTGATGTGCTACAAAATCGAATGACTCTTGACTTCACCCTAGCGGCGAGATGTGGTACGTGCGCGCTTATCAAAGAAGAATGCTGTGCGTACATACCAGATAACAGGCATGAAATTAATAACCACCTAGAGGTAATTCAGCAAGTGTCAGCCATGACTGAACCAGGCCCAAACCCACTGACGGACTTTTTCCAGAATCTATTTGGGGGGTGGGG
>NC_056725.1:1265282221-1265287221 GCF_019279795.1 Protopterus annectens | reverse complement strand
CATGTTACAATATACTGTAAATACAAATATAAATACACATATGACATGTAGAATTATACACATATACCATTATTAAAACAAGAATAAATACAATATCGTGTAGCACTGAAATGTGTTGGCATGTTGTAAGTGTGAGAGTTTATTACTCCCCCATAAAGCAAATTGTGGACCATTCAAACAGTGGATAAGGAGGAGGAGAAGAAAGGAGGGGAGAGTAAAAAACTGCTGTTTGTTACAGGCAATAAGTGGAGTAGATATGGGGGAATGGAGAGAGAAAGAGTAGAAGCAAGATTAAAAGTTAGGGAAATAAGAGTTAGAGAAATAAAACAAGGGTGTATATAGGCATTAAAGGAGTAGGGGCCGAAATTATTAACCAGGGGAGCAGCAAGTGAAAAGCTAGGAGTCAGGCAGGAATTATTTTAGTTGCATGTTAAATAAATGAATGTTGTGTATTGCCCTGACTGGTGCTGGGATTATATTCCAAGCTTTTGATACACAGTGTGAGCACAGGCTTTGACCATACATTTTGTAAGGCTTATAGATATCAAGCAGATTTTTGTCAGAACCTTGAAGTTATTTATTTGGGAGGTAGTGATGCAGAATTGTATTTACAGAATGGCAGGAAGTGGGGTTAAATACAATTTTGTGTGTTAAGAGAAGCTGAGTATAATTTAGTTGGTGGGATAATTGAGAGTTTTTAGTGCAGAACAGTGTCATTTGACTTGTATTAACTACAAATATAGTTACCTTGTAGTAACACTACTCTAGTTTAGATTTTAGGGTGGCCTGAAGGTTAGTCAAGATGGTAGAACCATATAATAGAGAGGGGAGTAGATATGTTGGGACAAGAAGGGTTGTGGTAGGTGCAATAAGGATTGTTTTGGATCGATACAGCATTCTTATTTTTTGTGAGTTTTTTATATTGTTCTGTACTTGGTGGTCATATTTGAGGTTGTCATATGTTGTAACCCCCAGCAATTTTGTATGGGCACAACTACAACTGTTAAATTGCTTAGGCATGTGATATTAAAGTTATTTTCCATGGGTAAGTGATTTGGGGAAAACTAAAGTTTGATTTTCGTTGGATTAAGAACAGATTGGTGTTTACAAAGCCAGTTTTCAATAGATTTAAAGGGATATTGTATAATCTTTTCTAAGTTTTCCAGATTGTCTGAGAGGTAGATAAAGATGGAATTGTCTGCATACTATACAGGAGATGTTTGTTATGTAGAGGTATGGAGATTGTTCATAAAGATATTAAATAGTAGATGACCAAGGGTAGCTCCTTGTGGTATACCCAAAATGATAGTGTTCTGACAAGTTATTATTAAACCACTGAAGAGGAAGTTGTGAGATACCCACTGTGGACAGCTTAGTAGGAGTTTTTTTTAATGAGACACAGAGTCAAAAGCTTTTGATAAGTCTAGGAATAAAGAATATAGACATTTATCTTTATTCCTGGCTTTGTTTATATTATCTGTAAATGTTAGGAGAGCAGTTGTTGTGTTATGGGCAGGTCTAAATTCATGCTGAATATTGCTCAGCAATTGTTCCTTTAAGAGATTTTGGAGAAGTTGTTTATGGTGCATTTTTTTCAATATTTTTGAGAGGGGGATAAGATGTCATTAGGGTTTGAAATTAAATTTCTTGATATAAGATCCCTTGCAGAAAGGGATGGCATGGGATTTTTTCCAAAAGGTACGAATATAGGATTCTGTCCACCCTGTTTATAAGGATAGAGACTGGATATGCAATGTGGTTAGCAGCAATTCTGAAGTATTTTGCAGGAAAGTTATCTGCAGAGGGTGAGCAGAGCAGGGTTTAAGTTTGGATAATAACTTTTTATACAGGAAGAAGCAACTGGTCTTAGTGTTAGGGTGGGGGTATTAGTGGATGGAGGTAGACGTGAGTCAGAGGGGCCAGGAAATGATTCATTGGTGAGGAAAGCTATACTGTCAGTAAAAGAGTTAAACTTAGTGGCAGTTTCTAAGGGGGGAGTTGTTGAAACAAGGGTTAAGACATTGTTAGTTTCTGGGTATAAAATTTATCTAAAGGGTGACCAACATTTTTGAGGGGTTATATCTATGATTATTTTGTAAATCAGAATAGTATTGTTTCTTTTCAAGACCGACTTGGTTTTTGCTAAGTTTACAAAGTTCTTTAAAACACTGCAGGTCTTGTGGAGTTTTAAGTTTCTGCTACTTTTTCCATGCCTTGTCTCTGTTTTGCATAAGACTTTTACTGTGATTGGTAAGTCAGGAGACAAAGTCAGATTTTACTGTCTTTCTATATAGTTGTGCAAGGCAAAACAGGAGGCTTAAAAAGTTGAATTGAACCTTTATACTGCCTCATCTAGTGCCAAGGCATTTAGAACAGTCCAGTTAAATGAGTTAAGAGCAGCTAAACATGATTCAGGACTGAACATTGAGATATTATATGTTTTTTGTATACTTGTTTGACATTGTGAGGAACATGTCTCATAGCATATGGAGGACATTGATCATTAAGGGATTCAGGAAATGTTCTTGACGCAGTGAATTTGCAAGGATCAGAGCCAAAAATCCATTCAAAAATTGGACTAGTGTCCTGAGATTTATTGTAGCAAGTAGGAGAAGCAATGCGCTGTTTGAAACCATGAAGGTCGATGCTAGAAGAAGGATAGTTAGAAGTAAAAGTACTCCAGTTGATGTTGTCATCATCTAGGATTACTGTTTCATTGGTAATATTATGTGAGATTCAGTAAAGGATGTCTTCAAGGGTAGATATGTTGCTTCTAGGGTGATATAGAGAGCAAAAGAGTCTGTGGTCATTTCATTTTATATATAAGATAAGTAGATCTGCATAATTAAATTTGGGTAGAGGTTTTGTAAGAGTAGAAACTTCATATTTGTTAGATTAAAGGGTAGTTACTCCTCTAGCTTTTTTGTTTAGCCTGCAAGCTCTACTAATGCTGTATCCACGGGGAAGAACTTTTGTCTTTTACATGAGGTTTTAGCCATGTCTAAGTAAGGGCAACAGTATTTGGTGTACAATGAGAGATCCAGGCATAGAGTTCATTGATTTTATTACAAATGCTATGTATATTTATGGACAGAAAGTATAGCTGTTTGGGTTTATTAGAGGTGGCTCCAGTTTGGGTGATGGGGGTAAAAATAGAAGAAGGTACTGGGTTAGGGTATTTGTCATCACTTAGTTTAATTTTTGAAGAATGCTGGAGATAGTGAAGCAATTTTATAATGTTCATTTTTATTTTTATTTTTTGCTTTGTTCTGATGTGGTTATGGGGAGACGTAATATTTTTGTATTTAAACTAAAGAGTAGGTAAGCTGCTAAATAGATGTGGAGCAATTTATGGTGAATAATTTTGGAAAAAATGGTTAAAACCGAGGCTTGTGGTAGCAGAGAACATTTGGGGCATAAGACTGATCTGATAATTCATGAGAAGAGAAAGTAGGAGAAGAAACAGGGTAGTTAAGGTAGTGAAGAGCAACATGGCTTGTGATGAGATGGGAGGCAATGAAGTTATGAAGTTAGACACAAAGGTCTGTAAGAGTTAGAAGGATGTTAGGGAAAGTTAAAAGTGAAAAGAGTAGTGAGTTTTTTTGGATAAGAAATGAGGTAGACACAGCTGAGAATCCAAGACAGGAACCTGCAGTACTGAGCATGAAGGTGGTAAGTTAAAAAAGGGGAGGAGCAGTGTGATGCCAAAATTAAAAATAAATAAGATGAAGTCAGATTGTTTAAAGGAACTGATAAGTAGGGTGATAAAGGAATAGGTGAGTTTTTAGATTGGAAGGGAAGAGAGTTCAGTACTGCAAAGGGAAGGAATTGTGAATATTTGATGGGCAGTCATAGAGTGACTGAGTGGGAGATAAAATGTCACAAATACTATGGTGGATGCTGTATTAACAGACAAGACACTGAGTGAGTGAATGAGTGAGTAGAGAAGAGAATATTAATTTATATCGATGGATGGATGTGTGGAATTTGTAGTGACATGTAGCTGTGTCTTTTATTTATTTGTATTCTGGGATAGAATACTGATCTCTATGGCCCATTCTTAGACTCAGCCCATGAGCAGTGTCTGGTTAAGTGACTTGGTCAGAGCCACATAGATAGGCAATGGAGGCTGAAGGGATCAAACCTTGTACCATTGGACCACAGGAAACACCTCTTTAACAGCTCCTTAATTATGTAAGCCAACTGCAAGATGGGTAGATTTGTGATATTATTTGAAAGTGGGAGGAGATCAGTGGGAAAAAATGTGTTGATCGGGGGGTGGGGTTAGATGAGGAAATGCGGTGGGAGAAAAGCAAAGCAGGTCACACCTATCACTTTGTGGGAGATAATTGTGTCAGGATAAGGAGAATGTGTACCTCCTCTATGCTATTAGTCAACACTTATCAGATATTAATAAGTTAAATCTACCAGTAAAGCTGTAATCAATGGAGAAAAAGCAATATTCTTGTAAAATGGCATCACAGATTTGTCAGATAATGATCTACAGAATGCCAGATTTTTAGGGGATTGGGAATTTTTTTCTTTCCTCTTTTTGCCCCCCCCCCCCCCCACACACACACACATGCTGACTATTGAGCCTTCCCAGTTGGACTTAAGCTCATTTTATAGTCATCAACAGAGGAAAGGCCCCCTCATTTAGGCAACTATGAAGGTTGCTTGCATTTTTACTGCCATCCTTGCAATGAGAGTAATTAATAATTTTTTCCTAACTCCTCTCTTGTGCGGAGGTAGAATGTGTAACTTGCATCATCATGGGAGCCACAGCACCTTCCCCTTTGTGGGTAGCATGATGAAGGCTACTGCTAATTGAGAGCTTAGTATGGTATACACTTGTCCCCACATCATAAGCCCACCTCCTTCATCCAATGGACTACTATGACCTGTGACTATCTCATCCTTCCAAGGATAAGCATGCCAATCCTCTCTGTCAGCTCCATCAAGTTCCTGAACTGCTATTTGAGCTTAGTCACCTGGGCCAT
>NC_056725.1:1265197221-1265277221 GCF_019279795.1 Protopterus annectens | reverse complement strand
CACACACACACACACACACACACACACACACACACGCAAACATGCACAAACACGTGTGCGAGCACACACACATACATGTATGTGTGTATAAGTCTATACGTATATATATATATATATATATATATATATATATATGAAATTTTTATTTTTTGGCAGCAGTTGATTTTGGCACGGCACGCATTTGTTGAGTGCCTCAATTTTTGGTAAACTTTTTTGGTGGTTACAGTGACTGAATTATATTACAAGGTTTACTATCAAAATGAGGAATGTCACAATATTTTTTTGTTTAAAATTTGACTAATAATGTTGATTTTCAGAAGTTTGTGTAAAACAACTGTCGAACATGATAAACACGATGATTGACATTTGAGTGCCTGGATTTCTGGATTTGAACATCCGTGTTTCCATTTACTTTTTTGCAGGGGGGCAAGCACCCTTGCCCCGCCAAACCCCTGAATAATATATATACCAATTCAGAGATCACACTACAGCAAGGAAAAGGATAGATTTCCTGATCCGCACTGTAACGTGATCTCCATTCAGAAAGTCGAGTTCATATTAGCAAATGTATACTTACATTCACTAATATAACTTCGACTACTTCCAGTTTAATATTACGACATTTTGAAAACAAGCAGTCGACCAGCCAGTATTTGCCTATGTGCCGTTCCTTATTTTGATAGTAAACCATATTACAGTCAAACTGCATTAGCTTAACTGTAATATAATTTCAGGAGTTATCCTTTTTCTTTACAGTTGCGTGACCACAGAGTAAGTATATCTAATTTCCGTGGGGGAGGGGGGCAAACCCCAGTAAAGCCAAAGTTTCTGGTTGTTTACGTGACTGGAAATGAAACATATTTAAATAATTTGTGATCACCTTATTTTGTTGTTTTTGTATGCTGATGAACGCATCGCTGATGAAGTTTCAAGGCATATTTCATGCCAAAGAAAGTTCTTCGGCAATGTAAAGGAATATAACCATATATATGTACAAAGATACATAGATACAAATATATATATATATATATATATATATATATATATATATATATATATATATATACATATATAGATACCTAGTACACTGCAGTCTGTTCAAATGTATGGTGTGATGGATAAAGTCATCAACAGAATACAGTTCAAGCAGATTAATTGGGACACCAGTATTTTTGTGTGAAATCACTGAATACCAGAGAGAAGTAGAATATAGCATCTGTGTTGTTACCAAGATGTGATTTAAATCTGCATAAAGTACTGGGGCAGTGCAAGGATTCAGTGCCTTCCACACAATTAGACCATCAGCTGCGCAGACAAAGACAGAATCTGGTGGAGAATTCTCAGTCTACATTAGCAACAAGTATACCTCTAGGCTGGTTAAACAAGAAAATAAACTGGAGTTCAGCCATGTGGAAGTCACCACAAAGTCCTGTAGCATACCTTAGCAAGCTATACGTCACCTCCTATGTCTCTGGAATCTCATACCTCATACCTAGATCCATTGGAGACACTCACCATTACAGCAAATATCCTATTCATGGCAGACTTTAACTACCTTTCTATAGACTGGGAAAAACACACTGCCTCAAACTCCCATGCAGAACGATTTCTGGGCTTTATTAACACAAATATCCTTGACCAGAGTGTTCACCTACCAGAGATTCAAATATACTGGACATAATACTCACTAATATCGGAGATTGCGACACACCTCCCAGGGTCATGTCCTCAGTACTGAGGTTGCATCACATAGCTGTTTCCTTTGAAAGAAAAATCAACTCAGTAACTCCAGTAAACCCTGTAACAATTGGGAACTATTCCAAAGCAAACGACATGCTACGAAGAAAGAGTTTGTCAAAATTGAATGCCCCTCCTAACCCTGAGTTCACAGCAATCTATGCAGGATTGTTCAAAGAGACTCTCTACAACATGTAAATGGATGTACAGAGGCTGCTGTATCTACTAGAAGGAAGCCCAAAGCAAGCTCTAAAAACAAACCAAACTGGTGGAATCCTAACTTTAATAGGGTATAAATTAAATGGAAAAATGTCATGGCTAAAATCAGGAAGACCAACTCCTATAATGATAAACATTTTCTAGTTAAACTAAACAGGAAACTAAGAGGACTAATTAAGCCCAGCAAGGTCAATTTATGAGGTCAAGATAACCTCACAGGCTAAAGACAATCACAAGACCTTCTACAGCTATGTGAGTAACCTCAAAGGTAGCACTCAGCATTGTGCTGAACTAGCAGTCAGAGTGGTGCCACCTTCACTGACCAGAGTGACATAGAAAATCTGCAGGCTGACAAATTCATCTCAAACTTCATCCCCCTACTCATACCTGCCTCTTCCCATGAAATAACTACTAGCATAACACTCCCAGCTATTAGCAGAAAGCAGATGCTGGTGATGCTCTCTAAAGCTATACACAAAGCATCAGTGAGCCTCAACAATATCCCAGCATGCTTCCTAAATAGTTTGAAACATGAGCCATCAGGACCTTTTGAGTCACTTTTCAATTATAGTATCAAAGCAGGCTTTGTATGACAAGAATGGGGGATTGCAATGGTTATCCAACTTCACAAGGGTGGACCATCAACTGAACCTGGAGACTACAAATCCATTAGTCTAACTAGTTAAATATGCAAAGCCATGTAAGTAATTACATAGAAATGATCAACAAAGACATAGGCAACCTTTAGACACTGGAACCAACCCAGTTTGGCTTTCTAAAGGGAAGGCCATTTCTACTAAAATGGGTGGACGTTTTTGAAAAGGTCACCAGGGCAATGGATGAGGGGAAAAAAGTGCTTATCACCTATATGTAGCTGGCTAAGGCAGCCAGCTGGCTCACAGATAGGGCCCAGGATGTCAGGACTGGTGAGACCACCTCCATTAAGAGACTGGTCACCAGTGGAACACCTCAGGGCTCCATACTGGGACTGGTCATATTTGTCATCTACTTTTTGGAGGTAAATCCTAATGTCAACAGCCTTTGGCTGAACAGATTCGTACATGAGTGCAAATTGAAACCTATCATATATTCCCTCCAATGACACAAACATCTTACAAGAGGGTCTAACACAAATGACTGGTGCCAAAGTCATGGATTCAAACTCAATTCCAAGAAATGCATTATAGCATCTTTAGGAAAAACAGCAACCCAGACTAATCACTCCATCAATAAGATGACATTAAGAGTTGACCTACTAGTCGGGGATCTGGAAACATATGCAGATGGTAATCTGACCTTTTACCAACATGTGGCCAAGATAGTAAGAAAATCATTCTATGACACCCAACTTACAAATAAAGGCATAGCATCCAGGTCAAAGGAAGTCATAGTGCCACTTTATTCAGCCCTTATCAGACCCATCATTGAGTATAATGACCCTGTTTCATATACCTGACCAGACATATGCAATAGTTGGAACTCCCACAAAGGTTCATGCCCAGGACAATCCAAGGTATAAACACATTGTCCAATATGAATTTCTTAATACTCAATTTCTATACTTGGACTCCTAAATGTTACTGACAGGTGATCTTTGCTTGGCATATGAGGCATCTTTGGATCCAGCTCTGATGGACCTTTTTGTATATCTGCAAAATGAACAGAATCAGAGTCATTAGATCCAAGGATTTAAATTTTGCTTGCAACGTAAACAGGATACATTGGCATGACAGATATATATCTTAGAAGATCCCCATGCTCTGGAACAGCTCCCCATCCATGTGAAGTCTCTCATAAACAGAGACAGACAGTACCTATGCCCAAACTAAGATACCCTTCACATGCCCTTTAGAAACTTCCTAACTGATATGTCCCATCCTAATAAGTGTGTGGGCTTATAGAAGCCCTGTTGTTTGTTAGCCTAATATATACCTATGAACATATAAAAACCTATGACCCCAGTGTTGTGCAGTCCCAGAGTTGGTATATTTAAGTAGTAGGGTTATGCGGAGTGCTGGGGAGAACATGCCCCCACCCGCAAAACCACTTATTTTAGTTTTGTGTTTTTTTTTTGTTTTATTGTTTGTTCTTTTTTTGGAGGAAGTCAGTTTCTTTGAACAGTTTTATTAAACGAAATGGACTTTGGTAAAGTTGTTACATATATAATATTATGTCACTCAATCAATCAATATAATCAGCATTTATTATGGCTGTTGGGGGAAACTATAGTCAATGAAGAAGACTATTACAGACACAAGGATACTCTACCATTTCCATATAGGCAATAAGTTACTAAAACCTGAAGTAGCTGTGTGGTAGAAGCTTTAAGCAAATAGTGATTTTACTGCCTAAAAAATACATACATCTAAAAGCCAGTCCTTCTAAATATTATAAGAATGACAGGTTAATCCACCCATACAGAGTGCAAAAGGCATCCACTGCTAAATGTCTCAAAATTCCAAATAAATGACCTAGCAGAATTAGCATATGAACATTTACTTTTGCATTTATTTGATTTATTTGCATTTTTATCTAAGGTAAGCCACTAGATATTACACGTTTGTGTTTTTTTATGGTTGGGATACTTTTAAATCTTTGTATTGTAGAATTTAGTCAAGACTCCAAGAAAATGTCATTACTATTTTCTGATAAGTGCCTTGTGATTCAGATCTGGTCATAAGTGATACAATATTAATTGAAGATTCACTTATTAAAGGAAGTGATACTCTCATTTGCAAATGGAATGAGGAAAGTTGAATTGCTTTATGCTTGCCAGAAGCAAAAACACAGTATGGGCATGGGATGCCTTAATATCAGGAAGAATCCGACTTAAAGGCATCTTATATAACATAGCGTGCACAGGTGTTAGAACATATTTTCTACAAATCACATATAGAAAAAAGTATCAAGAAATCCCGAATTAAAACATTTACTACGTAAATACCCATATAAAAAGTGGATCATTTTAAAAAGTGGGAATGTATAGAACATCTGAGCATAACTTGGGGAATGTGTGTATTTAGACAGGAAGGAGTCCACTTTTCAAGACAAGGGAAGAACATTTTTGCAGCAGATATATTTTGATATTTGACTAACATAAGACAGGATTTTTGCCATGTCAGAAATATATCAGTTTACAAATTGCAAAATTTGCTTTCTCTGTATTGGTTTAATGCAAGGGACATTAATAATACAGATTGCTGTTTTTTTTTCATAATGCTATTGTTGTTATTGTTTGTAAAATATGATTAAAGAACGATGATTGGAAACCAGTTCTATTATGGTATTTTTTTTGTAACAGTTATTCTAACAAAAATCAGGTGGAATGTTTCTGACAAGGAATCAAGACTCTTCTGAAACATGTGACTATTACACTTTTGATGTTAACAACAATACTGCAGATTCTGTAACAATGACAATAAAGATGGCACCAGAACAAATTACAATTGTTAAATTGTATAAACCACCAAAGTCTGTGCTGATGACCAAGAGGAAATCATGCATTCCTTGCATGAAGCACAGAAAGAATAAAGAAATCATAATAGCTGGGAACTTAAACTAACAGAAACTGACTGAAATAATATACATCCTTCAGCAATAGTAAGGAAATTATTTATGCATGTGTTCATGTATAAAAAGTGTGGCAGATTCTAAAGAACCCTACCAGGTAACAGACCATAATGGGTATTGTTTGTCTTCCAAAGGAAATCACTGTCACTTCTTGTTTTACCTTCTCTGATGTGCAGTGACTATGGGGTAAATACATGTTAAAAGGCTACAATATAAATCAATGTACAAAAGATTAATACGAGACTTTATGGAAGCAAAACAGTTGTTATGTACAACTAATTTAAGTGGAATGACAGTGGAAGGTATGTGGCAAATTTTGAAATGGAAATTGAATGAAAAAAGTTTAACATCAGGATCTAGGCAGAAAGGGTCAGAAGGATACATTTTCATAAGAACAACATACTTAATTAAGATAAAATATAAACAAATATAAGAAATAGAAACTAGGGAAACAAGGCCAGACTATGACTCTGAAAACTGAAACAAAGAGTGAGGGCCAAGATAAAAAAAATAATTAAATAAGAAAATGTGTATAAAGTCGTTGTCCATAATATGAAACCATTTTGTATTTATGGTAGGATTAAAGACGTACAAGTCAATAAACTGTGGGTGTAGATTCTAAAATTTATTTTCAAATGCAACTGATTGTAGACATATTTACAAAATTTTATACAAAATAGTTTGGCTCCATAAATGACAGATAATCCATTGTAGTAACATCAGGTATTGAAATGAAAATGCATTCTTTTGAAATGATCTTTTCCAAAGTGACCTAAGCAAAGCCCAGGGAGGAAACAGAATTAGTAACAATAACCTGAGAAGAATTCAGTGAGAATGTACAGTACCATTACATCTTTTTTCAATAAGTCATTTAAGTATGGAGAGGTTCCTTAAGATTGGAGACACACAACACACACTAGTTAGACTCATCTGTAAGGGAAAGGGAAACAGAAAAACCAAGAATCATATAGATCTAAGTTTAGATTTTGTTGTGGAAAAATAATGGAGAAGGTTATTTTGGATAAATTATTGTCAGAACTGGAAGGGTCCAAATTTGAAACCGTATATCAGCATAAATAAGTTGTAAACAGATGTTCTATAATAACATAATAATAGCTATAAATGAAAAAGTGTGTTGCGATGTAATTTATATAGACCTATTTTCAGCCTTTGATAGGCCATACACAAAAGTAATATCAATAAATTAGAATAATATTGTATTAATGTAATCTTGATTAGATGGACAGCTATATAACTTACAAACAGGACATGGCAGTTATCATGCATCAATTGGGCAGGTGAAATTCTAGGTTATTGCCAGGGAGTCCCACATGGTGCTGTCCTGGGCCAGTAGTTATTTACAGTGAATTGTTCTTATCCAGCTTTTTCATTTGAGGTATTTAGAGTCTTTATGCTGATGACATGAAAACAGGAAACTCAATCAGATTGGTTACAAATTAGGTATGTCTATAAAATAATTTGAGTAAATTGATCAGCTAGTATAGGAAAATAATAAATACATCAAAAGTATGCATAAGGAAATTTAGGATACATAGACTGAAAGATTAATATTTACTAGAACTCACGGAAGAATCTGGGAACACTGGTAGCTTCAGCTTTCAGTTTTTATGATATCAGCCAAATGGTTAATGATAATTATACAAGTATAAGCTGAATAAAATGATTTATGAAGTCTATAAAATAAGACATGATGAAATCATTGCTTGTAAGTCACATTAGAGCAAACCTTGGGTGTGGAAAAATAAAATGATAGTCTTTTAAGAAAACTAGCATGAATAAATTGTAAAGAATACAGCAGAAATATTTAAATGTATAAATTTCTACAATTTTCTCATATGGATACTTAACAAGAGACATTAATCAGGTGTATAAGACATTTAGAGATTGCCGAATATTGAGAAATGTTTGAGGTTATCAAAGAGTAGTAGAGAATCACTGGGCAGCTTGTATAAGAAATTATATAGGACATGAGTTGTATTAATTAGTAGACTGAGAGTGTAGTTGGCTCCTGGAATAGACTACCAAAAACCAAGCAAGCACTAACTTAAATATTTTAAGAACAACTTGGACACTTAGTATGGGATGACTATCATTGGTATACTGGCAGACTAGAAAGGCATTATTGCCCATCCATAAAGTATTTGTGTGTATGTATGTATGTATGTATAAATTGTATGTATCAGAGGAAGAGGAAGAAAAGAAGTTTTTAAAGTCCTGCCAGACTGATTATGGGAACTTTTGTAAACTTTGCATTGCTGTTGGTGGAGTGAAAAAATATGTTTTACTGCCAAGCTGATTATGTAGTATTTGTAAACTTTGCATTGTTGCAATATACTACAAACTTCTTCTGTGGAAGAATACAGTATTCTCCACAGAAAAAGTGAGTTAAATATTAATGGTCATCTTGCATGCCAGCAAGGAACCAAATCACCAGACACAAATGGGAAAAAAGCAACAAGATGAAAAATTAACCTGTAAGTATTTTATGTTTGCTCAAAGGACTTAACCCTAACCACCCCCATACCAATTCCACGGTTACAGGAACATTAAGAAGTGAGAAATCTATGAAAGTGAAGGAATCATTGCTGATGTACACATAGAATCCACAATGGAAGTGCTCTCCTATGGAAAACAGTTATTGGTATTTGTGCATTGAGTATTTGAGACTCAAGAGAGATTCAGAGAAGTATAGATATATGGATCGTTAAGAAAAGTGGTAAACATTTAAGTGATTATGTACATAAACATCAATTGCACCACATGTTACACAGCTTATAAACTGTTTAGGTCTGCTTATTCAAAGAGTTGTTGCAATAATCAATGCATGAGTAAAGAT
The DNA here is from genome assembly GCF_019279795.1 of Protopterus annectens. Classification (NCBI taxonomy): domain Eukaryota; kingdom Metazoa; phylum Chordata; order Ceratodontiformes; family Protopteridae; genus Protopterus; species Protopterus annectens. The sequence continues at coordinate 1,265,268,838 of NC_056725.1, read as the reverse complement.
ACAAAATATAATCGAGTAATATAAAAATAATATCCTTGCCATTCAAGGTCTTATTTACATTTTGTGGTAAATGGTACTTGGAAATGAGAAATGCATGATGTGGTTGTTTTTGCATTCAAAAAGTATATCTTCATACAAAATGTATTACTGTGTCTAAAATGTGTAACTTCACATGCCTATTACATTATGCTTTAGTGAGCTGAAAAAGCTTTATCAAAGAAATAATAAGATGTCTTTCCTATATCAACAGCTTAACTAAAATAAAGGTAATTCAGTACAGTACAGTATACAAATAACTATTGTCAATACTGTCTACAAATAATTCTTGTATTTATTAACGTTATGCAAATCATTTGGCTGTGTTTTGTTCTGCAGCAGCAGGGAGGTATGAACATTAGAATAACTGTCAGTCCTTCAATTTAATTTAATGTATGCATCTGTGCTCTAGCTGAGTTAATTATCAGTTGAAAACTCTCATTGGCCGCAACAAGGAAGGCATAGGTATTTAGTATTTCAATATATAAGGGCAATTTGCAGTAGCCAGTCAGCCCACAGGTTTCAATGTGGTTGTAAAACAGAATACTGATAAAATATCTTGTGCGGAGATGAGAAAAAAAAGTATGCAGACTCAACACAGGTGATAAGAGGCTAATACTGCAAGACAGACCGTGGAGTTGTGCTGTGGGATAAACATCTTAACCACTGAGCTGCCCCACTAACTTTGTTTATATCACAGGAAAGCAGTTCCAGAGATATTATTACTGTAAGCTTAAATGAAAAGCAAGTGGTCCCATTGCATGTGGAAAATCCAGCTGTAGTATTTTCAGTGTCCCCACAGACACATACAAAACAATAGTAAGGCTGTAATATAAGCTGTGAAATAAACTGATGTTGTATGCCCAATGTTTGAAAAGGCAACAAAGCCTATAGATTACATATATTACAAGTAAAAGTCATAAAGAGATTTGTAAACAAATTGACCAATGTTTACTGTTGCCTTTAGTGTTATTGAGGGCTTGTGACACAATTATTGATATATGGGTAGGTAATAGATTGAAAGGACACATATACTTTAAAAATGGCTAGTAAGGTTAAACATGCTTCTTTTTCTAATGCTGTCTGAAAATGTGTTTTGTATTTTGTGAGATGTAGAGATGAAAGCGTGGCAAAAGGTTAAACTTGTAGCACAAGCTATGACCTCAGAGATATTATTAAGGGGGATCTGTTTAGATGGTATAGTTAGAATCAATGATGAAAGATTTTTTCCCTAAACCTGCTATTTATAATGAACACGATTTCTCTTAAAATTTATGCCTGCTATAAATTACTTTATGTCATCAGAACTGACTGTTGAGTCATTAGTGATAAATATAAGGCTAACTGGACAAGCAGCAATATATCATGTTTTGTTTTAACATGCTGCCGTTAACTGAACAGAATAAGTAAATAAATAATAAATACATACATATATAAATACATAAATAAATAAATACAGTAAATTTTGCTCCTTGGGTTAAGGGATGCTGCTATAAAATAAGCTTCATAATTCATATGAACCTTCTCTTACTTAAGAAGAAAATTATTTCTAATTTGTACAAACTTATTCTTTCCATCCGAACCCAAAATGAACTAATGTTTTCAAACTACTGGAAAGACCAAGATCCCTCCATTTCCCCTAACCAAATTTCCCAAGCTATTCAACTTTCCTTGAAAGTTAATCCCCTTAAAAAACGTAATTATACCCAAGTTATGATCTTATACAATGCAGATCTCACCCCTGCTATACTTTCTAAAATCTATCCATCCTCCTCTCCCCTCTGTCCCCATTGCACCAATCACAATGCTGACCTGCTCCATATTTGTTGGAATTGCAAATGCTCTTATAGACTCTGGTGCTCCCTTAGAGTACAACTGGAAAAAAAGGGATATGAGAAAATGACTTTGTCCTGGAAATTTATAATATTACATATCCCTTCTATAGGATTATCCAAACTTCAGACTCATTTCTTAATAACACTGTTTTCCCTTGTCCAACTTTATATCACCCTTAACTGGAAGGATACATCTCTACTCATTTGGGATGGATTTAAACAACTTGCTACCAAACACTTGCCCACAAATATCTGAAATACACCCAAAGACTTAGTACATACTTTACTGAATATTTGGATGCTTTATTTGATATCATTCTAGCTTAATCTCTGTTAACTTGTTTATTTTGTTAGACATAAGGCATATTTGTAAAGAGATATCTGTTGTATATGTCTATATTACTTTCATTGTTTTGGTTGTGCATTGTCTGTTACCACTTTGTATTGCATTATTAAAAATTGTTAAAACGATTTAAAAAAAATAAGCTTCTTTATGTCATTGGCTAGCAATGACAAATAAAACAGTTTAAGAAATTCATAATTGGTTGCATGTATAACAGAGTACCTATAAAACAGCAATGTTTTTTAATAACTTTCTAGACAAGTTATTGACAGTATGTCAAAGTATGTTTCATTGTCACATATTGGCTGTAACACAAATACAAATGATATTATTATAAAACACTCAGGCATACTGAATAAAGTAAATCAACCACTATGTGCTAAATAAACTATTACTCACATTTTGTATTCATAGATCAATAAATAAGACAACATTAGCAGGATTTTGATTCAGGCAATGAAACCTAAGTGGTTGGCCAAAGGGCACTGAGAGTTTGACCTGGAAAATGTATAAAATTAGCAACTGAATTCCTCCTTTCTAAGATAGAAGTTAATTTTAAAGAGTAACCCATGCAAGCAAAACTACCCGATTCTGGCCAGGATTTCTTCTTAAATGATGGATACTGCATATGGAAGTAATGATGATCAGTAATGCCTGCTTTTGTTTAAGATGTGTAACAAGTTGATAAAACGCTGGCTAGAGATCAAGCCATTTCCACTTCTTTCTCTAAGACTAGAGCAGAAAAGAACACAATGCTTTTTGTTTCAACAAATGCTTATAAACTGAACTCAAAGGTCAGGCATTCACATCATCTGGAGATGGCACTAGTGCCCACCATTCGGTGACCCAGTAGGGAGACATATGTTAAGGACATGCGAAGTTCATGTACTAAATACCCTCTCCACTCTAATTACATTTTGACAATATTATGCCTGTTTGTTTTCTTGCTGCTACTTTATACATGGGATATACAAACATGCCATAAACACATAGAAAGTATTCCAATATGGGCAACAGCATGCACATTTATCCAACCCATTAACAAAAACACATCTTGCAGATAAATAAAAAGAGGAATTTATAGTTATGCAATTTTTTGAAATGAAATAACAAAAACCTCTGCATGGTTAGAACAAAGATATATTGTCAATGCATGGCAGACTACTACAGAAAATTTCCAACATTGTCATCCAATATGCTTGTAATGTGACAATAAAAATGGTATATAAAATATATTTAAAAACATGATAAATAACTTCTAATCAGAGACACATTAAAAATTACTTCAAGAGTTTAAGCACAATGCAGTTCATGTTAAATATGCTCTTTATAGACATCAAGGTAACTTAAAGCTAGGTATTTTTAGAGTTTACCTTAATCTGATGGTAAGTTATTACCCATACCAACAAGATCTGATGATACTTTCTGTATATTACCATTTTGAATTATCATACCACTTAGTCATTTAAATACAGTATTTCAAAGTTACTCATCTATGTACAGATGTGTAACCATAAAAAAATCAAGATAAGTCATTGGGGGGGGGGGGCAGAGTCTGAATGGCTAACTGAAAGCAGCAGTATTTTAGAGGTCCATATAACTAGTTAAATAAGACAGGAAAAAATATTCTTTTTTCTTCAAAGTATAAAATCTTATAGATAAAGGACTAATTTACATAATTAAACTTTGGTGAAGTTTTACAAAAAAATTCCTGTCAAAAAGCTTGGAGATATATTCACTTGTTAAAATGGGCAACTCAAGGAATTCTCACCAGGATGCTGCCTTAAAGAAAGAACTACAACAGATGACATCTACCCTGCAGGAGTTGTCTTTGAAGATGGATGATTTTAAAGAGAACCTAGAAAATCTTAAAACAAACAGTCAAAAACGGGCTGACACCCTCAAGGAAATGCTACAACAACACCAGACAAGGATAACAGGAATAGAGTTTTTCTAAATTACTTAGAAAGCAGACTTAAGGAAGAGGAAACACAGAAAGAACTGCTTCTTAAACAAAACACTTGGTTGGTTAATAAAGTAGATGACTTGGAAAATAGGGAGAGGAGAAATAACATCAGGATTTTCGGATTACCTGAAAATACAGAAGGTGAGGATATTATTTTCTTTTTATTAAGCTGGATCCCTGACTTTTTAAATTTAAAAGAAGGACTTTCCTTTGGCATTGAAAGGGCACACAGAGCTCTTGGGAAACCTGCCACTAACTCAAACTCTCCTCCTAGGTCAATAATTATCAAATTTCTTTCATACTTGGACAAGGAATTGATTTTAAGATCTGCTTAGAGGAAGGCACCTCTAAAATATAAACAGAGCCTGATAAGATTTGATAACGACTATTCATCTAGAATAATGGAACAAAGGAAAAAAGTGTGGCCAATGATAAAGTTTCTGAAACAAAATAACATCAAGGCACAACTTGGATATCCAGCTAAGATAGGAATACTGGGTACTTACGTATTATCGCAACCAGATTTTGAGGATATAATTCGCAATGTCATTGCCAAGTACCACACTTCCTTTTTCCCCTGAAGACCCAAGTGTTCAAAAAGAAAAAAAAGGTAAGAAAGTAAGAAAATTTGTTTAACTGTAGAATGCTTACAAAGCAAAGAAACAGGCACACAAGGGCATTTCAGAGCAGCCATAATTAGCGATGTCTTTGGAACAAGTGAATGTTTGCCTTAACAGAAATGTAATGAAGGCCAGCCCATTTTAAAAGAAGACAGTTATCATTCCCAGGGTGAGTGCAGTGCATGCGATAATACATACATACCAGATCGCCAAGTACCACACTTTCTTTTTTCCCCTGAAAACCCAAGTGTTGAAAAAGAAATTAAAATGTAATGCACTAAGAAAACATGTTCGGGGGCATAATGCATTCAAAAGCTATAACCCAGCACATCTCTCATCCCAGAAAAGTATAAAACAATCATTGTGTCACAGCAGGCAGGACTTCTGTTTAGCCCAAGAAATAGCTGCCTGCATTCACCCTGGGAATGGGAACTGTCTCCTTTTAAAATGGGCTATCCTTCATAACATTTGCGTCATGGCAAACTTCACTTGTTGCAAGTACGTGTATAATGGCAGTCTTCATGAAATAGTTGGAAGCAGTAAAGGTTGAAAACTGTTATTTTGCATACTTCATAGGTTCATACTAAGCTAATTGCCCTTGCAAGCCATTTTAAGCCTAGCCAATTATTCCTTGTGAGACTCAAACCCTGCACCTTGTGTTTGCAAGGCAAACACCTTAACCATTAGGCCACCCTACCCTTGTAAGTTTATGGCATCCGACTGACCAAGGAGGCAACAGCACACACCCACTTTTCCCACCACAGTTAACAGATTCGATTTCTTTAGTTGTGCAGCCTAAGTTGACTTCAGCAGCTGAGCAGCACAGTTCTGAATAAGGTATACAAGTACATTCCCCAGTAATGGCCCAACTGAAGCATTTGACATACACTGCATATGAAAACCAAAAAAGAAATATCTGCATTTACGTATTATCGCAAAATCTTTTCAACCAAGAGCAGATTCCTTTATAACAAAATGAAGCAAATGACCATGACATGAAGAACGCTTACAGGTTTGGAATGTGGTTGCGATAATACGTATGCCAACGACATGAGGATTTTTATTGACTTAGAGGAAGCCTCTTCATTTATTACAACTAATAATGTGATTACTTTACCAGAAGATATGGATTGGATGTCACCTTCTCTCAAGAGAACAAAAGAAACAAATGTCTGGACAGACGTCAAAAAGAAGAAGCAAAAGACTGATACTGTTGCAGCCAAATCTCTCACATCTACTATGATATGAATTGTTTTAACATTACTTTAAAGGACCAATTTTACTGCTTAGAATTTTAAAACAAAGGTAACTAACTACTGGAATCTTTATCTATATTTTTTGAAAATAGATGACACGAGAGTTTTCACATTACCTCAGGTATGTAAAACAGGGTACTTTTCTTTCACAGAAGGAGGGTTATATAGCACATAAAATATTTATACTGTAAATCAACATACATAGTATATGTGTATTTTCTCTTAATTTTCTCTTTTCTTTCTCTCTCTTCTCTCTTTTCTCATTATTTATTTTAACTGCATCTTGTCTCCCTTTCTAAATTGTCTCATATTTACTATACTAATGTTGTTGTTTGTCTTTCGGCTTTTTCCCGGTAAGGGGTCGCCACAGCGGAACTCCGGTCTGCTAATGATTGGCAGTAGATTTTTACGAAACGCCGATGTGCCAGCTTGACGCCCAACCTTCAATGAAGGCACACCCATTTATGCATGCATGTCTTTTTGAACGCTACCCAACCGTGGGGAGGACATGCAGACTCCACGCAGAAGGCACTCCCAAGCCAAGCCGAGAATCGAATGGGAGAACCTCTTGCTGTGAGGTAACAATGCTACCGCCGTACCGCCGCAGCATATTTGCTATACTAATACAGTCTGTATATATTTACTATCTCACTATCTATACATAGATAAATAATATTCTAAAATAATCTAGTTTTAAGGTAGACTAATTGGAATAGTGAACTTAATTAATTGTTATTACAATATTTATTAGATTAATGATAGTCACTGTTATGCTTATTGGGATTGGGGACATGTTCGTGATTAACTCTGAAATGTTCCATTCATGTAAATATGTCCTTTGAATTATTTCCTTTTAGTATTAACAAATACATAAAAAAAGGAGGGAAAATGTACTGTTGGTTAAGAGAAGTGAAGCTTTCTTCACATTCTATTTGTGTTGCCATAGTAACAGTAAACAATTGCTGCAGTTTCTAAGGACACTGTGAACCTGCAAAGTGCATTTAGCCTCACAGTTAACAAATAATAAGAAAAAGTAATTTTGTTTAGTTGTTAAAATGAAAAACAACCTAAGCAAGGTAATATAAATACATAATAGGACTATTTGTAAATATTTTATGATTTATCCTCATAGGATTACATATTCCTGGAACACAACTGAAATGTTCCCAAACTACATGTGCACTTAAATGTAGCTGCTTGATTAAAAAGTATTACTCAGTTTAACATGCTGATTTCACAAGCTGTCTGCAATGTAAAAGTTACATTTTATATGTTACTTGAAACTGTCAGTCTCTAGAACATATGAAAAGATACATATTACTTTTTGCAACATGTTATCTTTGCAGTTACCTCACACTCTATACAAACTCACTTGGCAACTGATAGCTATTCATTTAAAATATCAGTTTAAATATTAAATGTGCCCTTGAAATGCTATTGACATTTTGACAAAATATAATCTGAACTGTAAAATGAATGACTTGAAAGAAGTGAAGTAATGCATAGATTTCAAAGACAGTTCTTGACACTACAGTATAAGTAAAAATGCATATTCACAAGGAAGTATTGAAATGTTTTAGTCTTCCAGTTAAAATAGCCGACTGTCAATGTTTTGATATCAGAAGGTTTGAAGAACTAGGAAATTATTATTATTTGTTTTTATAATGATTATTAGACAGATGTTAGACTCTGCTTAGTTTAATGAACTGTGACACATGTTTATGATGAAAAGTGGACTCAATTAGATGTTATTACAACAGTTATTAGATTACTGGTGGTAATGGTATGCTTAATGGGCTAGGGGGCATGTTAGCGATTAACTCTGATTGTTTTGTTTATATACATACTGTCAGTTGAGTTATTTCCAATAATATTAACATCATATATAAAAGGAGGGAAAATGTACTGTTGCCTGTGAGAAGTGAAGCTTTCTTTGCATTCTATCAGCTTCGTGAACTATTTCAGTTTTTTTTTTTTAACATGCATTGATAAGGAACCACTATATTTGCATTGCCATGGCAACAGAAAAAAAACTGCGGCAGTTTCTATGGACTTTGTGAATCTACGAAGTGCATTTAACCTTGCAGATAACAAATAAAAAAGTAATGTTGTTTAGCTATTAAATTGAATTACAATCAAAGGAAGGGTAAATTAGATAACTTAATAGAACAACTTGTAAATACTTTATAAATGACTCACATTGGACTACACATTCCTGGAAACCCAACTGAAATGTCCCCAAATTACTTGTGAACTTAAATGAAACTGCCTGATTAATAAGCATAACTTACTTTAACAACCTGAATCCATAAGCTATCTGCTCTATATATATGCTACATTATATATGTCACTTGCATATGACAGTCTCTAGAGCACATGAAAAAATACATATTATGTTTGCAGCATGCATATTTGCACTAACCATACATTCTAAACTAACTCAATTGGCAACTGACAAGTTATTTATTTGAAACATCAGTCTAAATATTAATTGTGCCCTTGAAATATTATTGCTGTTTTGACAAAGCAAAACCTGAATTGAAAAAGGAATGATTTGAAGAAGTGAAGTATTGTACAGATCTCAAAGACAGCTATTGACACTACAATATAAGTAGAAATGTATACATGTAAGGAAAAATTGAAATGCTTTACACTTTTGGTTAAAATAGCTTATTGTTAACTTTTTGCTTTATCAGAAAATTTAAAGAGTTAGGAAATTATTTCTAACTTTTTTTATAATGTTTACTAAAGTGATGTTAGTCACTGACTTGTTTAATGGATTGTGAGTCATTTAAAAGATGGACTACAAGGGGAAGAAAGGGAAGGGAAATCTTTGTTTTTGGTTAAGGGAGGAGAGGCTTAAGAGTATTCTAACTGCCCTGAGAACTCTCTAAGATGTTCTAAACACTATTTGATTAATATTTATCTAAGGTAAGTCTTGATTACCATATGGGTACCTGCACATTCTTGCTAGACCTGATGTGATTTCCCATTATGGAAGCAGGAGGTGCCCTATGCAGGGAGGGAATTGTCAGGATGATCATAGTTCATTCTTAGACTCTGCTTTGTAAATCTATAAATATGTAAAGCACTGCACACTAGAATGTAGGGCACCTCTAGTCAGAGTCAGGATACCACTGATAAGCCATGTCTTTGCATAAGTGTAAGTTGAAGTTGGTGAGCTGAAGAGTGGGAAAGTAAAGGAAGACAGTACACCTACAGTAAATTCATATTTCATTGGTAATCACTCATTGTCTCCTACAGAGTCCTTTTAAAATTATTTTATATTACAAATATTACAAATTATATTACAAATATATTACAAATTATTTTAGTAATAATCTATTTGTTGTTGGCTTATTTAGTGTATGCTCCTCTGTTGCATTTAATTTATCCAAAATGACATATCTGACATGTTTAGGATCTCTTAAGGGTAACCAAATATTGGATATTTTCTAAGGCAACATAATAATTGTTTACACTACTAGCATTCCATCCCGATATATAAAATACTATAGAATAATAATAGAATCATATAGAATTTCATATCTCTTTTAAGAAAATTCTCCATATAATAATTTAACATATGGAGCTCAGTTGATATTGTTGGCTAAAGGTATGAGTGATAATCCAATAGATCAATCTTTATCTGTTGGATTAGGAATGACTTTCATTCCATGTTTAATGGGTAATTCATATTTACTTGTATTTGATACTTTAGAATTAATGTTTTATAGAAGTACTTTTTTAAAGCCTGACCAGACTTTTACCCTACTTGTATTTAAAGAAGAAAGAACATTAAATTACACTCCCAAGTTTACACACATAAAAATAACATTCAATGTTATCAGAGAATATGGTATAACTACTATAATCAAAATAATAAAAAAGAAGCAAAATGTTTCTTCCAACAATAACTTGAAATGGATTTAACATTCTTATCATTAAATACTAATGGCTTAAATAATGCAAATAAAAGATCAAACTTACTAAAATATTTAAATCTAAATACGGCACAATTAGTAGTTCTCCATGGAGCACATTTTAAGACTAATGATAGCTTTATTTGGAACCCTAAGGACTATACAGTCTTAGCTCAATCCTCCTATAGAACAAAGAGAAAAGGAGTATCAATTCTCTGGAAGAAAAACATAATCACTCCAAAAGTTATTTATAAATATGAAGACAAAGAAAGTCTACTAGCGTTTGCTATAATTAAATAACATGGACATTAGCTAATCTATATTGGTTCCCAGGAATTGGAGCAGGAATGGTTAAAAACACCTAGATTTTATTTCCAACAATTATAAAGGAAAGCTTATACTGGGAGAGACTTTAATTGTACCTTAGAAGCTTCTGAAACCACCAAGAATTCTTTTTGCATAGCAACTATTTCAAAATCCTTAAAAAAATGGATTGATTAATTTCATTTAATAGACACTTTTAAAGTAAAAGATGATAAATCCTTATTTTTGCCTGTAAAGACCATAGATTTGGAACACAAACTAGAATAGACAAATTATTCATAGTTCAAGATTTACAAACAAAAATCCTCAACTTCTCAATAGTTCCATGTCCCTTCTCAGATCATGACTCTCTGATAATGAAGCTCCAAATAGAGTTTAAACCTTTAATTCTCTCAACTAGAATTCCATCATATATCACAAATATTAAAGAATTCAGACTCTGGATATTGTCAGAACTACAATTATTTCTTGAAATTAATAATACAACACAAATCAGTAGAGTCATGGTTTGGGACACATTAAAAGCGTATTTATTTGGTAAGACCCTTAGCTGGTACAAAAACAAAGTTAGAGAGTAGAAATCTGAATCATTATACTTGCAAACCAGACTCTTGACAGCAAAATCTAAAAAAAAAATCAGACTTGTCCAGAAGTCAAAAAAGAAATAGAGGAATTAAATAAAAAATATAATGACATTCTAACACACAAAACTTGTCTAGCCTTGGAAAATTTTAAAATAAACTCATTAGCCACCTCCCCCAGATATCTACATAACGTATCTACAATAATTAAAATATAATCTAAAGCAAATAACATTAGTAGTATATATCATGAAAAGAAAGGGAAAAAAGTATCAGATATAGGAGACATCCTTGAAGCATTTTGGTTCTAGTGTATGGAACACTTCAAAAAAGAAGACTTAGATATCAACCAAATAAACTTAGATACAAACCTTATCAATATAAAAAAAAATCCAGAAAACTTAAAACTAGACCTACAAAAACCTATATCCTACAAAGAAATTGTTGACAAGATAAAAGAAAGTAAATTTAACAAAGCTCCAGGGATAGATTGTATAATTACGGAAATGTACAAACTCTTCCCTTCATAAAACTTTGCTAGAAGTCCAGTCAGAAGCAAAAATACCACCCTCAATGAAATATTCTCTCATAACACCAATTCTAAAAGATAATAAACCATCAGAACGTTGCACCTCATACAGACCTATATCATTACTGAATAATGATTACAAAATACTCATGTCAATCCTAGCTAACTGAATGAAAATCCCACTTTCAAAGACAATTAATAATGATCAAACTGGATTTTTATATAACAAGCACACACGTGATAATATTAAAAGGATACTTACTCTTATAGAATATATGAATAAATAATACAGAGAAATACTTGTAATCGGATTAGACATGGAAAAAGCCTTCGATTCCCTCAACTGGGAATATCTATTTAAAACTTTAGCATTATTTGAAATTCCACCTCCCGTCATCTTATTACTAAAAAACATATATATTAATAACTTAGCCTACATTAAATTAGGTCCTTTCACCTCAGAATCTATCCATATAACGAAAGGTACTAAACAAGGATGCCTCCTTTCTCCTATTTTATTTGCATTGGCTATAGAAATCCTTGCAGAAATAATACTCAATAATCCAAGAGTAAAAGGAATAGAAGTCTATGACCAGTACATATATAAAATAATGCTTTTTGCTGATGATATTTTATTAACCCTATCAAATTTCAGAGAGTCATTAGGAGAGCTAGAAGAAATAATGGAGAAATTTTATAAGATTTCAGGTCTACACATTAATAGATCAAAATCAAAATTTTTATTTTTAAATAAGAAAAAAGAACTACAATTTACAGATAAATCCATCATAGGAAAACAAGAACTTATACTAAATTACTTAGGAATAGTGTTATGCAAAAATATAAATGAAACAATATTAATAAATTATAAAAACATTATTGAAACAATAAAAATATATATAGAAAAGTGGAACAAAATTATATTAACATTTGAAGACAGATCGCAATAATAAAAATGGTCTTATTGCCAAAAATACTATATGTACCATTAGCAATACAGTTAATTCCTGAAAGATGCATTCTTAAAGAAATAAACTCATGTTTAATAAAATTTTATGGTATCCCAAAATGAATAGAGTAGCTCTAACTCATCACATTAGACCCTGGAAACAAGGAGGATTAAACTTCCCAAAAATAGAAACTTATATAAAAGCATCTGTGCTTAAAACTACAATAGACTGGATAAATCCAAATTATTTTGCCAACTGGAAAGAATTAACAACGGCTATATTCACAAATGAATTTAATCTGTTAAAAAAATTTTAATAGTAGGCAAATCAAAGAAACCCTGGTACATACTATGCATAAGTATACAATATAATATAACAAAACCTTCTAAAAAACACTGATTAATCATTACATCAATTCCTTTAGGAAACGTATCAATGCAAACATAGATCTAAAACTTTGGTTTGAACTTTTAACCCCATTTGCCATCACTAAGAACTTTCCTCACAAAATATATAGGGAAACAATAACCTCCTGGGAACAAAATGGATTTTTATGCTGGTTTCAATGTGTAAATAAATTAAATGTTTTAGATATACATATGATAAAAACTGCTTACAATATTCCAACACAGGACTGGTTAACCTTACAAAGCATTCTAATGTACACTCAAGATTTATGCAGATTTATTAATAATTCCTCATTTAAAGATATTCCAAATCTAATATGTTTTCTGTATGAATTTATATATAATAGTTGGAAAAGAAAAATTCCATTTCAAATCTATATAAAGAGTTAATGGCATATAAAACAATTCCCAAACCATCATACTGGCAGTTCTTAACAAAAGGTCAGTCATTGCAGTTAACAGAAGAAATTAAAACTAACATCTTACTATCACTTAATTACACCTCTAACACACAGTACTGGAAATATTTAACTGGAAATACTTACCTAGAGTGTTTTTAACACCAGATAGAATTAAAAAGATCAGTACTACTACAAATGGTTTTTGCTGGAGGTGTAAAAAGTCAAATAAAGCAGACTGGATTTGTATGTTTTATGCATGTAATAAAATTAAATCATACTGGAATGGAATCAATCATTTTTACAAGCTTTATTTAATGAATCCTTTACCTTAACTAAAGTATTGGTTATGCTAAATATAAATGAAGGTCCCTACCTGAATAAGACAAATATGTATTTGTTATGGACAATACTTATATCCAGGAAATGTGCAACCAGAAGGTGGAATTCAAATATACCCCCGACCTTGGAAGAATTCTACACTTTACTGAAGACAAACGCATCAATGGAAATAAACATCAAAGAACTATGAATCTATCCCAAGCCATTGGTAAATAATCCTTGGAAGAAATTTATATCTTTGTTTGACACTCTGCAATAATCAATATTGTATCTCTGATAACTGATCTATTAATTCTACATTTAATAACATACAGTGTATATAATTGAAAGCCAGGCTATTGTAAATATTGTATATAGTTGTTTAAAATTATATTAAAAAATATTATGTAAATGTTATTTTAATTGAAAATATTTTTTTTTGAGGCAAGATAAGCCATTCTTCGCAGTATGCCAAAAAAAAAAAAAAAAAAACAGGAAAGAAAAAAGGAAGGAAAAAATATAAACTACAAAGGCTTTGGGTCTTACTCTTGAAAAATAAACACAATTGTTTGATAAATGCTGAGCAAGTAAGCATTATGTAAGCATTATTTAAAACAACTGCAAAGGGTACTTATATATTATTGCAACCAGGTTGCAAGTGTCTCATTTTTTATTGCCTTGACAAGTACGTATTTATTATAGGTTCATAGGTTCATACTAGGCTATCTGCCCGAGGGCATTTACAAGCCTAGCCCATAGTTTTTGTGTTACACCCCCCCTTTTATATGGGGGGGAATTATTTTTTGCTGTGCCTGTGTCGTGTCGAGACACTGAGGTAGGTAATCCCTATATCTATTATCTCCTATCCATTCCATTTGTTTGGATTTCTCTTTTCTTGAGCCAAGGCTCTGCTCTGCCTCACATATTCACATATTTTTACAGCATAGTCTTTCTTTGGTGAATCTATCCATCTCCCCCTTATTAATATATAGGTTTATTCATGTACTAGGAGCAGTAGTGTTTTTTTTTTTTTTACAAAAACACATTAAGTAATGTTTACCTGATGCCCCACTACTGAAAGTCACCCAGGACTGAAACACAGATTCTTAACTTGGCACTAAATTTCAATCCTAATTGCGAGTAAACAGCAGTGTGACTGAAATGTCGCCATTGGGCTCTTTGTAGACCTCATTTTCTAACAGTATTACACTAATCTTGCCAAAGGCCTGGCAACATAACTTAGCTTTTTACATCTAGAACTAGGGGCAGGTGAAGGATAGTTTGAGAAAATGGCATGGGAGTCACCCAAGATTGAAACACGGGTTCTTAACTTGGCACGGTATTTCAATCCTAATTGCGAGCAAATGTGTTGGCTACAGCCACTTTTTGGTAAAGCAGAAAGAAACACAGTTGTAATCATTTCATACAGACATATTTTGCACAGTTTTTACATAAACTTAGGTTGTTTTGTCATAGGGATTCAGAGTAATGACTCCGATGTGCATTGTCTTGCTGTGTTATGTTTGTCACAATTGGGTCCATGGTCATTACTATTGCTCCTGGGTGATCACCTAATGTCACACACATGTACTTAGTAGGTTCCCCAACCCCTGTCAAACCATAAAGACTCATTGGGCATCACTTCAATCATTTTGAGACATTCAGAATCTGGTTGCGATAATATGTAAGTGCCCTGCAAAGCTACATGTCATAAGCACATTTGTTGTAACTAAAAGTTTCCTAATAGCTGCACTGATGTTGTATGATAAAACCTTATAGAAAAAGTTAAAACAGTTTATTAATATACCTAGTAAGTCAAAAGTATTAATCACATAAAAATAAAGGCTTTGTATGAAATAATATAGCTGAAATTGAGAATTGTATTCTTTATAAACACTAGTCGCCTGTAAGATTAGCCAGGATTTATCATGCCCCAAGTAAACATAATCAAATCAAACCCTAGTTAATCCCTTTGATTTAAAAGCTCCAGTCTGGTTTAAAAAAAATTCTAGTGGCCTGAGGAGGTAAAATGTGAAAGTTGTACAGGAAATGCATTTTTTTCAGGGTAAATGTTCATAGCTATAAGGATAGCTTTCCCTGTATATGCTCCTAATCTTAAATTAAATATATTACAATGTGTACATGATGAAAATCATCTGTAATTGACAGATTCCTGCTGAGATGTTGGATCTGTTACAGTACAAGATGGTACAAAAGTAGCCCATGTCACTCTGTAGAAAAACAAAAAAGTTGTGCATAAATGGAAAATCAAGTATATGCAAACATAAATATGGCAATTTTAAGTAAAGCAGTAATGTAGTTTTGTCTCCCAAAGTAGAACTACATCTCTCCTTAGTCACCATTTTACAAGGCAAGTTTGGACAGAAAATTAAGCTAGCATTGGAATCCCCTGAAGTCACAGAACAAACTTTGTGAACTTCTTAGCTTCTTTCTAGGAGATAAAATATAGGCTGCAAACACATAAGCTGGTAGAGTAAATTTACAAGATTAATAAAAGATGGTTAAGCTCAGAAGATATTGCAACAGTCATGTATAAATTCAATGTCTGCTACTTTTGGACAAAAGGTCCAGTTAAATGCTAATTAAATTGTATAACGTATTGTCCTTGTGATTGTGTACACAATTTATCAATGAACTTCACTACTATTAACCAACACTTTAATACCCGAGACTTGAAGGTTAAGTACAGAGACACTTTTAAAATCCTTTCTAAATGTTAGAAACTGTATTTGCTTTAATATTGCTGCACACTGAAGTGTGCTAGCTTGCACTGCACTTGAATTGTTTTTTAGTGTTGTTTTAGCTGCTTTTCTGTAAAAAAAAAAAAAACTCTAAGCCTGTTTCCTACCTTTCCTGAAACTAGTGTAGTCCAGATACAGATTTGCTGTATCCAGGACTGTATGTAAGCTTATGAACCCCAACAAGCCTTTCTGTGTTGGAGGGAAGCCTTCTAGCTTATCAGTGGTAGTGGTAAGTACTAGGCAGCCTATCTACCACAAGAGGAGTGGTTTCAGACCCAGAAATTGTAGTTCATTGGCTGTTTGGGCAGTTTTTCTATCTCTTTCAACTTCTGGTTTAAAAGCCCACGTTTGCACTTGTTTCCAACTTTTCCTGCAACTAGTCTAGTCCAGATAAAGAATGTCTGCATCCAGGACTGTTTGTAAGCTTCTGAGCCTCCCAAACCTTTCTGTGTTGAATGGAAGCCTGCTAGCTTATCACTGGGAGTGGCAAGCACTAGATAACCTATCTACCACATAAGGAGTGGTTTCTGGCTCACAAATTGTAGTTATTGGCTATTTGGGCAGTTTTTCCAGCTCTCTCTCAACTTTCTGATTTAAAAGCCTGCATTTGCACTTGTTCCTTTCCTTTAACTAGTCTAGTCCAGATACAGGTTTGCTTTATCCAGGACTGTTTGTAAGCTCCTGAGTCCCCAAGCCTTTCTGTGTTGGAGGGAAGCCTCCTAGCTTATCAGTGGGAGTGGTAAGCACTAGGTAAAGTATCTACCACATAAGGAGTGGTTTCTGGCCCAGAAATTGTAGTTATTGGCCATTTGGGCAATTTTTCCATCAATCTCAACTTTCTGATTTAAAAGCCCACATTTGCACTTGTTTCTTTCCAGTAACTAGTCTAGTCCAGATACAGATTCTTAGTTTTACCACTTGAATTTGCTTATTCATGCTCAGCACTTGTTCAGAACTTGTTGTAAGCACTAAATAAGTTACAAATTACTACAGCACTCAACCTTCCTCATTATTTAGAGGAAAACAGTTTTTGTTCTTACTTTCCTCACTTGCTTAGAGAAAACAGCTCTTGTACTCACTTTCCTCACTTATCTAGAGGAAAATAGTTTTTTATTCAGGCATGTCCAAGGGGCAGCTCCCAGTATTCTCTCCTGTCTATCTGATGAATCTGGGCATCTTGGGGCAATGTAGCAATTGCCTCATGTACACAGACAACACTCTCCTCCTACCACCCAACACTACAACCTGTGAGAGATGCACTTATCTAGCCAAACTGGAAGTAAAGCTCTCTCCAACCAAGACTGTACTTGACAGTCAAGAGAAGAAGGTAAACACTTGCACAACACCACACTCATCACATAGTCCCACTAAATCTACACCACCAAAATCCACACATAGAAACACAAAAACATTCACGAAGGCTCTTAAAAATAATCTGCTCAAGCAACAGAGACCTCCAAAGCAGAAATGTAAGCAATCTCAACCTCCCAACACAACCCAAATGACACATAGTCCACAGACTCAGTGTGCCACTCAATCACAGCCCATAAGACAAAACAACGTACCCAACACACTAGTCGTAGGTGACTCTATATTCAGGCACACTGATGTCCCACTCACCAGGCTAAACAAGGAGAAGGTTACTGTCAGCTGCCTGTCAGGTGCCAGGATCCGCCACATAACTCACTCACTCAGGTCACTCCTCAACAAGTACAAATATGACTCTGTCATTGTTCATGTTGGTGTGAAAGACCTGAGACGTACCTCCCTGAACTACATGAAAAGAAACATGGAAGAGCTCTCCAATCTTGTAACCCAGCCAGGTATGACCCTAGCCCTGAGTAGCATTCTGCCATCGCCCAGAATGATACCGCAGTACAAGAACAAAATGATTGACTTCAACAATTGGCTAAGCTTCTGGTGTCATTCTAAGAGGATCCAGTATCTGTCTGCCTGAGGCAACATGGTCAACAGACCACGATGCTTTGCCAGAGATGGTCTGCACGTGTTGCCCCTGGAATTCTGGATACTGGCTAAGGGTCTTGCTGCCCCTATAGTGCCCTTTTTAGGCAAGGTTCAAATGACAAATTCACCACAGTAACAGGAACAGGCAAGCAAAAATTGAGGGTAATGCTACTCAATGTTAGAAGTCTAAATCTCAAAATGCACTCACTCGAGGCACCCCTTAAAATGGAAAACATCGATATCTGTGCAGTGACTGAGACCTGGTTCAAGGCTGCAGAGACCACCCCTGCACTACCAGGCTATAACTCATACCACACTTTTCGGCCATGTAACCTGGAATGGAACACCAAAGGTAGAGGTGTGTTCATATTCATTAAGGATATCCACACCTTCGGGCTAGTTGCTCAGCATAATGAATCCGAAGTTATCCAAGTGCAACTAACTCTGGGCAAAACTGCAATCCGAATTGTAGCTTGCTACAGATCCCCCACCATGCCCCAGGATTCTCACTCCTCTTTTCTTGATATACTGAAAAATATTAGGGTTCAACCAAACACCCTAATAATGGGTGATTTCAACTACCCCACCATTAACTGGGAAAACTACTCATGTACCAACTCCTTTCCTCAACATTTTCTGGAATTCAAAAATTCAACTTATCCACACCCCCACCAGGGTCAACAATATCCTAAACCTAGTCATTACCAACATGAGTGACTGGTGTTCCACACCTGAAGTCAACTCCTTGTTGGTCTGATCTGACCATAAGCTAATCACCCTAGATATCCACCCCCCCCCCCATTAAGGAAACCATGGTAAAACATTTCTCCTAACCCAAATTTATGGTTTTTAAGACAAAAGTGGCACACTTCATGACACCCATGCAGATGGATAATACAGTTATGACTGCTGAATCCTACACAAATGCACTCTATAAGCACTTACATGAGTTCATGGATTGTGCTATCCCAAACAGAACCAAGACAATATCCTCCAAATAAAGGAAGCCAATCTGGTGGTCCCCTGCCATAAACAAACTGTACAACAGAAGGAATAAACTATTGCAAAAGAGAGTAAAATCCCACGAGTGGAGGAGCTCCCTGTTCAGCCTCAGTAAGAAGCTGAGATCCCTTATAAGATCCTCAAAGCTAGCTACAAAAACAAAACTGTCACTGATTCTAAGGACAACCACAAAGCATTCAATAGCTATGTCAAGAATCTCAATGGCAACACCCGGATCTGCCACCCAGATCTGTTCTGAGTTACAGCACAATGGCACGAAAATTACAGAACCAACTGATATTGCCAACATCCTGGCAGATAGATTCAGGGCTAACTTTACCCTCTCTCACCCCCTAAAGGGCCCATATCTATACAGGAAGAATGCAGAGTCCCTGTAATCACAACTATGCAGGTAAAAGCTGCACTCTCTAAAGTCAAAAACACAGCATCCATGGGACCAGACAACATCCCAGGCTGCGTTCTACATGAACTTCAGAACAAAATGGCTCCCCACCTAAGCACCATGTTCAATCATAGACTCACATCAGGCTTTGTGCCCACTGAATGGTGCACAGCAACAGTTATCCCACTCCACAAAGGGGAAGCCACCACTGATTCCGGGAACTATTGCCCTATTAGCCTGATGAGCCTGGTCTGCAAGGCCATGGAATGTATCATCATGGAAGTCATAAACAAAGACATTGGTAACCTCCAAACTCTGGACCCCACCCAGTTTGGGTTTCTGAAAGGCAGATCATGCCTCCTGAACTTGATTGACTTCTTTGAGGCAGTCACCAAATTCATAGATGAGGGTAAGGTGTTTCACACAGCCTATCTTGACCTCGCCAAGGCTTTCAACACCATCCCCCATTCTGGAATTATAGCTAAACTCACGAAACCTCACTAAACTAGGTATAAATCCCTGCGTCACAAGATGGGTTGCCAAGTGGCTCACTGACAGAACCCACACTGTAAAACTTGCAGACTCCAAATCTGACTTCAAACCAGTGACAAGTGGAGTACCACAGGTTTCAGTCCTGTGGCCTCTCATGTTTGGTATCTATTTCTCTGAAGTACAGGCTAACACAGAAAGCCTCTGGCTAATGAAGTTTGCAGATGACTGCAAACTAGGAGTCGTAGTCGAGTCCCCAAATGATGTGGACATCCTACAGAAAGGCCTCACTGAGACAGATGCCTGGTGTCAGAGCCATGGCCTCAAGCTCAATGACAAAACATGCATTGTCATCCCCTTTGGTAAAAACTCTGTACCCATGAACTACCACATAGGCATGTGTGATAAGAGACCTTCGAACCCAGGTGGACAGTAGTCTCTCCTTTGATAATCACATTGCTACAGTCAGGTAGTCCTTCTATGTGGCACACCTCATCACAAAAGGGTTCTCATCCAGGAAAAAAGAGGTCATTGTTCCCCTCTACTCGACACTCATTAGACCCATTATAGAGTACAGTGCCCCTTTTGGAATTTACCTCACAAGACAACTGCAGCAGCTGGAAAGGACACAGAATTATCTCACAAAGAGGATTACTGGCCTCAAACAGATGCCCTACACTGACCATCTCAAAAAACTCCAGATTTACTCTGTAGCATATTGCCTACTCCGAGGTGATCTCTGCCTAACATATAAAGCTATGTCAAACCCAGAGTTGTTGGAGATGCTACACCTAAAAAAATCCCAATCCCTCTGAGCTACATGCTTTAGGGACCTAAACCTTGTCACCACAATAAACAGGACATGCTGGAGGGATAGATTCCTATCCCAGAGACTTCCCATACTCTGGAACAAGCTACCCATCTATGTCAAGCAGAGTTCCTCATTAGCACTTCAAGAAAAATCTTGATGAGTGGATGGGAAATAGGAAATACACCTCAGGGATCACTTCTGTGGCTCTGTTCGACAGTGGCACAGGAAAATAACTTTATTAGGTGGCGTAAGCCAGGGAACCTTGTTGGCTAGGCTTACTTAGGCCCTTGGGCTGATAGCCTAGTACCTACGTATGAACCTATGAACCTATGAGATATTTTGAGGTGGAAATTATGGCTAAGCACAAGTCTTGTTATTTGGACCAAGCAGTTAGCTGTAAGAAATTTCAAAACATTGAAATTCAAATATACAGCTATTTGGTAACAATCTGCATGTTGAATATAAAGAACTGTTAGGATTAAACATTGTGTGACTTATACTTTGGAAAGAACAAATGACTATATGACCATTTTGAAAGAAAAAAATGATTCAGTCTGAATAAATTTCTTTGTGCTTACTATAACTGAATTACTGTTACCACAGTTGCCTCGTTAATACTGCTTTAACTGAAGTGTACAGTGCTCAAAACTTTGGTACTGACTTTTTTACAGTTATTTACAAATTAACCACAAAAAAAAATGTTCAAAATTGTTTTTGCAGATAGAAAGCTTTGCCTGTAACCCCACACGGAGGCCTTGACACCCCTTTCATTATTATTATCACTTCAAGCGTTACACCTTGAAGAAAAGGTAACCAATGACAAGCAATGCAAAGCCTGTCTTGATCTTTTTCTAGGAAGCTACAAGCTCAGAGAACCTAAAACATACAATTTCAAGCAACACAACAAAAGTACTTATGTGAGGTTTGCTGCTATATATTCAAGGACCATCACTATGCACCTCAGAACTACAAAAAATGTAAGTGCAGCTCAAGGAAAATATATTTTAAGCCTAAATTAGTTGCAGCTCAGAAAACTCCTTTTGTCAAAGGTATAGCAGCCTTGGAGTTAGTGCATATATGCAGCAGGTGTGGGGGGGTATGGTACTCACATTGGGGGTGCAAAAGTTATCAACCTGAAAAATATTTTTAATGTATAATGGCAGGTTTCTTGGTTTACTGTTATTGTAGAAGAATCACAGTTAATCTCCAAGTTTCTGGACTTGCAATATCTCATTTCAAGCTTCCAGTAGGCTGTTGTCATATGTGTAGTAAGCAACAGCTATGACAAGCTATTATGTCAAAGCATTTGTAGTGCATGTAATTAAATCTTGGGGAAGTTAATTATTTTCTTCAGGCTGTATTGTCCTTATAATTAGAATTAAGATAAATTCTGCATGTATGTACCGCTTGATGACAGCACATGATCAGTATATTTCGTTATGCACTTGTCATTGTTTTTTTTTGTTTGTTTTTTTCAAAAGCAAAATATTTAGATATGCTGACATTGATTTACTACAAGACTATGCTCTTTGTTTTAATTAAGTTTGATATGTAATATTTGATCTGGAGAAAAAATATGTATGGAGCGCTTTGCAGCAGTAAACTACAAATGGAAAACTTCTGTGACATGCAATCATTGATAAAGTTACCATAGCTCTAGTACATGCAGCTTTGGTTGACAGATGAGGACAGGTTGGTAATAGTGTTTCTGGGAGCAATTCATTTATACTGTTTTGATTTTAAATTTTCTCAGCTTACAGCAAAAATCTTTATCATAGTCGTTAACTGGCATTTCAATAATTGTTTTATTTTAATTTAGATTTTTTAAAATTTTAATACATTTCACTTGTATAGCAGTTCATGTTCTTCGAAGTTCCTCAAAGTTCCACATTGAAAGACTCAGTCACACATTCAGTGTTAGGAATTTTTTAAGTGAAATCCATTGTAAATAGAAATTAATCATATTAATTCATTATAGCCCGTATAGAAATAATTATGCGAAAAAGGTTAGAGACAAGCCCAGAACTATTACAAATACATGTTTTGATTTACATTATGGCCTTGATGTTCTCAATGTGTGTTATAGATTGTAGTGCTACTTTTTCACATGTGCTTATAACATCTGTTGAATATTAGCTTATAAAACAGGTGATTTTCATTCTAAAGCAAATAAATCCACTGCCATTTGAAATAATACATGTTTTACTATTCAAAAACTCAACAATTTTTGCTTTTTCACAGTGTAGCCATCATTCGTTATGTGACACTGTACTGAAATATATTATCTTAGTTTAAGCACTTTCAAAAAAAGGTTTCCTGTGATACATATCAGAATAGTTTTCTCAAATGTTGTTTGTGGCAATATTTGATAGAAATATCACAGAATGTACTGTTTGTAACATCTATAAAGCTGTGAACTGGTACACACCCTAAACAGTTGTGTTTACTTCCCAGATTTCTGTAAATCACCATCTCTATAACTATATTAACGTTCTATCCATTGTCCATGAAAAACATGTTCACAATGAATATTACCAGGTTTCTAAGAATGACTAAGACTGAAAAAAGGCACAGTGGTTAAGGAAATCTAGCCTGTTAGTGCTCTGGTGTTTGATTTTTGTGAACAAGAAAGTGATTACATTAAAGGCGGTGCAGGATGTGGTTCTTCCACACCACATTCAGAAGTATGCAAAGAAAGAAGATTGCATGCAATAGTATTTTGTTTCTCAGCGTCATGATATGATATTAAAAAGAAAAAGAGAAAGCATTTTCAACATTCTTACATAGATTGTGCACTTATCTTATGGGAATCACCACCCTTCCTGTTCATCTATATGCATGGGCATGCATGTTGCTATATATACAGTATTTTGGTCAACAAAAACAGCATGGATGTCAGAGGCACACACAAGTTCAGTTCAGACTTCAATGCACCATGTTTAGAAATAGATCTAAAGAAGCAAATGCTCTGCTGCCATTATTATTTTTGCTTTATGAAGAAATATATCAATCAGAAAAAAAGTCCTTTACACTGAGAAATAAGTCGGCTATAATGAATTGTGCAACTTAATGATGACTGCAAACGAAAATAATCCAAATAAAAACCAACACCACAGACAAATAAATGATCTTGAGCAAAAAGAATGAGAAAATAAGCATAAAGTAAAACACTTGCTCAAGGTCAAAAACCAGGCACTTCGTTCGTATAAGAAGCACTATTCAAGTTCAGATAATAGTAATAGTTCAAGTCTATTCAGACCAGTCCATCTTATATACTGAAAATAGCAAATTCCTTTACGGACGTATGTCAGTAAAGGAATTTGCTATTTTCAGTATATAAGATAGCATTGAGCTCTTAATTTAAAGGTGACATTATACGTGGTCTGAAGAGACTCCTAGCAACCTGATAATAGCTTAAAGGAAGTTTTTGGAACACTAATTTGGAATACTTATTTAATTTCTGAAGACTTATTTGTGTTCTTTTATGTGCTGTATTGCCACCATTGCTGTGGTAATCATCTTGAATGGACTGGTCTGAATAGACTTGAACTATTATTATTATTTGAACTTGAATAGTGGTTCTTATATGAACAAAGTGCCTGGTTTTTGACCTTGAGCAAGTGTTTTACTTTATGCTTAATGATAGCTGCACTTTTGAACACTTTTTGCAATGTTCACAGGACAAATGGAAGCAGTGCCCTTGGTAGGTTTGGATGGAAGCATGTAGTTATGGTCACTAAACAGTTGCTGGACTGTTGCTACATTAAATAGCATGGCTGGCATTGCATACAGGAACATTTATCTAGTCGGTGCTGCTTTTTGTTTAATGGTGTAATGTTCCTACATGGTTATTAACCTGTTAACATCATTCCCATTGCAGTCATCAAATGGCACTGCATTAACTCTGCTTGAGTGCATCAGAAAGACACGAGTCTGCACATGCATGAGTAGGTACATACACACAAATGTGGCTATTGCACTAAGGATCTCATCAATGAACACTGACATGTCTCCTACCACAGAAAGTCTAGCACCCTAGTATATTAACTAACAAAACTATCATATGACAAGCAACCTACAACAAGTAAGTACATACAGGCAACAGCAAAAGCAATAGCTGTGTAGTTTAAACTGCTGTTTAAGAAAACCAAAGTATTATTGAAAAACAATTTGAAGCAATACATATACATGCTCATATTGGTATTTCTTTTTACTTTGAGTCGACAGTAGTCAGTATTAGCAATTCTTTGAAAGACTCCGTAGGTGAAACTGCACTATAAATGCAAACCCAGTCCAGGCTGTCTATTACAATAATTCCTGCAAGTACAGAACCTAGATGTGCAATTTCAGTAGAAACAGGTTCCAGAGAAGTCAACTCCAAAAGATTCACAGTGCCTTGGAAGGTCTTTCATCAATGAATTTTAGTCAAGGGAGGGGGTACATACGTCATCAAAAAGGGAAGCACAGAATGAATCAAAATGCCAGCTCTTAGCAGAAACATAATGATACAGTTTCCAGAGTCTTATAGAACTGTGGCTGAACTATTTCCTTTCCTTGCTTTTCATTTAACCAATCTGTCGATTGCATTAATGTGACTGTGTGATTTCTGTTTCCTGCAATAAGCTTTCTCCTTAATGTCCACTCCACAACTATTTACTTAATTCTATGCAATTAGATTCCGTACGCTTGCTTTATATTGTAGAGACATATTTACCCATCATCAGATCTTTCAAAAGAAAAACAGTGCAGCTCCTTTACAGCTGCTTGATTTAAATGAAACAAGGTGAAAATGCAGTTGTAATACATAATACTAACATTAACCTGGTAAACAAAATCCTTGTGTGTGTGTGTGTGTGTGTGTGTGTGTGTGTGTGTGTGTGTGTATTACAGTTGTAAGCCTATAGTGCACGAAGCAGCCTGGTGGATGTATGCCTAGCAGCCCCCAACTCAGTTAAACCCAGCAATGCAGTTCGGCGTGTAAGTAAAGTTTTAAAATGTTAAGTTGGCCAGTAGGTCATTCTTGAATTTAGAGGTGTGGGGGAGAGGAGTAACTACAGGAGGTCCTTTAAAACAGGTGTATTATTACTTACATCTGTGAGCTTTTAGTCCCTCAAAGGATACGGGCTCGTAATCGTAATACTCGTAACTCCAGATGTAATCTTCCGATTTAGACTGGGTTTGCTGCTGGGAGGTTTTATTTGCAACTCTGCCGACTTCAGACATAGCCAAGCTGAATGAAATAACAATATCAATTAATATCTTAATAATGCTAATTATAATAACAACATCAACGGCACATGAATTACAATTATACGGCCAATAAAGCGAAACGTGTTTTTGCTGGTATTTTACTTTGTAGTGGTGAAGCATACGATTTTCAAATTAGTCTCCAATAAATAAACATACTCTTAATAGTCCTGCTGTGTACAAGTTTTGAAGCACAGGTCCTGCCACTAATACTGTGCCCTGCTATAATAAGGCACGCAGTTGTTTTTCTGAGGTTAGACTCTGGCAGGAGAGTCTGCAGAAGAGAATTAAGTGAAAACCATGCTCTTCATATTCGGGGTCACCACGGTTTCCTATTCTTTTTTAACAAAATCCGCCTACAGCACACACACACACAAGATTTTTTGTCAATGAACATAATGAAGAGAGTTGGTTATTTGGCTGGCATATTTTAACCAGGAAAAGCCCCGCAGCCTTAGCACAAAAGCACTGCCGGCAGAATGTCAGGTAAGAAGATAATGTTTCAGTAAGTGCTTATTTAGGCATATATATAATATCTTTCAAATGATGCCTGCGTTGCCTGGGATCATCCTGCCAACTTTTGAGTTAGAATTATTTTTTACACACTCTTGTCAATAAATTCTGATATGACAGTCTTGCTGCTTGGCATCAACTTCAACAGTGCATTAAAAGTTGACAATGGTTTTATCAGCCTAAGTACAGACTGAGATGTTCAGAACGCATAAAACATAGCAACAATTGTAGAGTTATTTTTAGCTAGCTATCTTTATCTATTTAAGGTTTAAATCAGCAGCCAGCAACAACAACTGCACTATAACCAACAATTCAAACGCTGTGTTAAGAAATTAAGCATTAGCGAATGTCCCACTTTGCATCTGTTGTAACTTGCTTGGGCTTCCAATACAAATAGTCAAAGAAACAGCCTTACCTGGTCTTGAATTGCTTCCTCAGTCCAGTGTCATCTCCTGTTCTGTCACTGAATCGTAAATGATGTATGTGAGCTCCTGTTTAGGCAGCCTTTCTGCAAATGACAAACAGGTAGACGTGCTTTTCTTGGCTAAGAAGTATGTGAGGATACCAGGCTATCCCAGTGTGTGAACTGAAGTGAGAGAAGCAGCATTCTTGCCTGATCATGCGTTCCCTTATGAGAACTTTAGGAGTCCCTTTTATCCTGCCTTGGAATGATCCCCGAAGTCCAAATGCAGCCAGGTAATGCTGATGCACAGACCAGAGTAGCCCAGGCTGACAGAAGCAACGTGAATGTAATGACAAGAGACAGGGGGCGCAGCACGGAGGACACCGTGCAGCATTACCAAGGCTGTCCTTAAATGCTATGCTTAGAGCCCATTATAATTTTCCGATTAAGAGACCAGCTCATTACTATAATGTGTGGAGCAGGCGGGAGCACACCGGCAGTGTAACACGTCCAATCTTCACAGTCAATGTTGTAGGGAAAATGAGAAGTTAGAATGGTAGGTGGAAAATGGATGCGGTAAAATTTATCTACTTCGGCAAAAAGGAACCCCTATTTAGGAATTTCATTAAGAATGTTTGCTGTTTTAGGAAAACAACTATATATATATATATATATATATATATATATATATATATATATATATACATACACACACACACACACACACACACACACACACACACACACATCTGTATCTATATCTACATCTCTGTATCTATATCTATAGCTATCTATCGATCTATCTCTCTATTTATCTATGTATATACCACTGGCCATTTTACTAAATGTAACATAATTGTTTATGCCAACGCGGGCTAAGTGTAAACGTAGCTGATACTGGTTTAATAAATATTACATAAAGCGCACCAAAATTACTGCTGCAAACACCTGCTGTAGGAATTTACTATTTTTTGATTGGCTCATGTCCAAGGAAGACTAATATAGTCACATTTGAAATTGTTTTAAAAAAGCAAAGTTATAACATTTTGAGTCCAGATCAAACATGCCTCCTGATTAAGAATGGCAATGCTATCATTAAATATCTTAAAGGGCGATTTAGTGGTCAGAATGCAAAAATCAACATTTGGTAAGGAAAATAAAAATGTTACTAGAATATTTCATGAAATTTGCCAAGCACCGTGAAAGTCCCTTATTTAATGCTCACGAATAAAACAAGAACGTTCGCATTTAATTTGAGGAAATAGCCACAGCTGTGCATTTATTGCATTTTCAGCACAGTAGGAAAAATCAAATGTTCCAACCTTGCTGTATTGAAAGATCGTCAGCATATATATTACTACTCCCATTGTGACCGTCTAGCAGTCAAAGCGTTTGGACGCCTCGAGAGGAAGTAGATAAAAAGCGGGGTTCAAATCTCTTCAGATATTTCTTGCGGCCGAAGAGCGACCCTTCGACTGCCTCGTTGAATTGTCGGTAAAGCTAGCATCATTCAGAGCTGGACAAATAATTTCCTTGCTAGAGAAACATTCCACTAAAATAATTTTGTGGAGAAAACGTGTTTTTCTGAATGCTTTATTATATGTAGCTAGGAAACCTATTGTTGCTGGGACTGTCACTTCATTTCTAAGGGAACCGACGTGTAAATGTTTACACTTGTTGTTTAGAAAAGTTTTTTGACTGGTATTTTAGTCAGAACTTGAGTTTTTTGGGGGCAGGATAATATCCCTTGTGGGGTAGTGTCCATGGTTTACGTACCTTAGACTCACTTGTTCTCTGCTTTACCCTTTTAGCATTTTGTTCATGCTCCAGTATTGGCTTTTAAGGTTTCTTCCTTATTCTACCAATGGAGCCACCTCTGGTCTCTGCAGTCTTTTTTTTTTTTTACTCAGATAATTTTTATTTTAGATATGAACTAGACAACAAATGAATACTTAATACAATGGACTATCATATTACTTAATAAATTAACTATATACAAATTTACATTCAGCCTGACATATGAAAAATGAATGATAAGTTATACAGAAGTAGATAAATTAATCTTAAAAAATAATTATTTCAAGAGGAGGTTAGATCCATTTGTAATGTGTCTATCAATGTTAAAACTTTTTCCCAAGAATTATTAGATAATGGCATAGGAAACATTCTTAATTCCATGGTTTTAACTTCCATTAAGGTCATCCTCTTCAATAAACAAAGATAATCTTCTCTGCTAGGTACTATGGTAGAATTCCATCTCTTTGTTATGCATTTCCTAGCAATAGTTAATATTGTCCAAAGTAAATAGAGGTTAGTTCTAGTTAAAACAAAACCTTCAGTCATATTCAATAATATTAAAGCTTTGGTCATAACAAAATTATCTGTATAAATGGGCTGCATAAAAGTATTAACTTTTTCCCAAAAGGGTTTGATTTTATTACATTCGTAGAAAATGTGAGACCAATTAGCTTTATCAATCTGGTGACATCTCCAACAAACCCCATTACTAGAAGGATTGATTTTTGAAACTTTGTCAGGAGTTAAGAAGGATCTATGGAGGAATTTCCAGGTAAATGTTCTCCAATAATGAGAACAAGACGTCAGTTTTACTGAGAATAGTATATCTGATTTATTTTCTGGGATTAATTGAATCGAACATCTTTTAGTCATAAACTGCCAATATGATGGTTTGAGTAAAGTTTTGTAGTTTTTTTATTAAGCTATATAAGTATGAAGTTCCATTTTTCATATTCTCGTTATTATATATAATTCCAAACAGTCTGAATATGAATTTAGATGGGGTTGAGAAAGAAGAATTATTTATTATTCTACATAGATCCTTGGAGTATGTCAATATATTCTGAAGTATTAACCATTCATGAGAATTTAATTCATAAGTTGACATCATATATTGCATATCTAATACTTGTTGACTTTTTATACAATGCAACCAACAAATTATTTTTTTCTGTTCCCAAGAGATGAATATGTCCCTAAGAATTCTATCTGGAAAGTTTTTAGTAATACTGAAGGGAATTAGTGTTGTGAACCAGAGCTTTAAATCCATATTTATATTTATAAATGTCCTAAAATGATCAAATAAAGGATTTATTAGATTTGACCTAGTTAGTTTATTATATTATATTGCAAATTTAATGTCAACGAGTACCATAATATATTATCTTTATCCTTAGTAATTCCTCACATATTAATCTTCATGGATTCAGTCAAACTATTACCACCACTACAAGAATTAACAAACCAAACAAAAAAGAGAGTATCTTAGATTGGATACTTATTAACAGACAACAACAAACTTATAAAGTAGGAACTTTGCCTGATGATGTAAGTGACCATATTTTAACTTACATTATAAGACAAAAGAAAGACATTCCCAACTCACCCAAGTGCAGGATCTCACGGTCTAATAAACACTTTAACTCTGAATGCTTCCAAACGGAACTTAATGCCTGTAACTGAAACCCTCTAAATTCTCTCCCACTTGAAGAGGCTGTTAAATATATTAACTCAAAATTCTTAACAATCCTAGATGAACATGCACCCAAACGGTCTATTAGAATGAAGTATAAAACAGCCCCCTGGCTGTCAAAAGACACTAGGCAAAAGATATTGCTTAGGAATAAATATTGGGCTAAATGGAGAGCTACCAGATCTATCCCTGAGCAAGAAAACTTTAGAAAGCTGAGAAATATCACAAAAAAAGCCATTCTCACAGATAAAAAGAACTACTATTGTAAACTCCAGCAAACTCACCATAACAATCCTCAAATGTTTTGGTCAGGGATTAATACACTCCTTCACCCTGGCCACTCTAGCTCACCAACTCCACAAGGAGCTGATAATAATACTCCACAGGAAACTGCCAATGCCCTCAATTCCTTCTTTACTGACACCATACAATCCCTAGCCCGTCAAATATCCACAAACAATTCTAGTCTCCCTATCTCTTTACCTGGTACTCTTCCAACCTACCAACTACAACCCATCCCTACTTTTACATCCAAAAAATCATCCAAAAGCTTAAGCCATGTACTCCCTCTGCAGACCAATTACCCTCAGAATACCTGCAAAAAGCAGCTAAATCAGTTGCCTACCCTATTTTCATCCTTATCAATAGAACCCTAACTGGGGGAATCATCCCAGACATCTGGAAAATCTCCCACATAATCCCCTTACATAAAGGTGGTAACTTTAATGATTTTTGCAATTACAGGCCCATAGCTCTCTTATCTCCCTTAGCAAAGGTTATGGAAAGATGTATTCACCATCAGCTAATGAACCACTTAACTAAACACATTTTAGCTAACTGCCAACATGGTTTCAGACCATTTCATAGTACCACCACAGCTCTCTTTCGTTCACCAACTTTATCAACCGTAACCGTAATAACAATTGCCTCACTTCAGCACTCTTTATTGACCTATCAAAAGCTTTTGAAATGGTAAACCACCCCTTACTCATAAATACCCTTGAATCCCTCTCTCTAGACACCAAGGCTATCTGCTGGTTCAAGTCCTACCTTAACAATAAGCAACAAGCTGTTCTCTGGGAAAACAAGCTATCTTCCCACCTGCTCATCTCCCTTGGGGTCCCTCAGGGCTCTATTCTAGGACCTATTCTCTTCTCTTTGTTCATCAATGACCTTCACTCAGCAATCCCTCAAGCCACCTGCATACAATATGCAGACGATTCTACACTCATCTGTTCTGCCAACTCCACATCTGAACTACATTCCCTAACCCAAAAAGTATTCAGCACAGTAGAGACTTGGTTCTTGAAACATTGTCTCATTTTGAATGCCAAAAAGACCAAACTCTTACTCTTCACACCTTCCACTAAGTCCTCCCCCATAAACTTTACAATTAAATCCAACAATGACACCATTATAGCCCCAGACTCTACCACCAAACTGCTAGGTATCATAATTGATAACAACCTCACCTTTGATAACCATATTAACAACACCATTAAAACAGTAAATAGAAAGATGGGCTCCTTATATAGAATAAAACTCTTCTTAACCCCAGCATCCCAAACTACAATTGCCCACTCCTATTTAATCTCAACTCTTCTATATGCTTCACCCATATATACTAACCTAAAAAAAAGTAATCTGGTCAAACTAGCTAACTCCTATAATAATATAGCCAGATTTGCCACTGGAAGCCCTTTTAGAACACACCATTGTCAGAACCTACGGCAACTAGACTGGTTAGAATTAAACAACATTTTGATACTATCCCAACTTACCATTGTTCATAAAATATTTTACCAACCTAACAACACCCTTATACTTTCCGACCATATTACTCCCTATAGGAATCTCAACTCCTTACGATCCTCTAGTAAACTTCTTGCTAGCACAAGCAAGTCAAACAACTTGGCAGGGGACTCCTTGTTCTCCAATACTGCAGGAAAAAATTGGAATCTTCTGCCACCAGATCTAACTTTACAACCCTCCCTGCAACTCTTTAAACAAAGGCTCAAAAAACATCTTAAAACTCACTGGGTATGTCCCTGTTGCAACCCTGACTAATTCCTCTGCTCTCTCTACTGCTATCTCTGTACTGCCTCCTCATACCAATCATTACTACTTCACCCCTCCAGAAGTAGTATTTATCTCTAGTATATTAAACTACCTATGTTAGTAATGTAATTAAATTAAATTACCTATGTTAGTAATGTAATTAAATTAAACTACCTATGTTAGTAATGTAATTAAATTAAACTACCTATGTTAGTAATGTAACTAAATTAAACTACCTATGTTAGTAATGTAATTAAATTAAACTACCTATGTTAGTAATGTAATTAAATTAAACTACCTATGTTAGTAATGTAATTAAATTAAACTACCTATGTTAGTAATGTAATTCCTCTGAATGTACTGTATCTGATCTCAGATATCTTTTCTGCACAGTGACTAGCTTATTCTGCATGTCTATAGGACATTAATGTCAGTTTTTCCTCTCATTAATACTCATGACTAAGTATTCTTAATATCCTTTCTTTGTATAATTCGTACTGGTTATTTTTAAGTGTTATATTATCTCTGTGTTACTACTGGAGCTTTTCTCCCCGGGCCTCCACTGAAAATGGAAATATATCCAGCTGGACTAGCCCGGTTAACAAATGTAAAATAAAATAAAATAAAATAAAATAAAATAAATAAATAGCAATAGTATTTTTAAGTAATTTGTTTTCATTTATTATTATAGTCGTATGTAACATTTTGCAGATGGAGATATAACTAGGACTAATCCATTCAATCACTCTTTTAAGTAGAGTAGCTCTTATATATGATTTAATGTCTGGAAAATGTATTCCTCCCTGATCCCATTGTCTAATATGATGGGCATATGCAATTTTATTTCTTTTAGGATACCATAAGAACCTTAGGAGTATTGCTGTTATTTTCTTAAGATAGGTTTTCTCAGGAATTAACAAAGTAGCTTGTACTACATACAAAATTTTGGGAAGAAGAACCATTTTAATCAGCTGTAGTCTATCTTTGAGAACTATGAATATGTTATTATATTTGAACACTAGAGAATCTATTGTATCCATGACCTTTTTATAGTTAATGTTCATTATATCTTGTATATTCTTACACAGAATTATCCCCAGGTATTTTAAAGTTGCTACTTGTTCACCTATGATATGATTCTTGCCTATTTGTATATAATTCTTCTTATTTAATAATAAATATTTAGATTTTTGGTTATTAAAACTAAGACCTGAGATCTTATGAAATTTCTGCATCAAACTATCTAGTTCATCTAAGACTTATTTAGAATTCAATAGTGTAAGAAGTATATCATCAGTGAAGAGCATGATCTTAGAATTATATTGTCCAAATATATTTATTCCTTTTAATTTTGGATTATTTCATATTAATATAGCCAATAGCTCTATAGCCAATGCAAATAAGATGGGTGACATAGGGCAACCCTATTTAGTACCTCTTGTAATTTGTATAGCCTCTGAGGTGAAGGGTCCTATTTTTATATAAGCTAAGTTGTTTTCATAAACCTTTTTAATGAATGTTATAAAGGAGGGAGGAAATGCATATGCTTCAAGAATTTTAATTAAATAATCCCAGTTTAGGGAACCAAATGCTTTTTCAATATCCAGACCGAATATCAAGGCTTCTATATTTTCTTTATTTAAATAATCAATTAATGTCAATATTCTTTTAATGTTGTCATGTGCGTGTCTATTTTGAATAAACCCCGTTTGGTCATTGTTGATTATTTTGTTCATTTGGTTTTTCATTCTATTTATCAAGATAGACATAAATATTTTATAGTCATTATTTAACAATGAAATTGGTCTATATGGACTACAATGACTAGCTTCTTTATTTTCTTTTAAAATGGGTATGATTAAAGAATATCTCCATGAAGGGGGAATTATTGCATGGGTTTGAATTTCAATTAGTGTTTTATGTAGTAATGAGGTCATACTTTTGGGAAATAATTTGTAAATTTCTGAGATTAAACCATCCATTTCAGGAGATTTATCAGATTTACTTTCTTTGATTTTATCAGCAATTTCTTTGTGTGTAATGGGTTTTTGTAAATTCCTTTTTAAACTTTCAGGGATTGGTTTACTATTAGAAATCATGGTCTGTAGTAATATTCTTACTTTTATAATGATTTCTGTAATGACACTTTAAAGCATCTAGTTGTTGTTGGTCGTTTGGCTTTTCCCGGTTAGAGGTCACCACAGTGAAACTCCGGTCCACTAATGATTGGCAGTAGATTTTCATGAACACTGAGGTGCCAGCTCGACGTTCAACCTTCAACAAAGGCACGCCCATTTACACATGTCTTTCGAAAGCCCACCCAACCGCAGGGAGGGCATGCAGACTCCACACAGAAGGCACTCCCTGCACTTCAGCTGAGAATCGAACGGGAGAACCTCTTGCTGTGAGGTAACAATGCTACCACTGCACTACCGGATGTCTAGTATATATCCTATTTCCAACACTCTCTTACTTTTTTTCTTCATGTAAGATATTAATAATAGAGTTAGCTTTAGATTACATTTTAACTTTGACAGATAAATTATGTAAATGTTTTGGGGAAGTAGCATAAGAATTTATCTTTAACCTTTCCAATGCTAAATTAGTTTTATGATTTAATATTTCGTTATATCTTTTATTTAAGTCTTCTATTTTCTTCTTGTTTTCAATCAAATTAATGGACTTTTGGGATTTATATAATGTGAGTTTTCTTTGTAGTTCTTGTAGTTCTGATTCCCATTCCTTGATTCTATTTTTATACCAACCAATCACTTTCCCATAAATATAACCTTTAAGTGAATCCCAAACCATTACTATGTTCACTTCTGAGTTGTAGTTTATATCTATAAAGACATTATGTTCATTCAATAACCACTGCTTGAATTATTTTACTTTTGTAAGGTACACAGGAATTCTAGATATAAATGATAATGGTTTAAAATCTATTTGCATTTTTAGAACTAATGAATTGTGATCTGATAGGGGACATGGGATTATTGAGAAAGAAGTAATTTTTGTTTGAAGATCTTGAGAAATGTATATTTTATCTATTATGGTTTGAGTACCAAATCTATAGTCTTGGTGAGAGAATAATATTGAGTTGTTATCTATAACATTAAAGGTATCTGTCAAGTTTAAAGTTTTGGACCATCTTTTTAATAGTTTTGCAGAAGCTGTTAAACATGGAGATTTTTTATTAGTAGTTTCAGAAGTACCGGTAATACAATTAAAATCTCCTTCTACCACTAGATTACCTTTAGCTATATGTATAATTTGATCTAGATGTTTCTTAACTGTTCCCATCCCAATACCAGGAAACCAGTATAAGTTTACTAATGTTCACAACCTATTATTATACTTCAAGATGACTATAGCTATAAGACCGTCATTATCTACATATTTATGTATTACATCAGGGATTAAGGAATTCTTTCTCCATAAAATTATTACCCCCCTCTTCTTAGATTTAAATTTAGAGCATGCTAAGGTCATATAATCACTTGGGTCCCATATGAAATTATCATTGTTTTTGAAGTGAGTTTCCTACAGAAGAATTATTTGGGCTCTATTTAACTTTAGGTATCTTAATACGTTAGATCTCTTACTTGGACTATTTAGGCCATTAATGTTTAAAGATAATAAAGAAAGTTCCATATCAAACTATTCTGAAGAAGTGATTGAAGTGCCATTATCTTTACCTGGACCACCCCCTCCTCTAATAATAAAAATATTAATTTGTAAACATTCATCAATCCCAGTAAAGTATGTTATCACTAAAGTAATCATCATGTTTAAGTCAGGCTTGGAAAAACTAATTAACGTCCTAAAAACTAAAGTAAATAATGAAATTAAACTAGTTTGAACATTAATCTCTACCCACCATGGAATGAAATGCATTCCTAGTCCAACAGATAGATACATCTGAAGAACTATCACTCTAGCTTCCATTTTCCATTCACTAGAGCTCCATATATACAATATTAAATATTAAAGGAGTCTATTCACTACAATTATTGTGTTTAAAATGTTTGTTAGCAGAAAGAATTGTTATATACATCAACAACTATATGCTGTCCATCTGTACTTATAAATATATTAATTCTATTATACAGATCATTAAACTAATTGAATTTGTTTGTATCAACATATGTTTCCATATTGGAAATAATAATCATTTGCTTGAAGCACACAAGTTATTTAAAATCATAAACACAAAGACTTGCAGCAAGTAACCTAAATTTTGATGATTATTACTTCCTGTAACAAATAAGCATACATTTTCAGATACTGCACATTGAAACTAAAGGGGACTATAAATTATATCACAACATAATATAACCATTAGTTTTGTCATGCTTTAGCAGTCATGTAAATTATATAATGAAAGGCTTTCCAGGAAGTGAATGTAGTTATATTTACAAAGTGATTTACAACATAACAGTACCGTGTATATGAGTTCGGATGTTTACAGTATTCTGAATGCATAGTTCACTTAATGTTATATTTGTTAAATATACTACAAGTATTAAGCTTTTTTAAGCTTTTTATTCTCATTTATAAGATGAAACTAAATAAAGATTTCTCTTCTGTTTCCATGAAAAATATGTTTGTGCTTAAAAACAAGGAATGGGCCCATAGCCAGTGAAGTCCTTTCCTGCTCATTGCTATGACAACAATAAACATCTTAACAGCTTAAGAAAAGCTTATGACAGTACATGTAGCTCGTGCAAGCTGCAGTCCTAAAATTTTCATTTTTAAACTCACAAGCTCCTTTTTCCTCACCCATACATTTCACTGAGAGTATACAGTCAGTTTAACAATTTCCCCTCTTTGCACTTCTATCTCCCTCACGGCAAGTTCAATAGATAATTAACCAATGGGTCATTAAGTAAGACACCACATACATGGTGGGACAAGTCACCATCCCTCCCCAAACAAGAACACCCACAGACCTGTAATCCACGCAAACAAAGACATAATCTCAAGCCCAGCAGCAAAGCAACATCATTTCCTTTTACCTATCACACTTATGTCTCATCACAAGAGTGCGGAACCTCTGCCACTTAATTACATTGCACCCACCCAAAGCAGCCGGGCACGGCCGGCCTTAGGCATAGGCAAACTAGGCGACCGCCTAGGGTGCTGTACAGGATGGCCTCATAAAGGGCGCAATTTGTGTTTATTTATTTACTTATTTTAATTAATTTACTGTTCTTATTAGGCGAACACATAACAAGAAAGTAAACTAAAATAAGTAAACTATAGGGTGCCAGAATCATAGGGAGAGGAGGGGGAAGTGAGCGCCTCTCCCACTTTTATACCTGCAGGTTGGCCAGGACTTTAAGAATTAACAACAAAAACTTCACTCCACGGTAGTGGAGTCAGTAGTGGAGTCTTCTCCTTTAAGAAGGAACATGCATGCACCACATCCACGCATGCCAACATGGATGTAAACACTTCTTCAGTTACATGCAGACATTAAACAAGCAGTTTAAGAGAAGGGTTAATGCCATGTGTATGCTTGTGGCTATTCAGATTAAAAAGAAGGCAAGTGTATGTGTGTGTCTGTGTAGTTTAAACTGGGCTTCTGTGTGCGAGAAAAAGTGTGTGTGTGTGTGTGTGTGTGTAATGGAAACAAAAGTTGCTAGAGAAACAGAAAAGAAAAGAAAACTATTTTTACAATAATGTGCCTTCTGCTGAGTTTCTTTCAACCTTGTAAATAGCAGACATGCAAGAAAATAACGCCAGCCTACATTTTCTGAGAACCTTACAACATACCCATAACAAATTTAATTTTTATACCAATGCATCCCACATTTTTAAATACTGTCGGACTTGTCAGTTGAAATCCAGAGAAAGGCACAAAGCTGAAAGAAATTATGGTAAAGACATAAAATCCAAGCCACTGTTAATTTGCTGGTGTCTTTCACTTAGCAGGATATTTTTCCAGAGTTGATGATGCATGACACTATACTATCTCTGACAGCACAATACAGCATACCTGTTAGCTACAATGATTTATGCAGACCTCTGATTTTTGCCTTTAAGTTTAGCCTTACCCTAATCCTAATTTTCTTTTTTCT
The DNA here is from genome assembly GCF_019279795.1 of Protopterus annectens. Classification (NCBI taxonomy): domain Eukaryota; kingdom Metazoa; phylum Chordata; order Ceratodontiformes; family Protopteridae; genus Protopterus; species Protopterus annectens. The sequence goes on along the minus strand of NC_056725.1, from coordinate 1,265,230,123 downwards.
TTATAACCAAAGATCAATTTGTATAGTACATTAATTATTAAATCAATGAATTGTGGTTCATGGGTTGTGTCTTTACAAAAATGTATTATCACTGCTCAATACTGTCTTTTCTAAAAAATATAAAAAAGGACATGCTCATCTTTTTCACTTGCTGTTTTGATCTTCTAAGGTGTTTTTTTTTTTTTTTTTGATGATCAGTGTTTAAAATGTAAAGAAAGTCAACAAAGATCTGGGGGAAAGAAAGCATTTGAAAAATTGAAACTGAGTATGTCCATTTCACTACTAGATGCTTTATTTTTTTGTTGTATTCAGACTGCTTGTAAAAAAAAGACTGAACTATAGCCATTTAAGTTATGTAGCTGTTTAATACAAGAAAAATGAAACAATTCATTTCAGTCAGATGATGACTATTAAAACATTTGTAATATCTGTCAGGATGCCCTATAATGAAAACTTGGATGCATGACCAGCCTCCATGATTTATTTTCTATGACTGCCTTCTAGGCATTCATTTCCTATCTGTGAACTCTCCAATATTTAGAAGGATGCATGCAGTAGTGCAGTGGTAGCATTGTCACCTCACAGCAAGAGGATCTTTAGTTTGATCTTCTAAGGTGTTTTTTTTTTTTTTTTGAAAGAGTCTGCATGTTCTCCCTGTGTTTGTGCGGGTTTTCTCTGGGTGCTCTGGTTTCCTCCCATGTTACAAAGAGATGCATCTAGAGTATTTCCCTCTGCTAAAAATTGGCTTTGTTCCAATTTGGACTTTCCTGGTAAATAAATAATAAAATATGTCTTGCCTATCATTTACCAGGGGGTTTGTGGGTTTAAGTTTATGATCACATTTCCCTGATCGTGCAATTCTTCAAGGTGTTTCATTTTGCAATCTGCTTACTGCTGTATTACTGTTTGTGCAAGACTGTAATACATTGTATTAGGGATTTTCCTGTTTTCTAATGTTACACAACTAAAGAGTTAATATATATAAGTAGGAGTGTGAGGATACAGGAGGCCTTGCTCCTATCAACAATATTGCTTTTGATGTGTGCCACAGTAGTTTAGGCCATTTTCATTCTCCGTTACTTGTGGTCAAGGAACTGTTTCCTATTTGTTCACTCCTTTATCGATCATAGGGGGCACAGTTTCCTGAAGCTGATGGATGACTAATCATTCATGATGTCACTGCCCAAAACAGCTAGTTGAGATCAAAGGAGGAATACCTGTTCTCTGTGGGATCGGTATTTCTGTAAGACCACTCTGCAAATAAGTGGGGAATTTCTCCCTTCTCTACTATTATGCAGTTATGAAAATTGTATATATTAGTTTATGGGCATGAGGCAACGTTTGCAGGGGGGTGTTGTCTGTTTGTATAAATGATAAAGCTCAGCTGAGCGAAAGCGCTTGATATATTTTTGTGTGGTGTGGGGTCCAGCAACAAAATAATACATTTTTCAGACTTCAGTCTTCAGTTTCCAGGCTGGTACTTCGTTCTCACCGTGGATTTATTACTTTTTGATTTTACTGTTTGTATAAATGCTTACTTGAGCATGTGCTTTCACTTCATTTTTTTATCTCTTACCTGCCTGTGGGTTTCTAATTAAGCACAGTCAAACATACAGAAAGCAATGTGCATAAAGTTATACATATCTCTCTAGTATTCCACGTTTTTAAATTTTTCATCCACAACCATAATAAAAAAAACCCATTAAGGGGTATTTTGTCATGCTTTAGCAGTCATATAAATTATATAATGAAAGGCTTTCCAGGAAGTGAATGTAGTTATATTTACAAAGTGATTTACAACATAACAGTACCGTGTATATGAGTTCGGATGTTTACAGTATTCTGAATGCATAGTTCACTTAATGTTATATTTGTTAAATATACTACAAGTATTAAGCTTTTTTAAGCTTTTTATTCTCATTTATAAGATGAAACTAAATAAAGATTTCTCTTCTGTTTCCATGAAAAATATGTTTGTGCTTAAAAACAAGGAATGGGCCCATAGCCAATGAAGTCCTTTCCTGCTCATTGCTATGACAACAATAAACATCTTAACAGCTTAAGAAAAGCTTATGACAGTACATGTAGCTCATGCAAGCTGCAGTCCTAAAATTTTCATTTTTAAACTCACAAGCTCCTTTTTTCTCACCCATACATTTCACTGAGAGTATACAGTCAGTTTAACAATTTCCCCACTTTGCACTTCTATCTCCCTCACGGCAAGTTCAATAGATAATTAACCAATGGGTCGTTAAGTAAGACACCACATACATGGTGGGACAAGTCACCATCCCTCCCCAAACAAGAACACCCACAGACCTGTAATCCACGCAAACAAAGACATAATCTCAAGCCCAGCAGCAAAGCAACATCATTTCCTTTTACCTATCACACTTATGTCTCATCACAAGAGTGCGGAACCTCTGCCACTTAATTACATTGCACCCACCCAAAGCAGCCGGGCACGGCCGGCCTTAGGCATAGGCAAACTAGGCGACCGCCTAGGGTGCTGTACAGGATGGCCTCATAAAGGGCGCAATTTGTGTTTATTTATTTACTTATTTTAATTAATTTACTGTTCTTATTAGGCGAACACATAACAAGAAAGTAAACTAAAATAAGTAAACTATAGGGTGCCAGAATCATAGGGAGAGGAGGGGGAAGTGAGCGCCTCTCCCACTTTTATACCTGCAGGTTGACCAGGACTTTAAGAATTAACAACAACAAAAAAAAAAAAAAACTTCACTCCACGGTAGTGGAGTCAGTAGTGGAGTCTTCTCCATTAAGAAGGAACATGCATGCACCACATCCACGCATGCCAACGTGGATGTAAACACTTCTTCAGTTACATGCAGACATTAAACAAGCAGTTTAAGAGAAGGGTTAATGCCATGTGTATGCTTGTGGCTATTCAGATTAAAAAGAAGGCAAGTGTATGTGTGTGTCTGTGTAGTTTAAACTGGGCTTCTGTGTGCGAGAAAAAGTGTGTGTGTGTGTGTGTGTGTGTGTGTGTGTGTGTGTGTGTGTGTGTGTGTGTGTAATGGAAAGAAAAGTTGCTAGAGAAACAGAAAAGAAAAGAAAACTATTTTTACAATAATGTGCCTTCTGCTGAGTTTCTTTCAACCTTGTAAAAAGCAGACATGCAAGAAAATAACGCCAGCCTACATTTTCTGAGAACCTTACAACATACCCATAACAAATTTACTTTTTTATACCAATGCATCCCACATTTTTAAATACTGTCAGACTTGTCAGTTGAAATCCAGAGAAAGGCACAAAGCTGAAAGAAATTATGGTAAAGACATAAAATCCAAGCCACTGTTAATTTGCTGGTGTCTTTCACTTAGCAGGATATTTTTCCAGAGTTGATGATGCATGACACTATACTATCTCTGACAGCACAATACAGCATACCTGTTAGCTACAATGATTTATGCAGACCTCTGATTTTTGCCTTTAAGTTTAGCCTTACCCTAATCCTAATTTTCTTTTTTCTTTATAACCAAAGATCAATTTGTATAGTACATTAATTATTAAATCAATGAATTGTGGTTCATGGGTTGTGTCTTTACAAAAATGTATTATCACTGCTCAATACTGTCTTTTCTAAAAAATATAAAAAAGGACATGCTCATCTTTTTCACTTGCTGTTTTGATCTTCTAAGGTGTTTTTTTTTTTTTTTGATGATCAGTGTTTAAAATGTAAAGAAAGTCAACAAAGATCTGGGGGAAAGAAAGCATTTGAAAAATTGAAACTGAGTATGTCCATTTCACTACTAGATGCTTTACTTTTTTCGTTGTATTCAGACTGCTTGTAAAAAAAAGACTGAACTATAGCCATTTAAGTTATGTAGCTGTTTAATACAAGAAAAATGAAACAATTTATTTCAGTCAGATGATGACTATTAAAACATTTGTAATATCTGTCAGGATGCCCTATAATGAAAACTTGGATGCATGACCAGCCTCCATGATTTATTTTCTATGACTGCCTTCTAGGCATTCATTTCCTATCTGTGAACTCTCCAATATTTAGAAGGATGCATGCAGTAGTGCAGTGGTAGCATTGTCACCTCACAGCAAGAGGATCTTTAGTTTGATTTTCTAAGGTGCTTTTTTTTTTTTTTTTTTTGAAAGAGTCTGCATGTTCTCCCTGTGTTTGTGCGGGTTTTCTCTGGGTGCTCTGGTTTCCTCCCATGTTACAAAGAGATGCATCTAGAGTATTTCCCTCTGCTAAAAATTGGCTTTGTTCCAATTTGGACTTTCCTGGTAAATAAATAATAAAATATGTCTTGCCTATCATTTACCATGGGGTTTGTGGGTTTAAGTTTATGATCACATTTCCCTGATCGTGCAATTCTTCAAGGTGTTTCATTTTGCAATCTGCTTACTGCTGTATTACTGTTTGTGCAAGACTGTAATACATTGTATTAGGGATTTTCTTGTTTTCTAATGTTGCACAACTAAAGAGTTAATATATATAAGTAGGAGTGTGAGGATACAGGAGGCCTTGCTCCTATCAACAATATTGCTTTTGATGTGTGCCACAGTAGTTTAGGCCATTTTCATTCTCCGTTACTTGTGGTCAAGGAACTGTTTCCTATTTGTTCACTCCTTTATCGATCATAGGGGGCACAGTTTCCTGAAGCTGATGGATGACTAATCATTCATGATGTCACTGCCCAAAACAGCTAGTTGAGATCAAAGGAGGAATACCTGTTCTCTGTGGGATTGGTATTTCTGTAAGACCACTCTGCAAATAAGTGGGGAATTTCTCCCTTCTCTACTATTATGCAGTTATGAAAATTGTATATATTAGTTTATGGGCATGAGGCAACATTTGCAGGGGGTGTTGTCTGTTTGTATAAATGATAAAGCTCAGCTGAGCGAAAGCGCTTGATATATTTTTGTGTGGTGTGGGGTCCAGCAACAAAATAATAAAATTTTCAGACTTCAGTCTTCAGTTTCCAGGCTGGTACTTTGTTCTCACCGTGGATTTATTACTTTTTGATTTTACTGTTTGTATAAATGCTTACTTGAGCATGTGCTTTCACTTCATTTTTTTATCTCTTACCTGCCTGTGGGTTTCTAATTAAGCACAGTCAAACATACAGAAAGCAATGTGCATAAAGTTATACATATCTCTCTAGTATTCCACGTTATTTTACACATCTTCTGTGAAATATCATGCATTGCTATACAGCGATCATTTTAAAATATCTTTATGTAATTAAGTATAATTTATTTCATAAAAGTCAGTCTTTATTTAAATTTAGTAGACATTTACATGAATGTACTTGCCAGTCTTTTGAGATTGAAACTCTAGAACAATTATTTGAGCTTGTCCATCTGTTTGTCTTAATAGGCCTCTCATATCTAGATGTTTTCACTATGTTTCTTATTATCAGTCTAGTTTCTCTTTTGCATTCACTCTGGAACGTCTCTGTTGTTATCATACTAATTTGAAGTTCTGTGGTAAATCACAGAACTAAAGTCAGCTAAATAAATTTATATATATATATATATATATATATATATATATATATATATATAAAACTTTCAGACTTCATATCCTTTGGAAATGCATGTTAACACAAATGCTGTTGTTCTAGCAACTTTAAGTTAAAGTGTACTATTTAAAATCTATCCCTATTTTTGCGGCCATTGCACCCACATCATGTCCAGATTTCTTGCACTAAGAGCTTGAGAGGTATGCATATCTCTCAACTGTCCAGACCTTTGCCTCACATTTTTGGCCTATTCCTCATATAATTTGTGGTTTTCTGGCAAATCACTGAGGATTTAAATAACTAAATGTCATACATTTGAGTTTCAGCCTTTATTTCCTTCAGAAAATGCAGGATAAGGTAAATGTTGTTATTCTAGCAACGTTTGAAGTCTGTAAGAGCAATATTTATAATCTGCCTTTGTGTGGAGGCCTTTGTCCCCCCCCCATCATTATTTTTGGCTTTTTTCAGATTTCTTGTGCTAAGAGGTTGAGAGGTATGGAGGCATGGTATGTAATGCCCTAGTTACCGATTATTTGTTGCATTTTAAGGGGAGATAGGAGTTCTGCACTTCTTAGTGTGCCTTTCTTTGTTTAAGATACCTAAAAACTATGAACTTGTTGTTGGTTTCTCAGTCATTCTCTATTGCAATATTACCAGCAACATTTTTTTTCTTTAATGTAATCTAGGCAATTAATTCTTCAAGGGCAGTAAGCACTGACTTTGTAGATGACACACTGAAATGTAAAGTTGTTTGCCAGTAACAGCCTCTTCATTAGTTACAGATCTCATAGAGAATTATTAGGATGAATTTTACTTCTGCAGAGATTGTGCTTATTGACTGATACTGGTGGGTTGTAATGATAGAAGTTTGAGGGACCTTTTATGGTTAAAATGTTCTGAAATGGGCAGTTTTATCCTTATTGAGTTATACATTTTGTTCCATTGCTTACTGGAAAAAATGTTCAAAACTACAACTTTAAAACTCACTGTAACAAGTGTAAATGTTATCAATGTGCAACTAGTTATTTTTGGTTTATCAAATGGCACACTGTTGTAGAACACTGTTGTAGAATCAAAGAGGACCTATATATATATATATATATATATATATATATATATATAAATATATATATAAATAAATAAATATATAAATAAATAAATATATATATATATATATATATATATATATATATATATATATATATATATACATATATGCTGGCTTGCTTCTTTGCAGCCTGAGCTACCAGCCGGCACATTGTTTCTTTGTAATGAACAGTTACGTGTGTGTGTGTGTGTGTGTGTGTGTGTGTGTGTGTGTGTGTGTGTGTGTGTGTGTGTGTGTGTGTGTGTGTGTGTGTGTGTGTGTGTGTGTGTGTGTGTGTGTGTGTGTGTGTGTGTGTGTGTGTGTGTGTGTGTGTGTGTGTGTATGTGCATCTATCTGTATTCCTGCAGATAACAGATGAATATGGAAACATCTGACACATAACTGCTATTGGCCATCATGATCTACACAAATAACAGCTATTAACACATATTACAAATGGAAAGATATGTATAGGCAGTTGGACAGGCATTCCTCTTGGCTTAATAAATGGGACTGTAATAAGAATGTTCACTTTATTAAGATGGAAGGAGTAAAGCAGTTATTTATGAGTTACTGTTCACACATATAAAGGTAGACTAGGTGATATTGTCAGACTATCATGGATAACAACAACCTGCATAGTCATCAGTGGCCTAGGTGCTATAGGCATCAGTGATACATGACTATATTGGATGTGTGAAATGATGTTGTTATATGTTGGAAAGCAGATCTACATCTACAATGTTATTAATATTATTAAACAATTAAAACCCAGGGGAATATAAAGCACACTTGTATAGAAAACAATCACCACATCTTATTAATTATTCAGATGATCTAATTGTCAGAACAGCTATATAATGACTATAAAAGGTATGTATCTGATATATCTGGGGCACAGCTGTATCTCTAAATTTTGTAGGAATGCCTATGTGTACATTATATTATGACATTCACTATAGGCATTCACTGGCTGTTGATGCACCTTGGCGATGCTTCAACGAAGCTGCTCTGCACCCCTCCAATGTAGGTCATCACAGCAGTGGTGAACCTGCACATCAGTCCAGTAGATCCCTGTATGTCACTGATACTCCTTCACAATCCAGTTCTAAATGTCCAGGATCTGGCTCTCATGCAATGCTCCACTCCAGGGTAGATAGTCAGCATCTGGGTGGTCTCCTCCTTAGTACAATTGGGTGCCCAGATACATTGAAGCTTCCTAGAAGTAGCTATCTTGATAATATCAATAGTCCAATAGAAAAATACTCAGAACTGAAAATTGCTCACTTAGGTCCCACTCAGTTCACAGGAAGCAATGGTCTGATCTGTAAATGTATCAAAATCAATATTTAAAAGTGGCACTTATCTAATGTTATCAGATCATGGGCACATGCTACATGTGGTCCCGTTTAATGATACCTATTGGGTACTTACACAGAACACCTTCCTGTTATGCCAAGCTATTTGGCGTCTGTATTATGTCTGGGAAAACCCCATTCAGTGAACGACTATTCACTGAACGATAACCAGCGAAATCTATCGCCCTTGAATGGCCATTCCAGTGAATCTTTTCCTAGGGGAAAAACACATGGCCAGTCTAAACCAGACAAAATTTAAAACCATTCAAAGTGGGGTGGTGCACCCCCCAACCCCTAACTAAATATACCAACTCCAATATCACAGTAAAGGGGGGAAAGGGTAAATTCCCGATGATGGCCAAGCGTCTTTTTTTTTCTCCTAGGAAAGAATTCACTGAACTAGCCATTCATGGGAATTAGATTTCACTGGTTATCATTCGGCGAAGAGCCGTTCACTGAAAGAGGTTTTAGCAGACATAATATAGACCCACCATTGGTCAATGCTCCAAATTTCAAGAACTTGTGTGGACATGCAAAAACGGGATTCCAAAAACATGAATTTTAACAAGCCTCATTAATTATGTATGGTGCAAACAGTACTTAAAAGATATATGCACATAGCTGTTCTAACTTTCAGTTATACCTCAGTCACAGGCTGCTGAGGCAAAATGGCACCTACTAGCATTGCTGTTTCAGGAATATTAGCTCATTATACACTTCTGTTAACATTACTCATTCTGAAATGTATCTGTTTAGCATTTTTTTATGGAAAATGTGTGTATTATGAAATATGCTTGTAACTTAATAGAGTAGTGTGTGATTTACTTATATTCACACAGGGCATGCTGCAATTTGCCATATGCAGTTGTACAGACAGATGTAAACAGCAAAACTGAACAGTACATAAAGACTGATTTATGGATTATCTGTATATCCTGCAGTGACTCCATGCACTCCATGGTGTATATATGGAAAACTACAGTTTCCAGCATTATCTCTATGTTTTGTACTATGCAGTCATTTTGATGTTATGGATATTTACTCATTAATGATTATTAAAACAAACATTACAACTAGTGGGTTAATACAAAATAGATCCACACTATCTGTGGCCTGCTTATGGATCTGGAAGTTTCCAACTCTTTATGTAAGTTATTCCATTGGTAACGTACAGATGCTCTTTACTGATATGGATGGTATTCACTGCTCAGTAATGATTGTGTTGATATATGGTCATCAGGTATAGCATGTAATATGATAGATTATATTTGAAGACTTGTGTATGCAGGCTGCAACTGCATTACAGCTACAGCCATCACACATTTCTGTTGTAAACATATGTCTGTGTAGGATGTTAATGTGAAATGCATGCAAACTGTGTCCTTTGGCATGGCAGTGTTGTGTGTGGATCTCCATTCACTGGATATCTACTGTAAGGGGCTCAAATCCCACAGACAGCCTCTACAGATATCACAGATTATGTGGCTTTTACAGTTGCTAGGTATGCAGGCATTGCTGTATGTTTTTATATATCACATTACAATAGTCAGAATGAATATTTCATAGGATTTTGCTTTGCACATGAATGCATAGTGTTTACAGTGGCATAAGCTGTCCACATAATCATCTCCATAAGTTGCCCCCTCATGAGTCTGAATGTGTGCATATCACTGTCTTTTAGATGACAAACAAACCAAGGGGCTAACAATTTCTCCCCACAGGAGAACAGGATTATAGTAGACGTTCTGTGACAACATGCAGGGAGACTCCTTGGACAGGCAGGGAATACAGTATGGAAGATTGAAGTCTGGTCTGACATCATCAAAATGATTAATGCAGTGGGGGAGGGGTCACAATAGATCAGGTAAGGCCTGTCATCAATACTGCTATGACATGATCCACCATGCAGCCAACATAGTACAACGGTATGAGAGACTGAAGGATGCAACTGGTGGTGGTCCACCACATTTAACCCCCCCCCCATGAGATCACAATATTTCTTGCATCGCTGCATACAGTGAGTGGGGAGTACCATATAGGATAGAAGCAGGTCTTCCAGGCAGCAAATGTTTTGCATAATATTGATGACTATAGAGTAAATCACGTATTGCTGTTGCATGCATATTCATGTATTGTCATTTTTGTTTTTCAGCATAAGAATTGAATCATGCACAGAGAGCGACTGAGGGTGAGAATGGTCAGCATAACTGTAATGACATGTAGCCATACAACTGCAGTACAGATAGAGCAGTGCAACCAACATGTGTAATGTTGTCTGCATTGATGTTCATGGGTCCATCAACTTTTGCACAAATGCAGGAAATGGCAGGTGAGTGTCTCCATACAGTGTTATTGTGACCACTACCTGTTATTGCCTTAGCCTCATGTCATACCACTGCTGTTTACTGTCATATTGACATTTCGTTAACATTATAAACAACAAGTACATCTGCTGGGGGCACAAGCCATGCAGATGCAAGTACAGACAGACCAGGTATGTTACCAGAACAGGTTCATAGGTTGTAGCTATGTGTAGCAGACTTGTGTTGCATGACATTAATGTCGCTGTTTTACTGCACAGGGACATCTGGCCAGTAGGTGCACTGTACACCATGTGAGTATCATGAAGCCCTGCTACTGTGTTGTATATGTCATCTTGCTAATATTCTATTGCCTGCATACATGGCTGTGTTTTTATTTACTTTGCCGCAGAAGGATCTGCAGTACAACACACAAACTCACAACATTGGTAGTCTTTCAGTGGTATTTTATTACCTTTATTTCATACATGCCATTGCTTTGATTCCTGTTGTTGCCTTCCATTAATAGTACATCTTTCTATCCATCCGTAGGACAGACAACATCATCATCAAGTGCACAAATAAGTGATATCAGTATGTAATATCTATCGTATGTTTTAATGCAGTTGGAATGGTCCATGCTGGCAATGATGTGCTTAAGAATGCTATAAGTTTGTTACCCGGCAACAGTTGCATTTCATCCTTATTCTCCCATGTTGCCTTCCCACAATGACTTGTCAGCTGTGTTATGACTGTATTCCTCACATATGTCAGGTATGCTGGATATGTAACATAATTTCAAACTCTGTTATATAGATTATATGACTCGTATGCACAGATAAGACCTCGTGGTAGGTCATTAATATCTGTAATATTGCACTGAGATATATGTGTTGTACATCTTTAATGATATACTGCATGTGTTGTAAGCACATTGTCCTGATCTGTGTCATCTGCCTCTTCTTTTAACAATTCAACTGTCTTTATCCTCCATTAGGCTGTTCACTGATCTCAATTTGGGATGCAACGTGTCTCAGTATGGTAACATGGCCCCTGGAACACAGGACACTGACATGGTGATACAGTCCAGCACAGATGGTGACAGTCATGTGGATGCAGCTGTAGCCTTAGATGTGGAGAAAATCTTGTATAGCCTTTATGACAATGAGGGGACATCAGATGGCAGACAGAATATGACCTGTGGACAACAGACCCATGTTGAGACTGCTGCTAATGTTGGCATCTCCCTACAATACATTAATATTGCCTGTCACAGTAGAAGTACTCATGCAGTTGGTGTACATGGGCACATTTATTTATGTATGTATGTATGTATGTATGTATGTATGTATGTATGTATGTATGTATGTATTTATTAATTAATTAATTAATTAATTTATTAATTAATTAATTTATTTCCAGTTTGATGATCAGGGAAGTCCACTTGGGCCAAGATCTCCCATTTTCAGTGGAAGCCCAGGGAGAAAAGCTCGGCTTGGTAGTAGAAAGTATTATTGAGATAGCAGTGAGGAAACAGGTGAGTAAGGCAAGTGGATTAGGTTGGAAGGAAGCAGGTACATTTACATTTAGGGACAAGGTAGGAATGGAGTGGTCTTTTAAAGTTTTCCAGATTCTGTATAGTCCTGAGGGTAGGGGTAAGTGAGTTCCATCTTTTGTCTAAGGAAAAAGAGAGAAGTAGATGTCCAGGTGTGCGGTTAGGTTTATGAACACTAATTAGGTTTTAATTTTCAGATCTGAGTGTTCTATTATATAGGTAGGGGGAAGGACATCAGAGAGAGCGGGGCATTTAGTAGGTTTGAAGAGAAGTCTATGGACTGTGATCAGATGAAGCTACTGTAGGTAGTTAGGTAATTCTAGCCACTGTAGCTAGTGGAAGGCTTCACAATGATGAGTACTTAGAGTTAGTGTCAAATTTGGATATTTTGTTATAACAGGTTTCTAATCTGTAAGTGAGAGAGGAAGACAGGTTTGTTAGCAGGGGAGCACCAAACATAAGGGAGGGAAGGAGGTAAGTTGAGGCAAGAGTATGTCTAGTGTGGAGTGAAGGGAAGCAATTGTTCCTGTAGAGCATACCAAGCTTTTGATGGGTTTTCTTGTTTTGAAGGACATGGTTGTCAAAGTTTAGTTGCTCATCTATTATAACTCCTAGTAATTTAGCATGAGGAATGACTTTGATAGGGGTATTGTTTTGGCTTAGTACTTGGAAAGAGGTTTTGTCTAAAGGGAAGGATTTTGATGGTTGAAATATTAATAATTTGGATTTGTTGGCATTTAGAGAAAAATGGTTTTAGATCATCCATGCTTCTGTGGTTGAGAAGGTGGCTTGAGTTTTAGTTAGAAGTTCAGGGAGATTAGTAGCAGAGCAGACTAAATTTGAGTCATCTGCATACTGAATAAGTGTGGCATTGGAAATGGCAGAGTGAAATGTGTTGATAAAGATGTTAAACAGTATAGGACCCAGTATGGATCCCTGGGGCACACCTGTAGGGGTATGGAGAAAAGAAGAGATGCCTTTATTCCATTTCACAGCCTGTGATCTGTCGAACAAGTAGCTAGAAAACCAGGAAAGGGTGTTTTGAGAAAGACTGAGATTTGAAAGATGGCTCAGAAGGTGGGTATGGGAAACAGTGTCAAATGCTTTGGAAAAGTCCACACACACTGTGGATACTACTTTCCCAGTGTCTTGTGCACAATTGACAGTGTCAAGGAAAGAGAGGAGGGCTGTTGTAGTGCTATGTCCTAGTCGAAAACCATGTTGGGTTGGGGTAAGGAGATGGTATTGGGTTAAGTAGGGCATAAGTTGTAGGTGAATACATTTTTCCAGGATTTTTAAGATGGGGAGAGGATAACTATAGGATGAAAGTTAGACATGTTGGTGTTTTTGCCACTTTTGTGGAGAGGAAGGATGTAGGCCTTGCACCAAAGTTTGGGGATGTAGGATTCCCGAATGGATTTGTTGATTGGGATGCTAATGAGATAAGCAATGCCATCAGCAGCAAGCTTAATAAAGTGAGTGGGTATGCTGTCAGGGTTGTTAGAGCAAGGTTTTATGTTGAAAATTAGTCTTTTTATGTAATTGGTTGAGATGGGTTTAAGGTTGAAGATGGGGGGGTTCAGGGACAGTATGAGGAGTGGAAGGGGATGTAGCAGGAGAAGTAGACTGAAAGGGGTGATTATTGCTAAGAAAGGTTTTAGTGAGTTTAGATATGGAGTTAAAAAAAGAGTTAAATAATTATATTAATTTTTGATCAGATTTTCTGGGGTTTGGACATGGGTTGTTCTTGGTGCCTGGGTTGAGAAGAGCAGACATGGAGTTTTAGAATTTCTTTGGACTGGTTGTGTGATTGGACTGGAGTCTGATGTAGTACAATTTTTTTTATCTCTAATGATTTCGATTTTTTTTGCAAGGTTACAGAGTTGTGTGTATTGTAGAAGGGTTTTAGGGAGTTTGTTATTTTGGTATAGTTTCCAGGATTTGTCCCTTTGGCACATAAATTGTTTGGTGTCTTTGGCTAGCCATGGGACAGTATTGATTTTTATTCTTTTAGTTCTTATTGGAGCTAGACTATTAAGAGTATTTAGAAAGGTGGAATTGAAATAGTCGACAGCGTTGTCCAGAGAAAGGGTATTTAGAGTGTTCCAGTTCATTTGTTTAAGGGAATTTGAGAATACAGTGGGGCTGAGGTTACTGAGGTTTGTGTGTGTGTGTGTGTGTGTGTGTGTGTGTGTGTGTGTGTGTGTGTGTGTGTTTGTGTGTGTGTGTGTGTGTAATCATGTTAGTGAGGGGGAAAGAGGTTGAATGTTAGGCAAAGGTGGGGAGGTGGTCACTGATAGAGTCAGGAATGGTACCAGAGTCTATAATTTTATTGGGGTGGGAGACTAAGATCCAGTCAAGGGTAGAACCAGAGGATTTAGTTTTAGTGGGTCTGGTTACAGAGTGGATTATTTGGGTGAAGTTGAAGAGGTTGATAGATTGAGGGGGTGTGGAGCTGTTAATGTTTTCCCAATTGATGTTTACATCACCTGGATTTATGTTGGCTGAGGCCCATGAGAAGATTTCTTCAAGGGCTGGGATATTATTTCCAGGTGGGATATATAGGACAATGATCCAGAGATTCTTGTGGTTATTGACTTTTAGTAAGCACACTACTAGTTCAGTGTTAGCGAATTGAGGAATAGGGTTTGGTTATGGGATTATGGTGAGTAAGTTAGAGTAGGTAATAGTGACACCACCACATTTTATTTGTGCGATCGCATCTGATGGCTTTAAATCCTGGAGGTAGGATTTCAGAGTCAGTGATATGGAGTTTGAACCAGGTCTCAGAGATGGGAACAATGTCAAGCTGGTTGTGAGATAGCCAGGCTTGAAAGTTGGAAGCTTTGTTGCAGAGGCTCTGGACATTGAGAGTAATGAAGTGAAGAGGTTTGTGGGAGGAGGGTTGGCTGTAGAGTGGGGTATTGCAGTCTGGAGAGGAGTTTGGTCCATGATTGGGGTGAATACTACTGGCTAGGCTGAGGAAGCTGATGAGAGCTGAATGCTGAGGTTTAAGTGGCCCAGTGGATCTGGGATTAGTTTTATGAGATTGAGGGAGGTATACAAAGTGTTTCATCATTTGGATTTTGGTTGAGATTGGCATTATTTTCATTTTAAAGTGAAGGAGGAAGTTAGATTGAATCAGGGATGGGGAGATGGAGTGGAAGCTTGTAGAAATAGATCTGTTATAAATGGGGTGTGATGAAGAGTAGGAAAAGGAGAGAAGTGGAGAGGGAGATAGTGGATGGTAAGGGAAGTGGTATAATATAAGGGTAACAGTAAAGTGAAGAGAGTCAGGGTGGTGAGGGTTGGGAAGAGGGAGGAGGTCATGCAGGTATTTAGGTGTTAGAGAGGTGACTGACAGCAGGGGCTTGGGGAAGGTTAAGCTATTAGAAAAGTGCAGGTAAGAGGGAGGAGTTAGGAGGAGGGGGTGTACAGGATTGGGCATTGAGCAAAGTGTGGGTGTGGTAAGGTTAGGATAAATGTAAATGTAGTGGGGGTGGGTGGGAAATGGGAGCAGATTATGGGAATGGAGTGAGCCTGAGCAGAGCAAAGGGTGAACGGAGCAGGTTGACCCAAGAAGCAGAAGACAGAACACCCAAAACCTATCAGTATGCTATAATGTGGGTAAACAGCAATTTCAGAGGGTCAGAGGGTATCCCCCTACTCCTACAGACAAATGTACATTCTCAACAATGCCATGGATCTTACATCTGTACACTTGCCTGTGCCATAGATTGTGTTCCACACCAGCTGAGTGTGCTGCATGAAGGACAGGGGCACAGACATTGTAAAGTAATGGTGTTATATGCTGCACATAATGAAAGTATGTTATCTGTGGCATGGTCTAAAGAATCTCTAGCCTCAACAGTACTACAGCAGTGCCAAAGTACAAGCAGAGCTCTGCATGGCCTGACTGTGCTTAGCTGATTGCCATATGGGAGAGGCAGGGCGCCTCTCAGCAGAACAAACCTTGCCCATTGGTCATCAATGTCTATGCCCCAATGTACACACATTTCCACTGTTGGCTCAACTGCTGAAGCCCAGCAGTCACAACCAGTCAAGTCACAGTCATGGTCCTTCACACAGTGTATCTCTACATGCTAGCATCACCCCATCAGTCTCCTCTGTGCAGCAACCTGAACCAAGTTTTTCCATGCATGATATAGGCAGACCAGACCATTGTATGAGCTGTCAGTGTGGGCACCCTAGACTGTGTTAGATTGGCACTGACAATTGATCCACTCTGTCCGATAGTTTCAGTCTCGCTACATGGCAATGATGATTGCTGTGAAGAACACTGACAATGTCATCTGTCTGTGTTCATTGACAAGTCTGATGCCACAGGAATCCAACAGTTTTGCTAAACATATTTGACTCCATTTATTGCATTACTTTACTCATAATTAATAGTGATATATTTTCTTGTGACATTAACAACAGTTCTGCATTATGTCCTGAGTTGCTTTTATGTTTTATAGTATACAGATAGGAATGTGTTGCATAGATGTGTGTCCCATATTTGAGATACACCAATACGAGTCCGTATGCATACCTGTGTTAGTTGAGCCCTGAATTGATGATCTCTGTTGTGATAGATTTGTATATGCTCATACTGTAATATATTATGATTATGATTATACTTATGTTGTTTTGTCTGATGCTCTGTGTGTACATCTACTGGGTAATTGCCATCAGTTGAAATGTGTGTTGCTGTGGTGGGGCAACACCTGAACATCAATGTTTAATGTGTGTACTTCTATACACGTGGCTTGTCATAGCTCAAATTTATGTGTCAGATGCTGCCACAGTACCTGGGCCTGCACTTGTGGTCACGCCCTCCATTGCCCACTTCTGTGTCTTCTACCCTCTATGTCCTAAAGCTCCTCCTCTGATACTTGGGGGATGTGTCATCTTTAGACATCTGGGGTTCTCAGGGTAGCTTATCCACACCTGCAGCTGGAAACTGCCATGTGCTGTTGTCCGCATGTTGTGTAGCATGGTGCACACAGTTATCATCTGTGTTGCCTTCTGAGGTGTGTATTGAAGTGCACCTAGATGCGTCCAGCCATCTGAACCTAGCTTTCAGTACACTGAACACATGCTGAGTGGCATTTCTTGTTGTTGCATGTGCTTCATTGTAGGTTTCTTCTGCAAAGTTTCATGATCCTCTGTCCAGAGTTATTAGCCATGGCTCAAGTGGATAACAACAGTCACCTGCTGTGGAGAGTAAACACACATATTGTCAGCATGGCTACTATTTGGAGAGATGTCCTTAGCTTACATCCTAGCTGTGCTCCTGTACTTAACAGTATTCCTTTAGGTATTTCACTTTGCTGGAATGTAACGTAAATACATCCCTGTCAACATTAAGCATGATGACAGCATATGAACTTCTCCCCCACAACAGGTGACTGTGGTTATATACTTGAGCCGTGGCTAATAACTCTATACAGAGAACCTTCCAACTTTGCAGAAGAGGCCTACAATAGAGTGGACACCATGACAAGAAACACCATAGAGTGTGTGTTTGGTGTACTGAAAGACAGGTTCAGATGTCTGGATACATCTGGGGTGCACTGCAATAAACACCTAAAAAGGCAGTACAGATGATTACTGTGTGTGCCATGCTACACAATATGTTATCAACCATGCATGGCGGTCTTCCTGTTGTAGGTGTGGATGAACTACCTCAAGAACTCTCAAATGTCTGAAAATGATATTCTCTAGTTATAGGAGGAAGATGAGAAGGACAACAGGGGAAGAAGAAACAGGCATGGGTGATGGCAGATGCCACCACAAGTCCAGGCTTAAGCAACATGGTAGCATCTTACACACACCTTTGGGCCATAATAAGCCATATGTGCAGAAATACAAAGATTAAACATTGATGTTCAGGTGTTGCCCCACCACAACAGTACAGATAGCATCTACTGGAAATTACCCAGTAGATGTACACAATGAGCATCAGACACAGCAACATAATTGTAATATATAACAGTATGAACATATAAAAATCTATCATGACAGGGCCCTTCAACTCAGGATGCAAGTGATACAGTTGTGCTTGCAGACTCATACTGGTGTACATGTGTGTATAGCAGACAACAAGGGACAGATTTCTATGAACCCCTATCTCTCCACTATGAAATAATGCAAACAGTTAAGCAGGTCAAGGCATACTGTAGAACTTTTGTCAGTATCACTGGTAGCATAGGAATGTAAAGTATGGTAAACACATCCTGTACTGAATGAGGTCACCTGTGGTCAGGAAACATAACAGACAACCGTGGCATCAGACATCACAACAACCATAGACAGATGAAATCATCAGTGGTCTGTACAGCATTCATCACTATGAGGTGAAACTGACAATACAGAACATAGTGGATCAACTATCAGTATTACTCTAACACAGTCTAGGACACCCATGCTGACAGTCCATACCATGGTCCTGACTGCCCCTTCCGTGTATGGAAACAGTCAGCCTATATTGCTCCACAATGAAGACTGACAGAGAGACACCAACATGTGGAGACACACTGTGGGAAGAAGCATGGTGTGAGTTGACTGTCTTTTCATGACTGGTAGGCCCACACTGAATTGGCCAGCAACAGATGTGTGTGTGCATGTGACAGCATATACACTGATGCCTGATGGACAAGGACTGGTCTACTGAGAGGGGACCTGCATTTCCCATGTGGTTCATGACTAATCACAACCAGGTCATGCAGAACCCTGTTTACACTAAAGCTCTGCTGCAGTACTGTAGCCATGGTTTCAACAGACCATGCCACAGATAACATGCTTTCATTCTGTGCAGCTAATGCCATCATGACCTCACTGTGTCTGCTGTCCTGTCTTTCATGCAACATACAAACAGCTGGTGTGAAACACGATTCATGGCATGGGCAAGTGCATGAAAGTTAGATCATGACATCACTGGGAATGTTCATTTGCCTATAAGAATAGGCAGACACCCTCTGACACATACCCATACAGACCAGCTACATGCTGTGCTGGGCAGTATCGCTCTGTTTTGGGGAGGTGTAAACATTATCAGCAGACTCAACATTGGATTGTGGTCCACAGGCCTCAACCTGTCCACCATCTGATGTCCACACATTGTCAGTTTGATTTGACATGTTTTCCTCCACATCTGAGACTACAACCTCATCCACATGACTGTCACCATCTAGACTAGACTGTATCACCAAATATGTGTTCTGTGTGACAGGGGCCATGCTAGCATAGTAACATACATCAGTTCCCACCTTGGGATCAGTGGCCATGCTAATGGAGGATGCCGGTCAATTGCACTTACCTCAGTTGTGATGAAGTATTTCAAAAAAATGGTCAAGGATCATATAACATCCTACCTACCTGCTACATTTGATCCTTTACAATTCGCATACAGGTCAAATCATTCTACTGCAGATGCCATAGTCTTAACTCTTCATTACACTATGGACCACCTGGAAAATAAGGACTGTTACATATGCATGCTGTTCATAGACTTCAGCTCTGCTTTAAATACGGTAAGTCCACAACAACTGCTGTCTAAGCTGAGTAATCTAGGTATATAAAACAAAATATGCAACTGAATCCTCAACTTCCTGACTGAAAGGATACAAATAGTTGGAGCAGGAAAACATCACTCAAACAGCATCACCCTAAACACTGGGGTCCCTCAAGGTTGCGTACTCAGTCCACTTCTTTTCACAGTTCTAAAACATGACTGCACAGCTACACATCAATCAAATAGAATCATCAAATTTGCAGACAACACCACAATAATCAGCCTTATTAAGAGGGAAGATGAGGGGGCCTACAGGGAGGAGGAGGTAAACCAACTTTTTCAATGGTGCCCAAACCACTAAGCAATAAAAATCCAGACAGAGGACAAACCAAGAAAAACAAAAAAGTGCTTAAATCACAGAACTCTGAAATACCAACTTTAATGCACAATAACTACACAATAAAAGATATAAGTGCTTTAGTTCCAAAAGATTAGAACTTCATCAGACAATTCAATACAAACCCAGCTTCATTAAATACCTTAAATCAGTCATGTGACCCAATTAAAGACAGTTAAGAAAATGTCTTAAAATATTTTAAAGTATTTAAAATTATACAGCCTGTCCATTACCTAACATGCCTCATATTACAATTCAGAAATTTAAAACAAACTATAGACAACACATATATACATTAAACAACCTGCAAAAAACCCCTAAAAATTACAAAAACATATATGAAATTAAATAAAATCATATGAAATTATGAATTTTATCTTTTTAGTGCCCTCAATTTTAATAGAGGAGCAATAGATACATAGTCATTCAACCCCGGCCATTCTTAAGTGTCTTTAATTGGGTCACATGATTGATTTAAGGTATTTAATGAAGCTGGCTGTGTTTTGAATTGTCTGATGAAGTTCTAATCTTTTGGAATGAAAGTACTTATGTATTTTATTGTCTTTTTATTGTGTAATAAAGTTGGTTCATAGGTTCATAGATTCATAGGTGTGTACTAGGCTAATGGCCCTGGGACCTTTACAAGCCTAGCCATAGGATTACCCTGGCATAGTGCTACCCAACCTTAGTTCCCTGTGCCTCTGTCGAGTAGAGCCACTGGTGTTATCCCCGGGCTGAATTTTCTGTTTCCCATCCACTCATCAAGGTTTCTCTTGAAGAGGGTCAGCGAGGTGCTCTGCTTGACATGTATGGGAAGTCTGTTCCATAGCATGGGCAGTCTCTGGGTTCTGAACCTGTCCTGCCAGCATGTTCTGTTAATTGTGGTAATGAGGTTGAGGTCTCTGGAGCATGTGGTGTGGAGGGATTGGGATTTCTTTAGATGTAGCATTTCTAACAGAGAAAGGTCAGACATGGCTTTGTAAGTCAAGCAGAGATCGCCTCTAAGTAGGCGATATGAGTTAGAGAATAGTTGGAGTTTTTTGAGTCTGTCCATATAGGACAAGTGTTTAAGGCCTAGGATCCTCTTTGTGAGGTACTTTTGTGGCCTCTCTAGTTGTTGCAGGTGTCTAGTGAGGTACATGCCAAATGGGGCATTGTACTCGATGATTGGCCTAATGGTGTTTCGGAGTTTTGTGGTTTAAGCATTTTTTTGTTTTTCCTTGTTTGTTCATTGGTGCACTGACAACAACTTAGTACTAAATATTGTGAAAACCAAGGAAATCATCATCAATTTTTAGGAAGGTGAATAAGCCACACACCCCTATCATCAATAGTGCCACAGTGGAAAGAGTAAATAGCACCAAATTCGTAGGGTATAGATCTTGCAAGACCTAAGTTGGGTAGCAAACACTTCCTACCTTATAAAGAGAGCTCAAAAACATCTCCACTTCCTTAGTAGACTTCGTAGAGCTAACATTCCCCAACATGTCCTACTTAACCTTCTACAGAGCCATGATTGAGAGCATACTGACAAACAACATCATTGTCTGGTATGGAAATTGCTCTCAATCTGATTGGAAGGCACTAGATAAGATCATTAAACAGGCCACAAAAATCATTGGCTGCAACCTTCAATCCCTACAGGACATATATTCAAACAGATGCTATGGCAGCGTCTGAAAACTATTGAAGGATATACCCATCTGGCTTATGGACTGTTCAAACTCCTGCCAGCAAGTATGCTCTACAGAAGCATTAGGTGCAGGACATCCAGATTCCATAATAGCTTCTTCCCACACAGTATCAGACTGCTGAACAACAAACCCATAGTCTAACCCACTAAATGGGTAAAACATTTTTTATGCGCAATATGTCATTGTTATTTACATAACTCTCTGGATAGCTCACTTTATATGCCTCTGTCTGCACTATGAAAACTGTAAACTGTAGGTGCATGGCATACATTGGCGGTGGGTAAGTTTTACATGTGTGCTTCTTTTGTTTATTTATAGTACTGTTTGTAATATATCCTTATATTTCTACTAAGTCTGTTGCTGTTGTTGTTGTATTTGTTTTGTTTCTGCAGTAAAAAAGCCTTCAACTTTTTTACTTTATTTATTTTTAGTATCTTATTTGATTTTTATTTTTAGTATTTTAAATTATTATTAATTTAATCTATCTTCCTTCTGTAAACTGTCATTCTTAAGGTACAAGCTTGAGTATCAAAATTTCATGCAGTGATAACACTCTTTTTCCTCTGTGTTGATCTGTATGACAATAACCAGATAAGCAAAAAACTGCAAAGCTGACCACGCTGGAACACATCATGATAAACACTTTAACATAAAAAACTGTTTAATCTCCACTTTCATCAATACAGACTTCCTCAGAAATACAAATCATGCTACACAATACAATATTTAAATGCTACAAGAACCAATCAAATGCAGTTTGAAAATAATTGATAATTAAGACACCATCATGAAATGCAAACATCTAAAAAGGGCAATACTTCAAAACATAAAACATTCTTTAAACTACTTTTTAACATATACTCTCTGATCTTTTAAGAAACATTTGATATTTATAGCATCATTTAAGCCAGGTGGCTGATCCACTTTTAATTTTATCTGCCATCTGTTTTTTTTTTGTTCCAAATGATTTTTAAAATTGCCTCCTCTTAAATTCAAGTGACCCTGTTCTAGGATCAAGAATAACATTTTTTTATAATTATGACAGAGAATGCTATGCCTATATAAAGCATTTTTCTGATCTTTATTTTTATGTCATATATATGTTCTCTGATCCTAGTTAATAACCATCTAGTGGTCATACCAACATAAAAAGAGGGGCGTAAAATGCAAATAGCAATGTCTATCACCCCAACACTTTTACAGGAAAAATAATCCAACACTGGTATGGCATAATTAAGATGGGACAAATTTATAAAAGGTCCCTCTGATATATATCTACACATACTGCATGTCTGACATTTATACATGCCCTTAGTAGTGCTTATGCTGAAACTGTCAACAACTGAACTGTCTCTACCTTTTTCAAATAAACTTTTCAAACTAGCATCTTTTTTGTATACAAAACTAGGGTGTTCACCCACACTGTTATACAATTCTCAGTTGCCTTTCACTATCTTCCAGTTGTTTGATATGATGTTCCTAATAACTGGTGCATCACTAGTGATTGTCAAATTAAAACATAAGTGTTTGTCATCACCTGGTGTATGCTTAGTGACCAACACTAGAGCTTTATTAAGAATAGGTGGATACTTTTCTGTTCTGCCATTCCATACATATTGAATTTGTTCATCCAACAGATTTTCATCATATCCACGTTCCAAGAACATGTTTTTAATATATGAGAACTCTATTTTTAGTCGTTCATTATCACTTGTCATCCTACTAGCACGGATGAACTGACCTTTTGGAATGTTCTTTTTTATATGGTATGGGTGTTGACTAGAAAAATGTAAGTATCCATTCATAAAAGTAGGTTTCCTATGGATACTACTACTAAACTTGTTTTCCAAATAGTTCCATTCCAAATGGATGTCCAAACAATTAATAGAAGTAACAATGTCTCCTACAACAAATTTGAGAAAAGATGAACATGAACTGATGGTTCTAACTAAACCTATAGGAACCTTGATGATTGGATGGGAGATAGGAAATTCACCCCGGGGATCATGTCAGTCACCCTGCTAGACAGGGGCCCAGAGAAATAAATATTGTAGGAAAAAATTTCCAGGGAATTGTTATGGCTAGGCTTGCATAGGCCTTAGGGCCGATAGCCTAGTGCCAACCTATGAACCAACCTATGAACCTGTTTTGGCATTCCCTTGAACTACAAATATCAAGTCATCTATAAACCTTTTGTAATATACAATCTGAAACTGGTTAAAATAAGATTTAACAATTGCTTGCTCCCACCACCCCATCACAATGTTGGCAAAAGAAGGGGCAACCGCTGTCCCCATTGCTATGCCTTGAATTTGTTTATAGTAAGACTTGTTAAACAAAAAATAATGATTTTTCAAAATAATATCCAACAAATTACAATGAAAATTAATAACATTAGTGTGACAATTAGTAAAATGATTTAAATACATTCTAACATATTCAACCCTTATTTCATGTGGGATGCATGTGTATAATGATGCAACATCTCAAGTAAACATGATGTATTTATTTGGAACAAACCTTACTATTTCATTAAATAATCTAAAACTTTCCAAGAAACTCCATGAGTCCTTTAAAAAAGATTCCATATTTTGAACATAACACTGTAAAAAAGAATCCATAAGTAAGGAAATACCTTCTGTAACATAATTTGGTGCAGAAATAATAGGATAATAGGTCTAAAAGGGGGGTAGGATAAGCTGTTATGTGTCTTCGGAATGTCGAATAACACACCGATTTTGGGATTTTCTGTATTACAAAAATTATACATAGCCACATTGAAATCACTTGCCAACAAACTATCGTACAAAAAATCAGCAACATATTTATAACATTTTAAAATGTCAGTATTATTGACTTTTTGTATTCACTTTCATTTGCAAGCATGTTTTCCATCTTGGCTACATAATCCATTTGGTCCATTAGGACAAGCATACCCCCTTTATCACTTTTCATAATATGTATGGATTTGTTTTCACACAATTCTTTCATAGCAATTCTAAGTTCTGCGCTCAAATTGTCACCCATAGAATGCTGTCTATTAAATCTTAAAAAATTCCTAAATTCAGTTTCACAAGCTTATTCAAAAAATTTTAAAGTGTGATTCAACAATGGGTTAAAACAGGATGGGTTGACCAACATCTGTTCAATATTTTTAATGTCTTTCAATAAGTAAGACAAGTTTAATTTCCTAGTAAATTGCTTAAGCTCAACAATTGCATTAGTAACATTTGTTTTCATACTAGGAACAAAATTTAACCCTAACCTCAACAAAGTAATATGGTTAGCATTTAAACTAGACAAATTCAAAATGTCTTTCACAAAAGTGTTGTACCTCATTCATTGTCCGTTGAGGAATCCGATGTTAACAGAACACTCTGGCCCTTCTTGCACGTGGTTATGGGCTTCGGTCTCAATTGCCTTTTTTCTTTTTCGAAGGCTAAAAAAGATTTTGTTTTGTCCCCCAATTCATTGTTGTTAAGAAGAGGAACATCCGTTTCTTCGTGAAAAATGCCTTCATCCGCAGACCCATTAACATAATTATTAGTTTTAACCATCCTACTACTAATTAAAGAAGACGTGGATGGTATAATTTCATTTGTGACATCACTCGAAAAGTAGGGACTATTAGATGTATGTTGTTTAAGATAGACTGATTTGGAAGCTTGAAAGTTCCTTTTGTTGAACGGAATGTTGTTATTACTGTTCTTATTAGAAAGGAACATGCTGTATGCAATGTCCATCTCATATGCAGTCAAGTCATGATCCAATTTATTATTTTTTCTTTCTATTAATGTTTTTACATGCTGTTCTAACTCTTCAAGTAGAAGAGAAGACTCAGTTCTTTCAGAAAAAAATAAACTGAAATCTGGTTTCAATGGCTTGTTCAGCCTTAAGAATGTCTTCTTTAAGACCCATTATAATGTTATTGTTGCGCTCCACAAGTAATTTTAAAAAGTTGACACCTGCTTCATTAAAGAAATCTTTTAAGTTGTTGAAAAAAGGGTCTTTGTCAGTTATGCCATTAGGGCATTTAAAAAAACGAAGTCCCTTAGGCACTATATTTAATTCAATGCATTTACAAAAATATTTGTTTTCAATATCAATGCTTTTGTATTTTTTGAGCAACTTACTTATATTGTCACATAAAGCCTTGTATTCAGTTAAACTAACAGTGTCAGTTAGTCTAAATGGATTCTCACCATTGTTTAATGCTACTGCTATATTTGAATACAGTCCTTTCGATTTACCATTCTTTGCTTTTATAAAACCAATATTTTTCATCATCTCACTGTGCTGTCCGTTGGTATTCACCTCCACGACAGTATCTGCATCATCTTCCGATTCGGAAGCTAATGATTCTTTTCTTACACGCTCACTCAGCAAAAGTTGTAAAGACTTCTTAATGTCTTCCATGGTCTTTAAAAAGACCTGATTAAACCGTGCCTCAGGAGAACCTCAAACAGAATGAATGCTAACATCCAATAAAGGGTCTCCAGCCACATCAGCCATAGCAGAAACCAAAACTTAAGAAACACAAACTGAGAAACCAGATCAGCAAAAAATTGCAAAGCTGACCACGCTGAAACACACCACGATTCACACTTTAGCATAAAAAACTGCTTAATCTCCACTTTCATCAATACAGACTTTCTCAGAAATACAAATCATGCTACACAATACAATATTTAAATGCTACAAGAACCAATCAAATGCAGTTTGAAAATAATTGATAATTAAGACACCATTATGAAATGCAAACATCTAAAAGGGGCAATACTTCAAAACATAAAACATTCTTTAAACTACTTTTCAACATATACTCTCCAATCTTTTAAGAAACATTTAATATTTATAGCATCATTTAAGCCAGGTGGCTGATCCGCTTTTAATTTTATCTGACATCTGGTTTCTTTTTGCTTCAAATGATTTTTAAAATTGCCTCCTCTTAAATTCAAGTGACCCTGTTCTAGGATCGAGAATAAAAAATGTTTATATTTATGACAGACAATCCCCCGGATTCACGAATCCTCCTTGTAAGACTTAATAAGTCTTACTCGGAGGCTGCAGTTGAACGGTATGATGTCAGCGTGCCATGAATATTCATGAGGGCAAGCTGACTCATCCGTAACTCTTACACAGACTGAGTAGGAAAGCAGGGGGCATGTCCGACTGCAGAGCAGTCTAAAAGTCCACGCCCCCGCAAGGTTTTAAAAAGCATAATGTCAACAGACAAGAGTGAGTTCGCTCAAATGTACTTGCACCCAACACCACACTCCCTGACACTGTAAACCCCCATCACAGTTATAAAACATAAAATATTAATTTTATTTTTTTTAAATCCACGATATAGCTGCCCGTATTTGCGCTTGTTTGCGTGGGTGTGCCCATTGCTTAACCACAGTTAGCAATTGTGACATTGAAGAGCATATAAGAACTGCTTACACAAATTAAGCCAGATAGCATAATGGTAGAGCGTAAGCACAAACAGTTGGCATTCACGGTTCGAGTCCCACAACTCCCCTTCTTATTTATGTTTTAAATCAGTATTTGAAATAATACCAGACATATATGATTAAAATATTATTAAAAGCAGTGAAATGACCAATGTATCAGTGAACAAAATATATATTTTTTAAAGGATCCAGAAATATAATAGCCTGCTGTTAAGCAGCACTTTACCCAGCTAAACAGAGGTGCCTATAGTTTAATAGTGCTTTACCCAGCTAAACAGAGCTGCCCATAGTTTAATAGCACTTTACCCAGCTAAACAGAGTTGCCCATAGTTTAAAAGTGCTTTACCCAGCACAATAGAGTTGCCCAAAGTTTAAAAGCGCTTTACCCAGTGCGCGCCACACCAACCAGGGCACTGTAGGGCACCGGGGAGCAACGTAGAGCTAAGTTGCTTAAACGCAGCCACACCCCCTAGCCTGTCTAGACAGTAATAAAATAAAAGAATGACAAGGTTCGAACCCAGGACCCTGTGCATCATAATCAAAGTACAGAACCACTAAGCCATGACAGCTTAGATGAAACAGCCACTATTAACATACATATACCTAGAAATGGTAGATTAACCATTACTAAGCAGGTCTGCAGTCAGCTTAGAATTCTCAAAAATGGCCAATCACAAAAAAGTGTGGGAAATGCGGCATATTTAAGCCTCATAGGCGGGAATACTCGCCATAACTGATTGTAGCTCACATTTGCAGTCAGAATGGCAGGTGCAGGAGAGGGTTCATGCTTCCGAGCGCAGCATTGAGGCATTGAGGAGTCAAAATACATGGTTTGGCTCCTTGTCCACTGTCATGAGTCCAGACTCCTGCAGGGCCAGTTCCAAGGGACGGAATACAAGGCTGAGGCTTGGAACTGGTTAGCTCATGACCTCACCAGTGCCACAGGCATTCCTCGCACCGGTGAGCAGGTCCTTCACCACCATGCAGACCTGAAGAGATGGAAGGAGGACCCTTTGAACCAATGGATCCAGGAGGCCTGTGGGATGCAGGATGCCCCATGACTGAGTATGTAGCCATGGAATGCAGTATGTAAGAATTGATAATTGAGTTGGTATAATGGATAGGTATGTCTCAATATCCCTTAATTTACTTTACAGCTGCAGGTAACTGTGCTGCGAATCAGCAAGCCTATGCTGATAGGCTGCAAAGGCTGCACCACCAGGCAGGTTAGTGATTCTTTTGCATGTTTTGTTATATAAAATAGGGGAGAGAGCATGAATTAAAGTGTTGTAGTACAATAATACAGCCATAAAATGGCCTGAATAAGTCCTCTGCATGTACTGTTATATGACAATTCATAGAGCTATAAAAAGAGCATAGTAACCCATTAAGAAAGGTAACATATGTCTGGAATAAAATCTCTGCAGGTACTGTCATATAACATAAGTGACTGAGCCTGAAAAAGTGTATTCTAACCCATTAATAAAGGTCTAATCTGTCTTGAATATGTCTTCCATATGCACTGTTACAACATATAAAGGAGTGAGTCTGTGGAAAAGTGTGTAATGTCAGTAATAAAGGTTTAAAACCCGGAGTGTGTGTGTGTGTCACTTAGTTTGAATTGTTGTTGTACCCTTGCATTATACAAATAGTACTGTTTTAAAAAGTGCTGGCAACCCAGAGTTCTGCAGTCCCATCTAAAGTGGGTGATGGAAGTGCTAGTAGCTGTGAAGCATATATACAGTCCTCAACAGTCAGTTACTGGCTGGCATGCATAAGTAAATCTGGCATATGGGTAGCATGCTAATATGTTCCCCAGAAATGTGAGTGTGCTTCAATAAATGCAGGGTTCTGTACAAATTGAAGTGAAAATGTCATGTGAAAACATCCAGATATGTAGATAAAGAAATATAAATGCAACCATGAAATATGTAGCAGTAACATCTGCATCTTGGACAGTTAGTATGTCAGATATAGGTCAAGTATATATTGAACTAGCCAAACCCATTACACAACCTAATGCATGGTGGCAAGTGTAATAATACATGTAGGGAATATACAGTTGCAGTCACTAGGAATGTAGTGTAGAGTAAAAGTAATTATAACATGTTAACTGAGGTTCTTTTCTACACCCTACTGTTTGTGCATAAACCATGCAATTCCACACCTCAATGGGTATGTGTAATCTTAAATATTTTTGGGACATATGTCCTATTGTTTTATAAATATTTGCATTCATGTTGATGCATGTGCCCTGTTCAAACACTATGTTCATGGTGGCCTGTTGCTATCAAACATCCCTGCATGCTGTTGGAATATCCACTGTTGTTCAATATATGCATGTGTTATGCTTGCTGTTCAACTGTTGGAACATTGGTGCATTGGGTTAATGGGAATATTACTGCATGCTGTTACAACTAATCTGGAATGCTGTTGTTTATGTTGTAATTAAACACACCTAATCACAGAACGTATGGGAAGGCTGGTCCCAGCAGACCCACCTGTCCCTCCTCAGTTGGCAAGTGCACCTGGCACCAGCAGCTCCAGTGCCCAGCCCGGGCTACCCTCCTCCGTTGGTCCTGTGCCACCTTCGGGTGGAAGTGCTGCAGGGGATGGGGCTCACCCCCCGTGCAAGCGTGGGTAGAGAAGGGCCACTTGTCACTCTTCGAAGGGTCCAGGCTGTGGTGCGTAGGGAGATCCAGTGTTCAGTCGCTGATCCCCTACGCCAGCTTGAGGCGAGAGTAGCGCATCTCTTGGGTGAGCCTGCCCATCCTACTCAGCCCCCAGCACAGCCACCCTCAGGGCTGTGAAGGTGCAGTGGTGACTGCCCATGGGTGGGGATTTCAGTTCCACTGTTACCATCTGTGGGCTCATGGGCTTGCGATTTCCAAACAACCTTCCCTGTCAATTGTGTTCACCCACCCCCCCTGTGTCAAATACCTCCCCTCTATGCATCTTGTTTGTCTTGTCTGTTTACCTCCCCAACCTACCTCCCCAAATATACCTACATCCCCTACCTCACATTCCACTCTCACCTGAAAAAAAAAATAAAAAAAACGGGCAATTTGTTCCCACAAAAAAATTACGCCCCATACATAGCTGCCCATTTTGCACACATGTCTGCCGGACATGTAAACTGATAATTATAATTGGCACTACAACATACTCTGTTGTCCTCACCCCTCTCTCAGGGGTGGAAGGTTGCAAATTTCACACCAAATTACGAACATATGCACAGCTGTTGCTTGTAAAGAAATGGGCAGCTAGGGGCCTTCCCTACACCCTTCCTGCACATCCCAGCTGGTTTCCCTACTGTCTTTCCCTCTTTGTGCCCCCTTTTTCACCACTTTACTATCTCCCCATTTTCTTTTCTTTCAAAGAAATTAACGCGGGGTTAACGGGAGTAAGCACTTTTAAGCAGTAGTAAGTGGGGTGCGCAAGTGTGTGCGCTTAGCTAAGTATTGCTAAGCATCACGCAAACCCGCACAAACCCACTTACAACTGCTTAAAAGTGCCTTAGTCACTCTGTATGACAGGACCCTTGTACTGCTCAGCATAAAAATAAAATACCCCTGTCAGTCTCGAACCCCAGACCTTGGACTCATCAGACTGCATGAAGTACCACTAAGCCACAGCAGATATACAAGAACTTTGTGCTGAAATAAATATATAATGCATTACAATGAGTGAATGTAAAGGGAAAATAGGAAGGCCATAACACAAAGCTTGTTCTGTGGATCTTTACCAGCAATTGTTGTGAAATTGAATTACATGAGTGTGATAAGAGAAGCAGCCATGCTAGTAGTGAATAATGTTACAGTAGCACCTTACAAACCCCACACAGTATCAGAGCAGGATAAACACTGGCATATTTGAATAGGTCAGAGGCCACACCTCCCAACTGTGACTGATTTACAGTGATGTCCCTGATTTGCAAACAAATGTTAGCTGTGCCCCTCTGACTCCCTGTGAAATGTACTAACAGCACACAGAAAGGTGGGGAATCCCACTTAATGATAAATGTCAATAAGTGAGAGTAGACACTGCTTGCACGTCAGAAATGATGTAGTAATACATATGCTCCGAATACCCCAGTTTCAACTGCAAAATATCTGAAATATATCACAGGTGTATCCCACTGATATGTACCTTTCCCTGAGGCTGTTCAAATATATACCTGAGAGTATCTGAGGCCTGGAAGTGTCAGAAACACACAGGCATATCAACCTGTCTGCTGTTACACACTCTGCAAATAGCTGTAGAATGAATTCCACAAGCATGCCCTTATGTAGGAGTACAACACAGAAATATCAAAGGATGTAGCCATGTACTGCTAGCAACCACCTGTGACAATGCCATTGTTCAGGTGCTGAAAAGACTGGTGTGGTGCACAGTCAATGAATACTAGGCTAACCTCTGTCTACCATCTGGATATGTCCACAGGTGGGAGCTACTCAGACAGATTACTAGCCTTTATAGACTTACAGGTACACAGCAACTCTGCATGTTCAGCAAGATAAACATCACACAATAATAAATAATGTACTCTGCAGTTCTGCACCCCTACCCAAAAGTACTATTTACCCATGTGGTCAGGCACAGCCAAGGGTGTAGGTAGGCATACACAGTACAGAAATATGTCCAGCTGTCCTGAGCAGACTGTGTTAATGTCAACACAAACAAACCACAAACTGTTCAGAAGTGAGTAACGTACTAATGACAGTATAGCAGTTTACAAACAGTGCATGTGCCTGATATTCATAATTGGTAGGATAACATACTTAGTTGTCCTCACCCCTCTCTCAGGGGTGGAAGGTTTCAAATATCCCACCTAATGTATTGCATATGCACAGCTGTTGCTGGTAAAGAAATGGGCAGCTATGGACCTTCTCCACACCCATCGTGTACATCCCAAGCTGGTGTCCCTACTGTCTTCCCCTCTTTGTGCACCCTTTATCACCACATTCCTATCTCTCCATTTACTTCTCTGTCAAAGAACTGATCGCGGGTGTTAGTGGGAGTGAGCACTTGTAAACAGTAGTAAGCGTGTTTGCACCAGTGTGCGCATGTCTGCGCTTAGCTTAGCATTGCTAAGATATGATAAGCTACGCCAAGCTTAGCTTAGTATTGCTAACATAAAATAAGCTAAGCTAAGCTTAGCTTAGCATCGCTAAGCATTGCGCAAACCTATGCAAACCCGCTTACAACTGCTTAAAAGTGCCTTAGTCACTCTGTATGACAAGGCCCTTGTACTGCTCAGCAGCAAAATAAAATACCCTTGGCAGTCTCAAACCCCACACCTTGAACTCACCAGTCTGCATGATGTACCACTAAGCCACTGCAGATATACAATAACTTGGTGCTGAAAGGAATATAGCATGCATTACAAGGAGTGAATGTAAAGGGAAAATAGGAAAGCCATAGGAATACTTTGCAATAAAGAAATATAACATGCATTACAAGGGGTGAATGTAAAGGGAAAATGGGAAAGCCATAGGAATACATTGCAATAAAGAAATATAACATGCATTACAAGGAGTGAATGTAAAGGGAAAACAGGAAAGCCATAGGAATACATTGCAGTAACTACTGTTGTATGCCAGTTAATTCCCTAATTCCAAAAGAAAGTACATACTCCATGTATCCAGTGTTAGCATTAGGAGGTGTGAGTAAACTTACACACTGAGAAGAGTATACTGGAAGAAGCAACAGTCAGGTTTCAGTACAACATGCATTTCACTGGCTACAACCCAGTTTCAGATATGAGACATATACCAACCTTCTGACTGACACAACAGTGTTCACAGCAAACAAGCATGGTCCCCACCTTGCAAAACTGAAAGGCCTACGCCTACCTAACCTATCATTTTATAGCAGTGTCCTGAAATCACAGTGAGAACAGCAATTACCACACAGCAGGCTGCATGCAATTACTAAATGTTGGGCACCAATTGGTACAGAGGCAATCACATGCACATGTGCAGATACCTGCAAAAGCAGCCTGTACTTGCTGTCCACACATGCAA
>NC_056725.1:1265175375-1265196721 GCF_019279795.1 Protopterus annectens | reverse complement strand
GTCCAAACCCTGTCTGCCTTCTTCACATTGGCAAACCTTCACTAGTCAAATCTAATCACTGAGCTGCTTTATTCACCATATGGTTCCAGTACAAGTTAAGCAACCCCTCCATCTTTACTTTACCAAAGTCAGTTTGCTTATGATTGATGATGATTTGAGATGATCTAACAGTCTCTCACCCCTCACTAACCCTAGAGGTAGTGCTGCCATACAACACCAAAGTTTATACTCTCATTAATCATGCATAATCACAATTGGAATTTAATGGCTTCAACTCCAAGATAAAAAAGCATGATCCTCAATGAGTGGGAAAAATTCATCTCTTTCTCAGATATACCCAACATAAAAGGAAAAACACCAAAATGGTATATATAAAATGCACGTAGCATAAAAATGTTTTAGAGAACAATCTCACAAAGATCCTCATCACTACTTGGAGAGGGTATGCCTTAATAACACCTCATATGGAACATTTCATTGTGGGCATTGTAAACAATGTCCCTATATTTCCAACAAAAGAGAAATTTACATTGAAATAAGGGACATTAATATATATAGCACTGGTTCATTCAACTGTGAGTCCCAGGGAGTGGTTTACCTTGCAATGTGTACAAATGCAGTTCGTACATGTTGGGAAAACAGAAAGAGTATTGAAGAGGCGGATTTATGAACATTTATATGAGATACAAAAAGCAAAGGACACCAATGCATTGTACAAACACACAAAGAACTGTAAAGAAGCCACATTCTCCTTTTTGTTTTAGAACAAGTTAAAAAAGAAATAAGAGAGGTCCCTGAAGAATGGTTTGAATACAGGGAACTGTATTGGCAAATTTTATTAGAGGCCAACAAATCACCAGGCTTAAATGAATGTATCTCAATTATTCCAGCTCTCAAACTGAGATCAATTCAAGTTTGAAACTCATTAAGTAGTTCTATGAACAGTAGAGGGCACTGTTGTCTATGCTTCTGTTTTTATGTACCTACTACAATTACTGTGCACATAAATACATTTATCAGTTTTTAACCTAACAGCTTCATTATATTGTGGGTTCTAGAAACCTAATTGACTACAATATTTTTTAATCAATACCTCTGCTTTTAAATACTGTAATTATTTATATATATAAAATTATAGTCGTATTTAGATATGTTTTGGCGTTCGTGAAAATCTACTGCCAATCATTAGTGGACCAGAGTTCTGCTGTGGTGACCCCTAACCGAGAAAAGCCGAAAGACAAACAACAACAACAACAACAACAACTAATAAATATAACTCCATATGAATTGCAGAAAGAGTTAGTTCTGGACACAATTTTGGTTATCATCAAAGACTGAAACAATACTAATTTCATGAACTTTAATCATACTTGGATTTAGGAATGAAGTCCATTCCGGTCATGGTATTAGAAACTCAAAAATCTTGGACAAATTAATTAAAAGGAAATCAAAGGAAATACAAGGCTATTCAAGCAAATGCCATGCATGCCTTGCCAAAACCACCCCAGACTGCACCAACCTGTTCAAGGAGGGTAAGATCTGTAAGTCCAAGAGTATATTTTAGGGCCTCCATTTTATAAGCTATGCTTGAAGACTGACATGGAGTCATGTTGCATGGCATGCAGGAAGAAGTCTATTCCAGAGCGGGCGGGGGAAGGATGCTGGGTAATGAAGTTACCTCTCCATTTACTTTTGTTTTATTATCTGATGTAAACTGAGATGTCATGTTGGTTGGCTGCACTATTTGATATATTGAGAAAGAGGAGGTCTTGGATAATAGTGTCCCTTAGGGGATGGAAAGCTAGGCACAGGTCTCTCCTCATGAGCTTATACAACATGGAGTACAGGGATGGTGATTCCAGCCTTTCTTGACAACAAAGGTAGGTCTGACATCCTTTTTGTTAACAATGGCTACAAATGTAGGTGTTATAGTTTATTTATTTACTTAATGGCTGCAGAGCGCAGACTTAGCTTAACTTTTACTTTTACTTAACAGCAGGAGAAATGCACGTGTGGGTGCTTACAGGCTTACAGCAGTTTTTTCTTTTATTTATTTCCTGCGTGTGCTTAATGTTTATGTGATTAGCAGAACACAGCAACAGATTATTTTATTTATTTACTACTTAACAGCTGTGTGTGCTTAATGTTTATGTGATGCAGCTTCTTTTATTTACCTACTTAGCTGCAGAGAATGTGAAACGGGAGAAATGAATGCATGTGTACTTACATTCATTTTGCTTAACTTCAGGAGAATGTTATTACAGTTTACTGAAATGTTTATGTCTGGAATGTTTGGCTCATACCTTTAGTCTGTTCCTCTTAAAATTTGTGGTTTTCGGGCGAATCAGTAAGAACTGAATTCACTAAATAAGATAGACATTTAAGTTTCAGTCTTCCTATCTTTCAGGAAACACATGGTAACACAAAACATTTTATTCTAGCAGCCTTTTTAAGATTATACAAGCAATGTTTAAAATGTGTCCCTCCCTGGTTTTGGGCTTTTGTCCCCCCCAATAAAATTTGACTTTTTCCAGATTTTTTGTGCTGCATAATTCTTCAGGGGGAGAGAAGTTTAGTGCTACTTATGCGTAGTCATTTTTGTTGTTAGTAGCACAACAGGTCCAATGCTTGCTTTTTGTGCAGAAGGCTGTGAGTTCTACTTCCACAGTATATAGATGGATTGCTGATACTGTACTGTGTTGTACTTTTAAATGAAGTAGATGTTGCAGTCCTGAGAATGTCACCTTTGGCAGAGATACTTATTGATTCCTCAAGGGCAACAGGCACTTTATTTATAGATGAAACAAATGAAATATTAAGTTGTTTGCTAGCAGCAATCTCTTCATTAATTACAGATCTTATAGATCTCTTGAATATGGAATTATTTAGATGACTTTACTTCTGCAGAGATTGTACATATTTACTGATACTGGTGGAATGTAGAAGTTTGAGTAGACTTTTATGATGGAAATGTTCTCAGTTGGGCAGTTTTGTCATTATTGGTTCATGCATTTTGTTTCATTGCTTGCTGGAAAAATGTTCAAAACAATAAATTTAAAATGCGCTCTAACAAGTGTGCTGTATTATACAAGGAATGTAATTTAATACAGTCAGGAATGTGTATCAAAGAACACATGTATGTTTCATGTGCATGGGGCCTATGATTTGAAAACAGCCCAAAAGTAATCTTTATCTGCCACTGGCCAGATGTATTTTTTGAATGTGGGTTTCAATGCTGTTTCAATGAATGTGAGTTTCAAGGACAGAGAAGTTTTAATGCTAAGTCTATTTTCATTTTAAGACTGTATTGCTTTGTTTAACAGATGTCTATTAGTGTTTGTGCTATAAATTATAAAATAAAAGTTTTAACTGAACTCTAAATAACCATTGTAGAAGTAAAGCAATATGCACATTACAGTGTTTATGGTAAATGAGGCAAAATAGCCACGTAATGGGACATTGGAATGGCTGCAAGGGGGAGAGCTGTGTATTGGGTGGCCCCGTTTGAACATGATTTTGTGAGGGGGAAGGGCAGCAAACTCAGACAGTCCCAGGTGGCACAAACTCTAGCTACGACACTGATCAGTAGGCCATGGAGAATGTCTTTTGGAGGTCCTAGCAAACTATAACATTCTTTTGCTAAGATAAGAATATTGCCTACCAGTAAATTCCCTACTTTTACCACAAAACACACATACTGCAAGTCACCAAAAACAAAATCCTAAGGTTCATCATCTTCTTCCTTCCCAGTAAACATCATTGCTACACATTTAAAAAAAAAGGTCACCATTTACTACAGGGTTTGGGGAGGCCATATTTTTGTTGTCTGTTCTTCAGTTTGCGTTTGAAAGTTGGTATCCCACAATTCCACCAGAGTGGTTGGGTTATATGATTATGTATGCAAATGTTTATGTTAATCAGCATACAGATTTGTACCTATTTTTCATGAGCCTTGTCCAGATTTTTGATGATTCTAGGTTGAGAGGTATGCTTAGCATGCTTCTACACTTAGAGAAATGAAGCCCATGTCTGACAACACAGTGGACTATACATATCTGTCAGTTGCAGATTCTGTGCACACACCACATTTTACACCATTCATGGTTTGCACACATATTGGATATGAATACTCACACATATCCAAAGCCAATACACTATAATATGTCAAACATACACATACAGAGATGTGGGGAAGAGAGAGACAGAGATTTCCATCATGAGATCTGACCCACCCATAACACATCCAATTGGCCGATATCACATGATGTGCTGATGTTAATCACTGTAGACATTCCTTTTGATAGCCCTCAGCCCTATAGTGTCTGTGGTGCTTGTGATAACTGTGTAACATGATAGTACAAATCAGTATTCATCTACCATTTGTGTACCCAGTACTGTCAAATGTAAAGTTGTGTGCGACTGTGTGTGTGTGTGTGTGTGTGTGTGTGTGTGTGTGTGTGTGTGTGTGTGTTTACAGAGGAATGGTTTATGGCCCATTCACACACACTGCACTTTCCATAGCCCATGTTAGTACTCCTGCTGATGTCAGTCACCTTGAAATAACCCTCTGGCCAAATTTCAGCTCTATAAGCTGTGTGGTGTTTGAGATACATGTGTAATACTGTAATGTAGAAAATTAGTTAGGTAGGAGTTCTAATCCCAGACATGGCAGCTGTGAAACTGTGTGTTTTTGTGTGAAAGAGTGTGTGTGTCTGATGATTTCTGATTTTATGGACATTGACACATGCTACTCTCCCCTTACCCCTCCATTAGCACTGCTGCTGATGTTAGTCACCTTCAAAGATACATTTGGACAGCTTTCTAACATATAAGCTCCACAGCTCTTGCTATAACTGTGTCATACTATGGTATAGCATACTAGTTAGGTAGGAGTTCTAATCCCAGACATGGCAATTGTGAAACCATATATGTTTGTGTGAGAGAGTGTGTGTGTGTGTGTGTGTGTGTGTGTGTCTTTGATGATACCTGATTTTATGGACATTGACACTTACTACTCTCTCCTTACCCATCCTTTAGCACTGCTGCTGATGTTAGTCACCTTCAAAGATACCTTAGAACAGCTTTCCAACATATAAGCAACGTGGCGCTTGCAGCAACAACTGCGTAATTCTGTAGTATGGCATACTAGTTAGGTAGGAGCTCTAATCCCAGACATAGTGTGTGAGAAACTGTGTGTGACTTTGATGATACCTAATTTTATGGACATTGACACCTACTACTCTCTCCTTACCCCTCCTTTAACACTGCTGCTGATGTTAGTCACCTTCAAAGATACCTTTGTACAGCTCTCCAACATATAAGCTCTGTGGTGCTTGCAGCAATAACTGCATAATGCTGTAGTATGGCATACTTGTTAGGTAGGAGCTCTAATCCCAGACATAGTGTGTGAGAAACTATGTGTGTCTTTGATGATACCTGATTTTATGGACATTGACACCTACTACTCTTCCCTTACCCCTCCTTTAGCACTGCTGTTGTTGCTGTTAGTCACCTTCAAAGATACCTTTGAACAGTGCTTCAACATATAACTCTGTGGTGCTTGTGATAACTGCATAATACTATAGTGTAGCATACTAGAGAGGTAGAAGGTCTAATCCCAGAAATGGCAACTGTGAAACTGTGTGTGTTTGAGTGAGAGAGTGTGCATGTGTGTGTGTCTTTGATGATACCTGATTTTATGGACATTCACATTTGCTACTCTCCCCTTAATCATCCTTTAGCACTGCTGCTGATGTTAGTCACCTTCAAAGATACCTTGGCACAGCTCTCCAACATGTAAGCTCCATGTCATGTGCCATAAATGTGGAACAATATAATAGCAGTAACTACATAGGTATGGGTTTGAATCTCATCTGGGGCAAGTGTTTGTGTGTTTACATAAGAATGTTTGTACCTCAAACATTTTGGCTCTATTTACACCCACTACACATCTCAGTGCCTGACATTAGCAGTCCTGCAGATATCATATACCTTAGAAGTACCTATTGCCAACCCTAACCCATGTTATGTCAGTGGTGCATGTGGTAAATGCGTAACATAATGGTCCATAAAGATTGTTAGATAGAGGTTTGAACCTCACCCCTGGCAAGTATGAATGTGTGTGTGTAGGGTAAAGTTATTTTTGGGCTGTCTCACCCAGTACATCACCCAATACCAGTATTTACAAGGGCTGGTGATGTTCTTCACCTTAGAAGTACCTTGGGAGATTATCCATCTTATAAGCTCTGTGGTGCATGCGATTAATGCAGTACACTATAGTAGCAATACCTAGGGGTTTGAATCTCAGTACTGGTAAGTGTACGTGTGTTTGGCATCAGTATCCTGTGTGGGGGTTGCTGTGTGTGTGTAATAACAGGATCCATTGTGGGGTGGGTTTTGTTAAATTACTGTGTTGAGGATCTACTATATGTCACAATGCCATTTTGCAATGTCAACAGATGTCAAACACTGGAGAAGTTGGTGTAGACAATCCATAGCCCTGTATGTGACAGTATGGATTGGTGAACAATATAGGCAACAATTCTATTACTCAGAGAGAACACTGTCCACCCACGTCTCATACACAAACAAACTTGGCTATGCAACAACCACTATATTGGTAGTTCCCTACATATTGCCTCACAGATAGCAACCACAGTGTGATTGCAGTGGACAGCATGCCTGTTGACCACAACAGTGCCACTGACATCAGAAAGTACTTTGATGTGTTACATCTCCTGGCTGTGTGTTATCCAGCAAATAAAAGGACATGACACCCTGTTCCATCCCCTCAGTAGCCAAATAAATGTGTAGAGTGGCCCTTTTGCCATGTTCTCCACTGGACGCCTGCAACAACTGTAGAGTCTGCAAATGTACAACACAAAGGGAATGCCATGCCTTATACACATGCTCTGTATGGACAGATACTACTAACTCCATTGAATGCCCATATCATGGTATCAATGTAGGTGCAAGCACGACCTCAGTTACATAGCCAGGTCTCACCAATTGAGGTCAGGAATACTACATCAGAAGATAACAATTTGTCCACACAACATGCCCCAGAGACCTCAAGTACACTTGCACACATCAAAGAACATGCATGTGGGACATGTACACAACCCAGACACTGTCTATGTTAGGGAACATAGATCACATACATGGGAAGCAGTGCACATCACTGGCCACCCACAATAGTAACCCAGATGAGTGGATGGTGAATACAATCCCCACCCATGGGGACCACTGCAGGGACTACACCCCTGAACCACAATGGAGACTATTGTCATGTGGCCTGATGCCAAGGTATTCCCTTGGCTTAGCCTTGTAGAGCCTTCAGGCCCATTCACCTACTACACACATGTGAAGCAATGAACCTATGGATCTCAGTACTGGCAAATGTGTGTGTGTGTGTGTGTGTGTGTGTGTGTGTGTGTGTGTGTGTGTGTGTGTGTGTGTGTGTATGTAGATGAATGATTTTGAAGCCATTTACACTCACTGCACCTCCCATTGCTCTACTTTAGCATGCCTGCTGATGTCAGTCACCTTGAAATAACCCTTTGGCCATGTTTCCGCTCTAGCTCTGTGGCACTTGTGATAACTGCATAATACTGTAGTGTAGCAAACTAGTTAGGTAGGAGTTCTAATCCTGGTCCTACCACCTGTGATAATGTATGTGTTTGTGTGAGAGAGTGTGTGTGTGTGTGTGTGTGCCATACCTCTCAACCTGGAATCATCAAAAATCTGGACAAGGCCCATGAAAAATAGGTACAAATCTGTACGCTGATTAACATACAATTTGCATACATAATTACATAACCCCACCCACTCCAATGGAATTGTGGGATAACAACTTTCATAAAATGTGTTGTTTTCTGAACACAAACTGAAGAACAGACAACCAAAATATGGAACCAGAGTCTCCCTGCAGCCATTCCAATTTCCCATTATCTGGCTAGTTCATCCCATTTACCATAAACACTAATGTGTGCATACTGCTTTACTTCCACAATGATTATTTGGATTTTATTTTTACATTTTATAGCACAATTCACAAACACGAATAGGTATCAGATAGACAAAGC
Source organism: Protopterus annectens (assembly GCF_019279795.1). NCBI lineage: Eukaryota > Metazoa > Chordata > Ceratodontiformes > Protopteridae > Protopterus > Protopterus annectens. Next base: position 1,265,188,637 of record NC_056725.1, on the reverse strand, counting down.
AATACTGTCTCACAATGAAAACAGACTTGGCTTAAAACTGCTCTGCCCTTGAAACTCACATTCATTGAAACAACATTGAAACCCAAACCACATCCAAAGAAAATGCATCTGGTCAGTGGTGGATAAAGATTACCTTTGGGCTGTTTTCAAAACATAGGCCCCTTGCACACAAAACAAGAAACGTGCATGCATTCTTTGATACACCTTCCTGACTTTATTAAATTATATTCCTTGTATAATACAGCACACTTGTTAGATTTAAGTTAAAGCACATTTTAAATTTATAGTATGAACATTTTTCCAGTAGGCAATGAAACAAAAATACAAAATGCATGAATCAATAATGACAAAACTGCCCAATTCAGAACATTTCCATCACAAAAGTCTACTTCCACACACACACACACACACACACACAATCACATTTTAAATGTATTGTTTGAACCTTTTTCCAGTAGGCAATGAAACAAAATGCATGAGCCAATAAAGACAAAAACTTCCCAGTTAAGAACATTTCCATCATAAAAGTGTAAATCTATAAATAGAATGACAGTAGTGTAAGTCATATGCATCTTGCACAGCTTCTTGCACTTATTTTCAATTTCATTTTTTTTTTTTGGGGGGGGGGGGGACAAAAGGGCAAAAAACAGAGACATTATAATCACTGCTTGTATAAATTTGGAAAGTTGCTAGAATAAAATAGGTTACCACCATGCATTTTCTACTGCCAAGTCTTGAACCCAAAACAGTCCTGTGCACTACAGTCAGAACAACATACCCCTATGCCAAATTATCAGCTTCTTGAAAGACAGACTAAAACTTAAATGGCTATCATGTAGTGAATTCAGTTCTCACCATACCCATACACACACACACACACACACACACACACACACACACACACACACACACACACACACACACACACACACACACACACACACACGTACACCAATTGTTCTGACAGTTAGATTTTTGGAGTTCCTAGCAGTATGTTGTATTATCATTAGGACTGGGAGGTTAGCCATCCATAAAGGGGTATACATGATTTTGAGAGTTTTTTGAATGTGCAGGATTTCTCAAGATTGGAGCAAGAAGGGAATGCAAGTTTGTGTCACCTGTTAAGTGTGACTGAGTTTTGAACTACTGTTCAAGACAGTTGCAAGCCATGAATGATGTGAGAGAAGCAACAAGATGTGTGCTCATTAGATAATAACTTGTATTGACTGTTTTTTTTAACATCCAAACTGTATTTCCAGTAATTATCACTAGATCTGAGCATTACACGGCCCCAAAAAATAATACCATCAACATTGACAGCAGCAGTACATTAATATTAAGTCCTTATGGAAAATATTTGCACTGATTTCCTGTACACCTCTCAACAGGTCCTCATCTGTTATACTCATAATTCCTACACTCACAAAATGTATACAAAAACAGTTTTGAAAACATTGCTTTCTTACATAGATCTGATGAGGATTCTTTAATCCATGATTGTTCATCAGATATTTTCCTTTCACAGTATCCCTGTCGGTAGGTCATTATATACTTCAAGAACAACTATTGAATTTTAAAATGAAGCTACAGTCCAAGGAATTATTTATGAACTGATTTCAACAATTAGTTTCAGACACTTAATGGCAAACCTGTCAGTTACACTAAACTGAAATATTTTTAGATAATGGTTATAGCAATGACTTGGACAATGATAGCAATGGTGATGATGAGCTTCATAAGAATGTTTTCTCACACATTAGAAAAAGATTTTATAATATCCAAGACTGCAGCTGCATCTCTAAAATAAGAGTGCTGTGCAAAGGGTTATGAATAAATGAATAAACAAAATGTTACTGTCCACAGTGCATTTATTAGCAAAAATGGAATCCAACTATCTGGAAAACATACATGTTTATGGTTTCCTTAAAATGAGCAAACAATTTACTGCTTGCTATTTTCAAAAGGCGATGTAGGAAGCATAGTCTGCATCTTTGTGAAATATTTTTTGGACAATTTGCTTTTTATAAGGCCATAAAGAATGAAACTTTACCACCATATCCACATCAAGCAGCTGATTTATAAACCTACTTAGCATGCTGTGAATGGAGTCACCAACTTTCCAAAAACATAAATCAGTCGTTCATCTAGTCAAATGGATGCAGCATTAAATGAAAAAAAATCACACAAAAAGACAGGTGTGTGTGTGTTTAGTGGAAGGTTCCATCTCTCTACCAGAACTGCATCATATCAGGAAGGCAAAAACAAATGTTTTCTTCTTCTAAAACACCTTTCATAAATGAAACTTTACCACCATATCCACATCAAGCAGCTAATTTATAAACCTAGGATGCTGTGAATGGGAATGGAGTCACCAACTTCCCAAAAACATAAATCAGTCGTTCATCTACTCAAATGGATGCAGCAAGTACAAGCGAGCTAAAGTACCTACCCTGATGAGCAAAAATGTTAACCAACACTAACTGTCTAAAAAAAAAAGCGAGGAATCATTCCAGCAAAGCATAACATAGTTCCAGTCATCTGGGCTTAGCTTACCCCAACCCAATGAGCGTCGAGTGTTGATCAACAAGCTAATCCAAGGCAGCAAAGCATAGCAGTCCTTCATTTGGACTGCAGTTCGTAAAAAGCTTCCAATATCCAGTAAAAGCATCCTCCATGCTTCCAAGTTCACTTCTAACCTGCCTAAAGTATTCAAACAGACTCGCTCGCATGTCTTGATTCCAACAGGCTGAAGGAGCTGACCGTGCTGACGTTATCGCGCACGCGATGACGTCAGCTCCAAAAGTGCAAAAATTTAAAAATACGATGAAAAAATCGTAAATGAAGGGGTGCCACTTGGGAATCGTGGCACCCCATTATTGGAACCCCAAAACTCGGTAAAAAACGAGTAATTCGGGACGGTTGGGAGGTCTGGTGTGTGCCTCTTTGTTGACACCTGATTTTGTGGACATTCACACTTACTACATTCCCCTTACCGTCCTTTGACACTGCTACTGATGTCACTCACCTTCAAAGATACCTTTGGACAGCTCTCCACCATGTAAGTTCTGTGGTGCTTGCAATAGATGAGTAACACTGTAATAGCAATACATAGCCAGGTAGGGGGTTGAAACTCAGTACTGGTAAGTATGTGTTTGTGTGCATGTTATTAATATCTTGTTTGGGTGATTGTGTAATGACAGGATCCATTGCAGTGTGGGTTTTGCTACATTATTATATTGAGGACCTATATGTCCCAATGTCCACATTACAAGGCCAACAGTTTTCAAACACTGTAGAGGTTGTTGTAGACAATCCACAGTCATAAATGTGTACTGCCATATGCAATTACTATGTGATGGTATGGATTAGTAAGCAATATAGGCAACCATTATAATACTCAGATACCACTCTCCACCCATGGATCATACACAAAGACACTTAGCTCTTTTTCCCTTCCTTTCTTACTTTCTCTCTGTCTCTCTCACTCTCTCCCTCTCTGGTAGATGTGGAAAAATTCATCTGTTTTGCATAGGCAGCAGCTTCACTTTTGTAGGTAATGCTCATGATCAACTGATGGCCTGTGCACGAATTGGAGTCCCCCACTTGCTAATTGCATGTGAAACAGCTGTGGTATCATTCTTATAGCCAAATGCATGTAGACACACTCCTATAACTAAGCACATCATGTGGGTGTTGGCCCTTTTACTTCACTGTGAGCAGGACTTCATGTGGGTGTCTGACAAACAGCATCACAGAGGGTAGTTGGAAATACCTCTTACAACATACAGTGTAGAGACAGGCAAACAAACAGGAGGTGGATGCTCCAGACATAGGGACAGAATGTAAGTATTGCTGTTCTACATTTGCAGTAATGTTGGTTTAACAGGGTATGTGTGGATATGGCTGTTCTGCATGATTTAAAGTCTGGCATGACAGTGTTATGTGGGTGAGGAAACTCTCACCTGTAGGGTATCTGCAGACTGGACATAATTTGGAGTCTTAGATGTGGTGTGTTACTCACACATTTCCTGTCTTTAGAAATGCAGTGGCATACTCTGATGATTGCAGTCAGTCAATGGTGACATCCATGTGTGTTACTGACTTCATATCCCTCAGAAGAGATATGTCACAACAAACCCTGTTACACCAGCAATGTTCTCAGTTTATCACAGCAATATGTCAATATTGGTCCTGTTTTGTGCCTCTGTCACCCAAGTCTTTCACCCTTTGTCCATATGTCATGCAGTAAGAGGTGCATATGTACAGTATATTATTATTTACTGACATCATTCCTGATAACAAGCCAGTGATATATCAGACTGCCAGACATGTTATGTATAGTAGGCCTTATATTTGAGGATGAAACCTGGACATTCTGTTATAGTCTATCTACTAGTGAGGTCTGTGTACGTATGGTGATTGTTGACAGAGTGTGTCAGTATTGTGTAGCGGTGTATTGTGAATATGTTACTTGGTGTGGGTACAGACTGTGGTAGATGTCAGTGTTCTTGGTCCTGTTCTGTCTGATGTTGTATGTTGCTCCAGTTTCCGGTACCCTATCAGCGTATATGTTTGTAGGGCCAGACTGAGACATGTCCCATACCACAGTCAGGCATCAGACTACACTGTGAATTGGGCCGGTATATGTAGGGTTACTGTGTGAGTGGCAAATATGAGGATTGCTTTGTTCACACAGTCCATATACTGTACTATTAATTAGGCTTACCATAATGTGACTATGACTGTATTGAGATTGGTTGTGGTTATGCATTTTCACACTGGTGTCTGTTACTCTGTGCTGTTACATGCCTTTAGTACCTGCCATATTTGCAATTACATGTATATTCCCCCATAGGAAACTTGGGTCAGTGTTGTGGCAGTCTGCCTGTACTTTACACAGTGCTTGGTGACATGCCTAGCAGCTCAGTGAATTTACCTAGTGTGATGTTATGTCCAGATATTTGTCAGATGTACTGTTGCCTGGTCACCATATGTGTTGTGTATTTCTGAAAAATCAGTGGGATGCTGTGAAGATGCATGTCATTAACTAGTGGGAAGTATGTGGGCTTGGGGCCTCTGCTCCTCCAGTTAATATGTGTTAGGACAGACAAGAGGGTGTGAATGCATCAACTGTGTGAGCTTATCTACCACAGTATTTGTGTTATATCTCCATTTTCATGGCTGTAAACATCCCCTTTGTCAGGCTTGGTCCACATGTCTTGCATTAAGGAGTTCTGTGTATACCTCTGGACTGACCAGATTGTTTCAGACTGTCCAAGTTTATTGGTCATATTTCTGCTGTATTCCACAGGCTCATTACTGTGATTTGTGTGGTACTTTACTATGATGATTTTATGATGTCTGTTAGTAACTGATGGCGTACATGTCAGTATCAGAAGAGCCTTCCTACACAACATGTCTGTTGACACAACCCTTGTTACTGTAGCAACATTCTACGTTTATAACTGCAGTACTTACATTACGTTCCCTTGCCCTAAAAGGTTGTGAGTTATGGTGCTGAGGTATGACTCCACTACATGTTATGGGTATATATATATATATATATATATATATATATATATATATATATATATATATATATATATATACATATCCTTGTTATGTGTAAACATGAGTGTTGTATATAACTTCTCAGATATATTCCACCATATTTATCTGATATGTGTATATTTTGATATAAAAACATGACTGATTCAACACTATTTTCCCTAACAAGTAGTAAACAATTGTAGTAGTCAAAGCAGTTGCTCACTACTATTCAGTATGTGCACTGAATGATATATTTGAACAAGCAACAGACATTAGTAAGGCTTAGTGGTTAAGTGTTATGACTATAGTCTACAGGGTCCTGGGTTTAAGACCAGCAAGGGCTGTTTATTTTGTTGCTAGGCAGAAAAAGAACTGTTGGCTGCAGAGTGGTTAAGGCAGTTTTGAGCAGCTTTAAGCGGGTTTGTCTGGGTTTGCATGAAGCTAAGCAGTGCTAACTTACAGTTAAATGAAGAGGCACTTACACAGTGTAGGCTTCACTTACCACTGCGCAAATCTGCTTAGCATTTACATTTAAGCAATGCTTACACCTGCTAAGCATAGCTCAGCCCTGATAACATTCCAGTATGATAAAATAGCAGGATAATGACATCTTTAATAAGTGTATTTAATTCCATGTACATAACATGCTTCTATGTGCTGTCATTACAGTAGCAAGGGGTTTGAGTATACTGTATGGGACACCTGAGTATACATGACTAGTACCACAATCGTGTTCCTTTGTATGTGTTTCATACATGGGTCGTATCCCAGGTTATATGATGTCACAGTTCCATGTGTTGTATCATTACATTACTACTTTTGACAGTGCTTTTCCAAGTAAGAATAGATTGCGGATTGTAGTACTGGAATCATGCACCCCTGCACACAAAGCTGGACTCTGAGTACTGACTATCGTGTTCTTGGTGTGTGAGCTGTATGTTATTAAGTATCTCCTATTGGATATTGATCAGATATGTGGATATTAACTGTAGACTACTATGTGTTTAGGTCATGTCATTGAGGGCTGCTGTCATGTAGTAATGGCATACCTATCAGTGTCAGACGTCTATCTATCAAAACATTAATCTTAATGCATAACCTGTTGGCTAGCTAATTTCTGTTTGTCCTCTGTACAGATGTGCAGATGTCAGGTATCCATCTTGGCTGCTTACAGGCAATCTCTGATTGACTGATACTGACATGTCTGCGCAGCTGTGTTATGAATACCACAGCTAGGAAACGTCACCCTGTATGCACCACATGCCATGGATACCTCAACCAGACTACCACAGTCAACAGAACATGCTTGGGTACAGGTCTCTAACCCAGACACTGGCCATGTTATGTAGTATATGTTGCATACATGTCAATTGGAGCACCTTAGAAAAACAGATGATTGGATGCTGAATTTGACTGTCACCCTGGGGATCACTCAGGTGTCATCAGTTGATAGATGGCCTGCTGATAAATGTCAGGTGGCATGATACCAGTGTACCCACATGCCCTACTATTCTCATCTCTCCATGGATATTAGCCTGGTACACACCTAGGAACATCTGCACCTATGGATCTCAGTACTGTCAAATGTGCTAGTGTGCATTACTGAGAATAACAGTGTCTGTGTGTTTGTAAACTTGTAGTTGAAAATACTCTGAGGGTCTTCTCACCCACTACACCCCCTATTGCTATACTTAGAAATGGCTGCTGCTGTAATTGAAATCAAATGTACCTTGTTACACTCTTCACCCTAAGGGATACCTGGAGCTTGCAGTACCAGCATAACACTGTTCTACAAATGGGTAGATAGGTGTGGGTTACCCTCTGAGTCCTGGCAAGTGTGTGTATGGGTGTGCAATTGTGTGTGAGTGTGCATATTTGAAGGAGACAGCAATCTGAGGCCACATTCTCAAAATACAATAAACCTCGCCATACATTATAAGGGATAGTGATGTTGCTGACATTAGAAGATCCATGACAAACCCTCACCCTACTATCCCTCTGGCATGTGCAATACATGCATATCCCTGTAGTAGCACTGATTAGATAGACAAGGGTTTGTATTGCATTCCTAGTCAATGTGTGATTGTGGGTATGTCAGAACATTATCATGGGTTTCAGTGAGTACAATATCCAATGTGGAGTGTGGGTGCTGGGTATACTGTCTTTTCACCATGGTACTCCCAGGACATGTCCCAAGGCCACTGTTTGAGGACTGCTGTCACCATCAACCATACAGGTAACTGCTTACACTATCCAGCCCAATGATGATGCATGTGCTGTATGCAAAAACTCTGTAACAGAATGGACTCACTGACAAGGTAGTTAGCACTGCTAAACCCAGGTCTGCCAAATGTGTCTATGACAGTATGTTTTTGTCAATGTGTATATGACAGTATGTCATACTATGTATTGTTCATTAACACCCAGTGCATCCCCCGTTACTGAACAAGGCCTGGTGATGTTCTTCACTTAACAGGAAACTTGGGACACACTTCACCCCTAAAAGCTCTGTGGTGTGTTCAATTAAGGCCAAACACATTAGTAGCAATAAGTACCTAGGTAGGGGTTCTACTCTCAGTGTTTCCAAGTAAGTGTGTCTGTATGTGAAGGGATCTACTTCAGTTTGCAGAAAATTTGTCTGAGAACTAACTGGCAAAAGGTAACATTTCAAAGCAATCATCTTGTGGAAATACAATTAAAAGAAGTAGTGGATGTGTAAATGCCCTCGTGGCTGATGCTCTACTCCCACCACATGCTCTACCACAGACACCACATGGTCGAGGATTCCCACCACCTCACCCAACCATATATCCATGACCTCTGCAAAATAACGATAGGCACCTGCAAGATCATGGATATTGTAATGTACAGCAGGAAGAGTAGCCCTCCTGAACCTCAGACTATCTCTGGTGTGATGTTCCATATGTGCCTGTGCTTCCAGGATGGCCCAAACCATGCATCTGGTGATACATGCTGTGGCACTTCTGCCAGGGGCATGATGGCCAGCAGCCCTCCTATGAGCACCCCTGTACATCTGCCTGTATGGTACCTTGCTGGTCATCTGGCTATGGCTGCTGTGTACAGACACACTTGCCATAGTCACCACACTTTCCTGTCCCATGCCACCACCCACTAACTGTCCCTCATCTATGGCAACTGGTGATGAGGTATGTATGGTCATTGTGACTGTGTGCGGGGATTATGTATGGTCATTGTGACTGTGTGCGGGGATGGGGAGGATAAAAGTGGGATGACAACCAATGGGACAGATTCACCCCTGACAACCCTGCCTGTGCCTCACTATGCCTATCATCATTGTCAGAGTCTGTATGGACACTGACATCAGTTTGCCTGTAGGAGGGACCCTGACCCACCTTGCCACCTGTGTGGGCCAGACAAGAAATGTAAATTAAGACCTGTACATTATGGTTGACTTGTACACACACACACACACACACACACACACACACACACACACACACACACACACACACACACACACACACACACACACACAGACATTTACAGGTGAGGTGGCACAAACATATTACACAGACCTCTCATTACTCAACAGTCAACATGCATGACATATGGCACTCAGCAGCATGCACTGCAGCCATACTCAATCCTTTTTACCAACATTATACATCCCTGTGATGCATGAGTTGTGTTAGTAGGTGATGTCCCTTCCCCTGGAACACACTGCACCAATGTACTCAGTATTGCTGTGCACCTGTACAGCACACTGGCATGTACTGGGCACCATACCTCACAAGTGTAAGCACCATTGCTGAATGTGTATATGTGTGGCAGTTATTTTTTCTCTATTGCTCAGAGCCCCTATGTGTTTGTCTGACACATACCTGGGATTATGTGAGGACTGATGTCAGTAATTAATGCCTGTCCTTTGATTTGCAGATCTCATCATCAGCAGTGCATGTATGTGCAATAAAATCCAGTTACACTGACAACCTTTAAAGCGTAATGTGTATATGAGGAGTGTACACACCTTGTTGACATACCAGCCTCTTCTATGATATGCAGTGGGGCCACAATACTGCATTTGTTAATATTACACACAGCTGATATGTGACATATGACTTGTGCAATCCAGTGTAGTATCAAACAAATGTGTTAATCATACAGATGCTGAATGAGATGCATACAACATGTGGTTTGCATAAGTGTGCACACCTTTAACACAATGGTTTGTTGACGCACCTGTTAAGTGAACTACAGAAGTCACTATTCCTGGAAGGGGTATACTAGCATGGCCCATCTTCACTTGCCATTACTTGGTCACTCTGCCCTACAAACGTCCCCTACCTCTGCCAGATTGCAAGGTCAGTTAATGTGCACAGCCCTTGGAGGTCACACAGTGGCTTCACTATTGTTGTAGAGTCAGGGCTATGTCTGACACAATTCATAACCTTCACTGTGTTCAGATACAACCATTCTTAGCAAGATTTGGATATATGCTTCAGTTCACTGTTTTGTTTCAAGCCAACACCCCTCCCCATCCTCATCCTTATTGCAGATGCTTGACAACCATGGGCCACACATGAGTGTTATTTTGTGGTGTTCCAAATTCCAAACACCACATGTACCGGCCTAATTCCAGCTAATGAACAACAAACCTAAAGGTGTACACTGGCAACAGCAAGCTAAATATTGGGGATGGTGGCCCTGGGGTGGGCCGAGGTGTTGCTTGTGCACCACACATATCTTTATGAATACTGTCTGGAGGTTTGAGCCTTGGTCTCATGACACCATTACACATTGCAATGCATGCCTTTGAGAGACTTGATGTTATGCTTATGCTTCCTGTAGAGAGCCCTGGATGATGGATCATTTGGGACAGCTCTTCCATCTGATTACCCTAACCCATAGGCCACACTTATGCAGAGTCCAGGCAATTACTGACACAGGTACTGCACAGGCAGTACTTGCTAGACATTCCTGCATGTCCCTCAGTGTTGCTGCATGTTTCTGGGCAGCCTCCATGACCAGTTTGCAACATGTTTTGTCATCTGTTTTGGATGGACATCTGTTTATTTTCTTCATCAATGTTGTCCCATACTTCATACACACATACATGACTGCACTGCTTGCCATGGTATATGCAATGGTGAGGTAAGGCTACTTTTCCCACTCCTGAGTGCTACCTTTCAGATATGGGATTCATTTCATGGTTTGTAAGATGTGTGCAAGCCACAGCTGCCTCTGTTTCAGGTGAGTGGGCAAATGTTATGCACATACTTCTTAGACTGCAGACCATGACTTGGACTTGGTGTGACATTGAGGCCTTGTACTTGATGGAAGATGTGTACTCAAGAAGAGTGAATGCTGTCAGTACATCACAAGCTGCTTCCACAATATCTTATTTGGAGTGTGTGCACACATATGCTTCCAGTGTTTGTTAAGGTATGTATTCCCCATATTTGTTGTCCTAACATAGGATTCCATATTATACATTCATTGCTCATGTTAGGATCACATTACAGGTTGTAAAAGGTGTGGAATGTGGTATTGTGATTTGCCATTGTTTATATCAGGAACAGTTGCCATTGTAATAATGGTGTATACACTGTTGTAGCCACTGTACAAGGGTAATGTTTCAGACATGTCCCAACTGTAGGCCATTTGTCCCACCATTATGTTCATCTCTGTCCACACAGCTTGCACTGACAGGTTGTTAGGTATACGGCAGGACTCTTGCATACCCTTCAGATATGCCACCATGGTGACCACTGTGATGCAGTGCAGTTAACACCAACAATAAGTGAACATGTACAGCATGCATTATGGGTAGGTGTGTTAAATGTGTACATGGCAAATAGCATGGCCATAACATGGCCAGTGTATTGGCAAACCTGAACAAAACAACTCCATACTCACCAGCTACAGGCTGATGCTCATGTTGTATACCAGAAGGACCTAAATAGTTGTGAGACAGAAGTAATGTCAGTAGCCACACCTGTGGTATTGGTACAGGGTGGGAGCAGCATTTCAGCACACTGACAGTACAAACCCATAATACTAGAGATTATGCACATCTGTTCATTACTACACTACAGCAACAGACTATCTTACTGGACATATGCATGTAGATACTTTACAGATGAAAATGGATAAGCAACAGTGGTCTAGTAATGTTCCCTAGGACCTTACCTGCATGCTCCTCATCCATTGTGTAGGTGGGACCCACCTCCACAATGCTGTCTTCAGCCTGCTGGCTTGGCTGGTGGACAGGTGCACCAAGGCTGGCGAGGACCTCCTCATCATGTGTCAGTGGAGGCTGAATGGCATGACCCCCACCTGTGGCTAGCTGGTCCTTCTTAACTGCAACAGCTTGCTGACAGGTGTGGCACATCAGATCAGTGCATCGATGCCACACCTGCTCATAATTATGGTTGTGCAGGCCGACATTGTTTACCCTCTGGACAAGCTTGTTCCACAGGGTGGTCCTCTCCTGCAGATCCTGGGCCCTGCGCCCAAAGAGGATGGCATGATGCATGATGACATTCTGGATGATTGCATCATTTTCCAGGTTTGTGAATACAGGCAGACATTCCCAGGACATTGTACCTGGAAGACATAAACAGGAAAAAAGATCACAGGACCTCATATGGTTGTCCACATGCACATCAACAGTGGATGTTACTTGCAAATAATCCTGACTATACCATAACACTGTAAGCTATCATGGCTTTGACATCTTGCATTACACTCTTTGCCCTGACCTGTCCAGTTCCCCCAATGTTGGACACTTAATGGCATAATCCACTATTCACCATTCATTTCTGTGTAAAGAGATGACAGTGGCCATCCTCCATGGGGATGATATGTGGATGGTGGCATGTGTGTGTTTGACTGTAGTGTGTGATGGAACTGTGAGCACATGCCTGTGTTTATATAGGAGGCAAACTGTGATGTTCTCATGGCCCATGGAAACTTGCTGTTGGTGCCAACAGTCGGCATTATGTCCATGCTCACCATTGATGTGGGCAGGAGTGTGGGTGATGTGCATCTCCCCCTGTACTAATGTTGTAGACAGGGTGCCATTGTTCCCACCTATCCTGTCTGATGCAGGTTGCCTGTATCCAAGGCATGTGTGCATGAGGTGTGCTTTACCCCCAGTACAGGTTGACATGTGTTACTGGCTCTGAGACTGTGTACATATGTGTAGACATGGTTGCAATTGGCCTTGGTGGTTTGGATATGTCTGATTTCTAGTCATAGTTAGCCTTACAGGAAGTCACCTGTGAATCTACATGCTTGCTCAGATAGAGGTGCACTTGCTTCCAAGTTGTGGTCTGCACCTATGTGTCCATGTACAGCCACTATAGCAACCTATTATGTGCTTTGTGTCTTGGTGCTGTCCTCCAAGGGGGATTACCCTATCACTAGTGGAGGATGGTTGTACAGGTAAGGTACTGCAGATTCCATATAGTTACAGTAGATATGAAGTGTACACACCTCTGTTACAATGCATGGTACTTGTGCAATTGGAACATGACCCCACAAAAGCACATGTCAACACAATCCCCACCTGTGATGTGTCCTATAGCCTGCTCAGTTCAATAGGGAACATAACAACCTGTCCAGTGGAAACATATAGGAATTAATACTCAGTACAGTAAGCCAGTTTAATGTGTGTGCACACCCTTACACTGATATGTTGTGTAAACACCTGCTGAGATGATTACAAC
>NC_056725.1:1265152875-1265170375 GCF_019279795.1 Protopterus annectens | reverse complement strand
AATATACCCATTGATTTGTGTGTTTATATTATTGTTGAAGATATGGTGGGGGGGAGAGACATGTCAGTTAACAACTTGTATATCCTTGCAGTACTCACAACTTCAATGATCATTGCTCTAATTATTACGCTACAGTTATTATTACAATACCATATGGCCTTGGTTTGAGCAGTGATATGTTTGTATACTTCAACTGTCATATAACTAAATTCTACTTCTCTTACCTGGTAGACCTGTGGAGGAAAAGTTTGTTAACACTATTTGACTGTTTCTACACATATTCCCAGATTCCTAGTTAAACCTATGCACATACCTCCCAACCTCTTAGTGCACAACATCTGGACAATGCTTGACAAAATGGGGGTACAAATAGGGACATATTTTAAATATTGCTCTTATAAACTTTTAGACAGTTGCTAGAGTAACAAGATTTGTTTTAATATACATTTTCTGAAGGATTTGAGGTCTGACACTCAAATGTTTTTCATTATTTGGTGACTACAATCCTGAGATCATCCCAGTGATTTCCCATAAAAAAGAGGAACAGGCCAAAAATATGAGCCAATTACCTGGACATTCTGGGAAAATCTGTTCAGTTGAGAGGTATGATTATGCATACAGCTTAGTAACCCTCTCAGGATTTGAACCATGGCTGTGTCTGCTAAAAATACAACAATTTTTGTTTCATCAGAGTGAGCTATTTAGAAACAACTGTCTGTTCCTTCAGTGTTTTCTGTCTAAGTCTCTCTTGGTTGGACAATCTGCCCTTGTAATTACAACAGTCTTATACAGACATTCCTATATATATTTTTATGTAGCACAGTGTGAGAAACAGTGGTTGACACTACAGTATTATTGTGATATCAGATCTTGGTGAATGCTACATGTCAGGCCATACAATACCAGATTAAACACAACCAATCCAGGATTCAAAACTTTATTGCCAGTCAGTTAGTTTTCTTATCTGAAAGACCTGTGAGGGGAATATTTGTTAACACTACTTGACTGTTTCTACACATATTCCCAGATTCCTAGTTAAAAGTATGCACATACCTCTCAATGCCTTAATGCACAACATCTGGACAAAGCTTGGCAACATGGGTACAAATAGGGACATATTTTGAATATTGCTCTTATAAACTTACATAGTTGCTAGAGTAACATGATTTGTTTTAATATACATTTTCTGAAGGATTTGTAGTCTGAAACTCAAATTTATATCATTATTTAGTGACTACAATTCTCAGATCATCCCAGTGATTTGCCAGGGAGAAAAAGGAATAGGCCAAAAATATAAGCCAATTATCTGTACATTCTGGGAAATCTGTAGAGTTGAGAGTATGATTATGCATACAGCTTACTACCACTCCCAAGATTCGAGCCATAGCTGTGTGTGCTAAAAACAACAGTTTGTGTTGCATCAGAATGAGCTATTTAGAAACTGCTGTCTGCTCCTTCAGTGTTTTCTAAGTCTCTCTTGGTTGTACAATCTAACCTTGTACTTACAATAGTCTTATACAGACATTCCTAGACATATATTTTTTAAGTAGCACTGCGTGGGTAATAGTGGTTAACACAACATTACTATTCAGAGAATGCAACACTAAATACCATACAATACCACAGTAAACGCAACCAGTCCAGGATTTAGAACTTTATTTCCAGGCAGTTACAGTTTTATTTAAATATCACCTATATGGGACTATTACTGTCGTATTGTCTGGTTTATTCAGTACAACCCATACACAGTTTTTATACTGACAGGTGACTTTCTACTACTTTATATTTATTTGGTATGACTACTACAAGCAGGATTGTTACTCACCAGCCTCGCAAGCAGCCTTTGCAACCTACTGGCATGGGCTTCCTGATTCACAGCCAGCTCATCTGTGGCTGTAAAGGGAAAAGAGAAATGTTTAGGCATACTTATCCATGAGATACACAGGCTGGACTTTGGTAAACAGTTATTAATATGAATATTTACACACTGCTGGGACATCAGCCCTCTGCTTTGCTTCTTGGACCCACTCACCCAAGAGCTCTCTCTTCCTCCGCTTCAAGTTGGCATAGTGGTGCTGGACCTGCTCACCAGTCTGAGGGATACCAGTGGCCCTGATGATATCACAGGCGAGATAGTCCCAGGCTTCCTTCCGCTTTATATTGGGAGCCCTGGTACTGACCCTGCAGCAGTCTCTTGTCATGGTTATGTACCAGGTGTCCTACCATGACCTTGGATTCCTGTATGTCCCAGTGCTGTGCCTGGAAGCAAATGCCCTCACTAACACTTGCCATACTGCCTACAGTGGGAATCTGCAACAAGTTATGAGCTGTATTCCTGTCTGCAGGTTTAAATATGGCCGATTTCTCATCCTTTGCCATAATTGGATGGTTTTGAATATACTGAGCTAAGCTAAGCTACAGGCAAACCTGCTTAGCTAAGGTTGGCAGTGCTTAAAGTGGTAGGCTCAGCACTGCTTACCAATGGGCAAATCCACTTAGCTGGGCTAATCATTGCTTAGCAATCATATTTACACAATGCTTACACCTAGTAAGCAGAGCTGTGCAGTGCTTAGCATTGCTTATTTTCTATTTTATAGACTGTATGGGATTGATTCATAATTCATTACATATTATAAATTTGTTTACTGTCCCTAACATCCCCCAGTGAGCTTTCATTACATTTATTCATGTGTGACTATACTGTATGGAGCACTTGTGTTTATATGGGGGTTTCACAACTTTATTAAACTGATATTCACATCTGGACCTACTACAGTACTCTGGTTAACAAATATATGTTATTTAGTAGCTAAGTATAAGAAAAAAAATATTTATGCATTGCTTTCACATGTAAATTGCAAATTGGTTACTGTGGGGATTAAACCAGGAATGGCTCTTCACAAGAGTGTATGCTCTAACCACTACACTGCTGCAGTACTGCTTATGTTGGATGTCTCTTGCTATTTAACTTCTTGTGCTGTTTAAGCTGGCCTAAGCATAGCTAAGCAATGGGCACACCCACACACCTATGCTTAAACATTATTGTATGTTTAAAAAAATGTATTTGTTGTTTTTTTTTTTTTTTATTTGTACCCTTCAGAATATCCCTGCTAATGCTGAACCTGTTATTCTATCAACTTTCTGCTTTGTGGGACGATTGTCCCTTTTGACTTTCTCCACATTCCTTACTCTGACGGGTTGGGAGGTGTGTGCTATGTGCTTATGCTACATCTGTTATTCTATCAACTTTTGGTTTGGTAGGAACGATTGTCCCTCATGACTTTGACCAGATTTCTTATCCTGACAAGTTGGGGGTGTTATGAGCATTCTCACTTGTTTTAAATTGCTGAAAGGCAATTCTGTAGTGCAGGAGACACGTGTATTGTGAGAACTCTGATCTCAGACATGCCCACTGTGCTTGTTCATGGAACCATGTCCATTTTAGGGTATGGCAGAGCGCCTTCATACATATGCATGGCGCACTGCCATGCTGAACAAGAACAGTCCCTGCCGTGCTTATTCCTGCATGGCTGCTTGCTGAATCCAGGGGTAGGACTATTCATTCACATGTGGAAAATAGAGACTTACAGTTTTTATTGCATTCTCCTGTTATGAATAATTCCTCTATAGGCATTACTGTTGTGGTAAATGTATTGTTTGTCCTTTTATTTTTACAGGTGATAAGTATACCTTTTCTCATTAAACTATACCATTTTATTTTTAGATATTTTCATTGTCATTCAACCTTTGTAGTTTATACAGGCATTTGTATGTTTTGTGGATGTTTCTATTTAGGTAAAATCAAAAGCAACTGCTAGATCTCATTAAGGAATACCTGGGGGCAATTTGAGCTTCTAATGAAAACAATGCCCTTGCCAAGCACAGTATTATTTGTGCACAGTTCAACTCTTTGTATTAGAACAGATTGATTCATTTTTTTGGAGACAGTGGGCCATATTCACAAATGGCCAAATTCCATGCAAGAACAGTATAGCCGCTCCTGCATGCAATATGACCGCTATGCTATCTAGGATAAGGCCGTTTTCATGTGCACGAGTGGCCCTATACTGTGCCTGCATGGAATTCCATTCAGTATGCAAATCACCTCATTTTCTGATGAAAACCATGCAAATGAAGTGATTTTGTGATCCAGCAAGTTGAATGGATTCCATATATGAACAGTGTCAGTGCAAAAATGTATTAGGCTAGTAGTTGAATACATTTTTGCATCTTAAAAAAACGGAGGCATGACAGCTCATGAAAAGTATGTAATATGTTGAACAGACAAGCCAATGGCCAAATATAAGGCCATTAGCATTAAAAGCAACTTAATTTCTTTTAAAAATAAAACTTTTATTTTTTTTTTGGCCGATCACGGATGTTTAAGCTAAGGGCAGTGGCGCACAAACATGGGGGTGCCAAAAAAAAAGAGGAAAGACTGCCTTTTAAAAGAAATCTGCATTTTGCCATTATAGTCAATGGCAGGCAGAATGTAAACAAGACAAGGGAGCACTGGTTGCCAAGTGGAAAGGGTGTGCTTTGGAATTGTAACTATGGACCTACACATTGGGGTATGCAAATGAAGGGACCGATACCGAATCACAAATTTCTACCTACTGGCAGCCTACACAGGAATAGGGAACCATGTAGGGAGGACAAGATGATGACTTCAGTACTGGGTGTGTCATGCTTGGTGTAAACTTATCAGAGCCCTGTGGCCCATGTTTGCTCTTAGCTAAGCAGAGCTAAGGAAAGGGGTGTGTCTGAAAAACAGGAAATAGCAGCTCAGTTCACATGTGAGCACTGGGTATGTGCTACACCTCAGGGCTTAAACAGGAAGGCAATGGGAAGGGAAAACAGCAGTAGGAAGGCAATCAAGGATAACTAGCATAACTGGCAGGTGAAATGTATCAGAATCAGCCAATTACACAGGCAGCAGCCCAGCACACTATTATAAACTATGCAAACCCCTTTCACTCTGGTTTTTCCCACAAACTCTACACCACCGGTTTACACAGACAGGGAAATTTCACCTGACAAAACTAACAACACGATAGGGGCTGCTGTCGCTTTCATACATCAATACATGGAAGAGACTGAGGGTGGTGAGGATGTGAATGCTGATGACCAACCCACAGTGAGGAGAAGAAGATGAGTGTACAGACCCAGGGTAACCAACCAGGGCCTACATGAGCTGGAGATAGTGGAGCACTATAGGGTGGACAGGGACATTCTACAGCAAATTGTTGAGCTGTGCCATCCTCACCTCATACACAGAACCAACAGAGGGGAACCCATCCCAGTGGATGCCAAGGTATGTGTAGGCTTAAGAATGATAGCCATGGGTATCTTCCAAAGGGCAACTGGGGATGTCATAGGGATCCCACAGGTATCAGCATCCAGGATACTCAACCAGTTCCTGGATGCCATGTCAGCACATGCCGATGAGCACATATATTTCCCCATCACCCAAAGAGGTGTTGACCAGCACTATGCATCTCTACCACTAAAGAGCAGAATACCCTGAGATAGTGGGTGCTATAAACTGCATGCACATACACATCAAAGCACCACCCGGCGAGCGGGGTAGGGTCTACATAAACCACAGTGGCTTCCCCTCCATCAACTACCAGGTTATGTGCAATGCCCAGGGCATTTTTATTTATTTATTTTTATTTTATTTTTATTTTATTTTACATTTGTTGACAGGGCTAGTCTAACTGGATATATGTCCATTTTCAGTAGTGGCCTTGGGAGATAAGCTCCAAGACATGAATAAAATACAAATACAAATAATAAATTACAAACTACAAAATCAAAAAAAAAATTGTAAGAAAACAAATAGCAAAAAAATAGTAAAACAAATATAATAAAAATAACCAAGCAATGGTAATATGTGCAGTAAGGCATAGAGGTTAGCACTGGGTTTGTAAAGAAGACAAGAGTCTTAATCAGTGCAAAAAGAAGGTACATGGACTAGTTACAGGTAAAGACAATAGTGGAGAAGGAAGTTAGTTGTGAAGTGATTTTACAAGCATTTATTAGAAAAAAATGTATATAAGGAGAAGTGAAATGATGCCCAATAGGGAGACATGAGCGAAGTATAGTAAGAAGGAAGATGTAACAGTGGTTAGTAAGCACAGGATAGGGAGACATGAGCGAAGTATAGTAAGAAGGAAGATGTAACAGTGGATAGTAAGCACAAGATAGGCAAGGTCAAGTATACAGAGATAGATGGCTAGTCTGGTTTGGTACAGGGGCATAGCCAGTATGATTTGAGGTAAAGTTTAAGTCTATTTTTGAAGAGTGATAAGGAAGTAAGTGAGGAGAGGTCATTAGGGAGAAGATTCCAGGATTTACCTACAGTATAAGAGAAGAGAGAATCCCCAGCCCTGTTATTAGATTGAGAGGTGCGTACAAGAAGTTTGTGTGAGGAGCGTAGAGACTTCAGATTTTTTATAGGGGGTAATGAGGCTAGATAAACTAGGAGTATTAGAAGGTTTGTAAAGAATGTTGTGGGCAATGGTTAGTTGGTGAAATTTAATCAGGTGTTGTAGTTCTAACCATCCTAGCTGATTTAGATTTATACAATGGTGTGTTCTAAATGGTTTTCCTGTTGCAAATCTTGCAATGTTATTATAGGATGATTCCAATTTGCTGAAGACAGTCTTGGATAGATTAGTAAAAATAGGAGAAGCGTAAAGGAGTGTAGAGATCAAATGAGTGTGAGCTATAGTAATTTTGGCAGTAGGAGAAAGGAAGGGTTTAATCCTATAGAGCATGCCAATTTTTTTGTTGACAGTCTTTATAGTATTATTGATATGGATGTCGAAGTTCAGATTATTGTCGATGGTGACACCTAGAAGTTTAGTGGTAAAGTCTGGAGATATTATGGTACCATTGGTGGATGTCACAGAGAAATGAAGAGGAGAGGACTTTTGAGTAGGAGTGAAGAGGAGGAGTTTGGTTTTCTTTGGGTTCAGAAGAAGGTAACGCTGAGTGAACCATTGCTCTACTATGTTGAATACCTTCTGGGCGAGAGAGTGATGGTCTTGGGAGGATGTGGCTGAGCATAATAGTGTGGAGTCATCAGCATATTGTATGCAAGTGGCTTGGGGGATAGCTAGATGAAGGTCATTTATAAATATGGAGAAGAGAAGAGGCCCTAGTATGGACTCCTGGGGGATGCCTATGGTAATGGGTAGATGGGTGGATAGAGTGTTATGCCATAGTACTGCTTGCTGCCGTTTCTCAAGGTAGGATTGGAACCATTTTATGGAAAGTGGGTCTAACAACAGAGATTTTAGTATGTTTATGAGAATCTGGTGGTTTACCATGTCAAATGCTTTAGACAGGTCGATAGATAGAGCAGAAGAAAGAATATTTAGGTTTTGTTGTTTGTTGATGTAATCAGTAAAGGAAAGGAGGGCAGTGGTAGTGCTGTGTGAGAGTCTGAAACCATGTTGACAGTTGGAAAGTAAATTGTTTTCAATTAAGTGGTGGAGTAATTGCCTGTGGATACATTTCTCCATAATCTTAGCTAATGGAGGGAGTAGGGCAATAGGGCGATAGTTTGATCACTCAATGGAGTGTCCTCTTTGCTTGTAGTTCTATTTATCAATATGGGAATAGGGTAGGCAATAGCATTGGAAGATAACTTAGAAATTCAGAAGGCAGTTGGTCTGCTGAAGGAGAGCATGGTTTCAGTTTATTCAAAGGGTTTTGAATAAGTTTGGTTGGGACTGGTTGGAACTGAAAAGGAGGGGTGGAGTTGATGTGTAAGAAGGTAGTGTGAAGGTATTAGGTGATAGTTGACTAGCTAATGTTTGGATAGCATCTGTAAAGAAGGTGTTGAAGGTATTAGCTGTATAGATAGGGTTTTTTTGGTCTGTATTTTGGGGGTTAGGTGTAGTGGATTGACCTGGGTGGAGTAACTGCTTAATGCTAGCCCAGAATTTTTGTGGTTTGTTGTGATTAGGTTGCTGAAATTGTAAGTACTAGTTTTTTATCATTAAATATGGCCTTCTTAGTGTCATTTTTTAAGTTGTCTAAAGGTTTGTTGATCAAGAGGGTTTTTGGTTATTCTCCATTTGGCCCAATATTTATTTCTGAGTTTAATTTTATGTTTGGTTTCATTGGATAGCCATGGGGCAGAGTTGGCTTTAATTCTAATAGATCTCGTTGGAATATGATGATTGAGAATGGAAAGCAAGGTAGTATTAAAGAAATTAACGGCTTCATATAAAGGGAGGTGTTTTAAGGGAACCCAATTGCAAGCTCTTTGTTCCATTTGAAACAAATCAGGGTTAAATGTCTTTTTGGATCTAATACTTCTGATAGAGGTTAGAATAGGAGTGTTGGTTTTATGCCTGATGAAGCAGGTAAGTGAGTGGTCACTTATATCATCAGGGAGGGTTCCGGAATTATAGTAGTGAATATGATTGTTTATAAGAATCCAGTCTAGTATGCTAGCTTTCTTGTTAGCTTTATTTATTCTGGTGGGTGAGGTAATGGTTTGAGAAAAAACATGTAGGTTAATGTGGGAAGTAGGAAGGCTAGTACAATAGGAATTCCAATCCAAGTTTATATCGCCTAGGATTATGGTTTCTTGAGGCAGATGTTGGGATAGCCAGGAAATGATATTTTCCATGGTGGCTATATTATTTCCAGGGGGCAGATAGATACAGATAATGTAGTTTGATTTGGCATTGTTAATTTCAAGTTTAGAGATGAGAATTTCAGTATGGGAATCTAGAGGCAGATTACAGTTGTATGTGGTTAATTGTAATCCAGATTTGAATAAAATAGCAACCCCTCCACCTTTCTTAGCTACTCTATCAGTTCTTAGCATATTATATCCAGGTGGGATAATTTCATTATCCTTGATACTAGGTTTTAGCCATGTTTCTGTTAGGCAGATAATGTCAAAGGAGTAAACTTGTAGGAGAGCATGGAGTTGAGTTACTTTGTTGTTAATACTACGTATATTTAGATGAGCTAGTAGGAGGGAGTTAGGTGGTTTAGTGAGGGGGTAATTGGTTGATTGATTTTATTTTTGGAGAGAAATAGAGGTTGCTGTAGGGCCTGGGTTAGGATGAATATCACTGTCCTTTAATGAGAGGAATTGTCCTAGATAGCTTAGGTTAAGGAGCTTGCTGTATGGAAATAACAGTCTCTTGAGATGTAGTGAATTATATTTAATATGTAGTGTTCTATGATACTTAGCAAGTAGGTAGCTGGGTGAGCATATTATGTTTGCATGGTTATGTAGGTATGGTAAGGGTTGAGAGTTAGTATGTTGGTTGGGGCAGTCAGTGTATGGATATATAGGGTGTTCATATGAGGAAAGTAAATAGGCAAAGGTTAAAAGTGCTAGTGATACAAGAGTAAAGCAGAGTGGAATCTGAGAAGGGATGGTAGGAGTAGCCATTGGGAAGGAGTGGCTATTTGTTAGAAATATATTTAGAGATGAAAGTGTTTAAGCTGAGTGTGTAGAGATATGAGGGTGTGGTGAGTATGGAGTGGACTGGTAAAGAGATGGGAAAATAAGAGAAAAATTGGCCAATTGGAAATGTGTAGAGGTTAATGAGAAGAGGAAGGGGTGTGGTTAGAAAGTATAAGAGTAGGACCCCTGGGGGTGGGTGGGAATTGGGGAGTAGGGTGGGGAGCAGAGTGAGCCTGCAGGGCAAGACTGAGAAGAAACAATCAGTGATTAGGTAAGTGAGATCAGAGATAAGGAAAGTAAGGAGGATGTAGCACTTGTTTGGTGTAACTGTTAGTAAGGTAAGAACAGAGAGGGTCAGAGAGAAATGAGGCTAATGGCAGGGAATTAATGGGTCCTTAGGAGAGGATTCAATATATGGTAACTTAGGGGATAGGTGGATACTTAAGCAAGATAGGCATGTGCTGCCACCTAGTGGAGAAACAGTAGAAGACAAGAGCACTTAGAGCAGAGTAGGGAAAGGTAATAGGTACTGTAAGGGCCTAATAATGGGGTAAAAAGAAGTCCGCAGAAGGCTGCTAGCAGTGGAATGCAGGGGTAAATACAACATAGACTGGTTACAATGACTTGCCCTGGGATACATACACTTTAGGTCGATGTCATAGGACAAGCAAAGGAAGTTGAGAGAACAGTGGAGGATTCCTGCATAGAGCTTCTTTTTCTGTCTGGAAGCCAGGAAAATCAGGAATGGTGGGAGGCTTAGGTTAGGTTATGCTCTGTAGACGAACTGTAAGAAAAAGGGACAAAAATAAAGTGTTAGCAGGATAATTGTAAGGGGGTAGCAAGTTAATTGATTCAGGAAAGCATACTAAAATTAGGTAGTGGACTGACCTAGAGGACAATGTGAGTTGAGGGTAAGTGGGCGATACTAGGATGTGGAAGATGAGATGAGGGCGAGTGAGAGTACTAACATAGGAATGCTAGGGAGGCTTAGGATACTATATAATTTATGCAACAGATACACAGGAGTGAAACAGTCAACAAGTTACATTCACAGAGCAGGAAAATTAATTAGCAGCAGACATTTTCAAAGTAGTAAAATAAGAAAAAAATATCTTAGTCTATTATGCTATATGAGCTGCAAGCATATATTAGCATAAAAGTATTGCATGTACAGTCTAATGAATTATACACATTAGTATAAAAAAAAAGGTAGGTAGTACTCAACACCAGTACATTTAATATACTTCTTGGCAGTTGGGCTTAGACTAGATAGTATTCAGTTATAGTAGGATATACTGCACATTGGTGTATGCATTGTAACAGTACTTTCCCTATTGTTGTACCCTTAACATGTGCAGACAGTTTCTTGGACTTGGCAGCAATTACTATTGCTCCTGTTTAAGTTAGGGTGCCGACCTTTAAATGACGCTTATACTGAATCAGTAGCTAAGATCCGGCAGTATGTGTGGGCAAATATTGCCTGTTAGCAATCAAATTATTTGCGAAGCAGAAAAATAGTCTGATACTCACTGTATCTGAGATGCATGTGCTTTAGCAAAGTCTCCTTGTAAGGAATGAGCTTTGTAACGAGCGTTTCAAAGGTTTGGCTAAGTTAGCAAGGTAATATTGATAGAATGTATCAAATGTTTCAATTGTCTCAGTTGTAACAAAAAACTTTAGTATTGGGGTGGCTTGTGGCCTGAGAAACACCACAACTCATGAGTGGACACTCAACAGTGGCCGATTCCCCCCATGTACTTTGAGCAGGATTGCATTTAGCTGCTATTTAGCACGGATAATGTGCAAGGACTGGGCACCACAACCACATGCATTGAAATGGCTGGGCAGTTAACAAGCCAAGGAACAACCACTCGTAGAGTGGACACAGTCAGTTAAGCTTCAAAAACAAATTTAAGGCAAGGCTCAACGGCTCGTAGAGCAGACTCCAACAGTGTAAAATGGCCGAGCAGTTCATAAAGCACAGCACTTTCAATTTAGAATTACACGTTAATCTCACACAAACCCTTTAAATAGCAGAGCAAGAAATTAAAGAATATTGTAGCCGTAACCCAGGCAAGACCTGTTAGGACATGACCAATTTAAGCACAGCAAGGCACGGTCGCTCGTAGAGCAGATACAGACAGATTTACCAGCTATTCAGAATAAAAGTAAAGGCACAAACCGCTCAGAGAGCGGACACAGAGCTTATGTTACCGGCAGTTCACTCAGCATTACTAAAACAAAAGAATAGTTACTTGTTGAGCACAGCCGCTCGTAGAGCAGACACAGACAGTTTTATAAGCTATTCAGATTAAAAGCAAAAGGCACAGACTGCTCAAAGAGCGGACACAAAGCTTATGATACCAGGCAGTACACTCAGCACTACTAAAGCAGAAGAATTGTTACTAGTTGAGCACACACAACCTTGTAGGCAGCAGTGCAGATTTAGTATACAGTAAAACAGATTACCCAGGGAAGACACACTAATAGTTGCTCGTAGTATGTACAGTTACACAAAAAGGATTAATTAATACATATGCAAAAATCTAGCGTAGGTACATATGTCTTATTTTGACTAGCAAGGATGCAAAAATAGCACTTACCCACGAGCAGGGCCAGCAGCCTAAGGCAGAAACAGGACTGAAAGGGGGGAAAGCCTAGTCAAAGATGGCACCACAAACACTGGCTTCCCTAAATAGATTTAGTGGAAGGTGAGGCAGGTAGGAGAGAGTGGAAGGAGTAAAGCAGGAAGTGAGGAAGGTAGATAGATGTAGGTGGATAGAAAGGAAGTAGAGGAGTGGTCTGCAAGCAGGAGGGGGGAGGGGTGTAGACAATGGAGACACCAACTCAAAAAAGGGACCCAAAGAGAAAGGAAGAAGGCAAGACTGAGAAGAAACAATCAGTGATTAGGTAAGTGAGAGCAAAGATAAGGAAAGTAAGGAGGATGTAGCACTTGTTTGGTGTAACTGTTAGTAAGGTAAGAACAGAGAGGGTCAGAGAGATAGGAGGCTAGTGGCAGGGAATTAATGGGTCCTTAGGAGAGGATTCAATATATGGTAACTTAGGGGATAGGTGGATACTTAATTAAGATAGGTAAGTGCTGCCACCTACTGGAAAAACAGTAGAAGACAAGAGCACTTAGAGCAGAGTAGGGAAAGGTAATAGGTACTGTAAGGGCCTAATAATGGGGTAAAAAGAAGTCTGCAGAAGGCTGCTAGCAGTGGAATGCAGGGGTAAATACAACATAGACTGGTTACAATGACTTGCCCTGGGATACATTCACTTTAGGTCGATGTCATAGGACCAGCAAAGGAAGTTGAGAGAACAGTGGAGGATTCCTGCATAGAGCTTCTTTTTCTGTCTGGAAGCCAGGAACATCAGGAATGGTGGGAGGCTTAGGTTAGCTTATGCTCTGTAGACGAAACTTTAGGTCGATATCATTGGGCAAGCAAAGAAAGTTGAGAGAACAGTGGAGAATTCCTGCATAGAGCTTCTTTTTCTGTCTAGAAGCCAGGAAAATCAGGGCATTATCTTGAATGTGTGTGCTGGCAGCCCTGGAAGCTATCATGACTCCCACATCTGGCATATGACACAGCTCTACCAGTTATTTGCCAGTGGAGACATCCCCATATGGCCAACTGGTAAGGGATGCTGGCTACACACTGGATCCATGGCTGATGACACCCCTAAGAAATGCACACACACCTGAACAAAAACTCCATAATGAGGCACACGCTCAAACCAGAATCATAACAGAGCATGTGTTTGAGATGCTCAAGTCATGGTTCTACTGCCTGGACATATGTTGTGGAGCCTTGCATACTCTCCAGCTACATGTACACAAATGTTCATAGTATGTGCCATGCTACACAATATGATCCTGCGGAAACAGCTGCAGCAGGAACAGCACTGAGCAAGGCCACACAGCCCCCCACCATTGCCAAGGCCATCACAGGCACAGAGGGACTCGGAGAAGGAACAACCTGAGCCTACCAATGTAGGCAGAAGGAGGCATGCCCAGTATGTCAAGGCCTTGGCAAAGAGGCAACGCATAGCACATACTCTGACATGGTAGTAAACCAGGGAATGACACCTCTCTCCGACTCGCACATGCAGTAAAAGGGATGCCAAACATGACACTACCTGTGCTTTACCATGTATAGGGAGTTTACTATGTGCATCTAAGATAGTCAGCCCTCCAGCACCATCCTCAATACTGACCCAGCCACAAAGTAAGTCACTCTTCCAATCAATTACTGAATGGAGTAGTATGTTCTGATAGTTGTATCTATGGTATGGATGCGAGCATGCAAGGGAATCATGTGGCTGAATGGGATGGCAGCAGATACTGGACACCTATACGGGCAGCATGAAATCCATAACAAATACTGCTGTCAACACATTAGGCAGCACTAGACAAAGTGACAAATCCCGCTGCAGTACATATGGTGGCCCCAATGTGTGTCCATAGGACACACATGCATGTCAGTGAGGCTCACATACCCACCACCAGCCTCAGCCAGCAGGACAGGTGTAGATGACCATAAAGAAAGGCTGGGATAAGTCCTCCAATTGATGGCAATGGTGAACAGCCCCCCTCCAGACCTACACAGACAGACTGCAACAGGTTTGGCAGTTGTATGTTAGTTCTGAAGGGTAAGAAGTCTGAAACTGAAATGTAGGTCAATAAAACCTAAGATCTGTACTCCTCTGATATGCCTCCAGTCTATATGATAGGTCAGAATATAAAATGATGTGGACGCCAACAGAGTACCTGACATACTAGTACAGTCGTAGTACAGATTAAAGTTGTCAGGTGTGCCCCCCCCCCCACCCCACAATCCTATGTAGAAATACAGTAACATGTAAGTGTGAGGAGTAGTATCAGTGGACCACAGAGTACCCAACCTGGCCCAATCTACAGGATAGATTGTTGCATGTGTACAATATGTAGGGGTCTGTGTGTTAGGTTGTTGTGTGTTAAATATTGTCTGGAAGTGGTCAGCATGTAGGCATGGAGGGTTGTGTCTCAGTGGCCTATTGGCAGTACTGTGGTTGATAGAGCCATGTTGCAACAACTGCAGTGCCAAACACAATGCTTCTTAGCAATACCCATGTCAGCAGTCATCCATACTCACTGTCCAGATGTCAATATCTGTCACCATCTGAAAGATGGACATGCCATGAATGTGGGCCCAGACATACACACAATACACAGGTGGAAGTACCTGAAACAGCGCACTTAAAATGTAACTGTCAACTGTGCACACCTTTGGAATTGTACATACAGGTTAGCAGCACATCAGTTGTCTGTGTAGTATGGAATACTGATGCATGAGCTTGACATTGATAGGTAATGCTCATGATCAGCTGATGGCCTGTGCATGAATTGGAGTTCTCCACCTGCTAATTGTATGTGGAACAACTGTGGTATCATTCCTATAGCCAATTGCATGGAAACACTCTCCTATAAGTAAGCACTGCAAGTGGGTGTTGGCCCTTCTTCTTCACTGTGAGCAGGACTTCATGTGGGTGAGTGACAAACAGCATCACAGAGGGTAGTTGGAAATATTTCTTCAACCAACACTGTAGAGGTAGGCCAACAAACTGGAAGAGGGTGTTCCAGACATGGGGACAGAATGTAAGAATTGCTGTTGTACATTTGAATTAATGTTGGTTTAACAGGGCTTGTGTGGATATGGCTATTCTGCATGGTTTAAAGTCTGGCATGACAGTGTTATGTGGGTGAGAAAACCCTCACCTGCAGAGCTATCTGCAGACTCGGCAGAGTTTGGAGTCTTAGATTTGGTGTGCTACTCACACATTTTCTGTCTTTATAAATGCAGTAGCATACTCTGATGATTGTAGTCAGTAAATGGTAACATACATGTATGTTACTGACTTCATATCCCTCAGAAGAGATATCACAACAAACCCTGTTACACCAGCAATGTTTACAGTTTATAACTGCACTATGTCAATATTAGCCCTGTGTTTGTGCCTCTGTCACCCAAGTCTGTCACCCATTGTTCATATGTCATGCAGTAAGAGGTGGATATACAGTATACCATTATTTGCTGACATAATTCCTGATATCAAGCCAGTGATATATCAGACTGCCAGATATGTAATGTATAGGAGGCCTAATATTTGAGGACAAAACCTGGACATTCTGTTGTAGTCTGTACACTAGTGAGGTCTGTATACTTCTGGTAATTGTTGACAGAGTGTCTGTATTATGTAGCCATGTATTGTGGTTATGTTATTTGACCTGTGTACAGACTGGGTAGATGTCAGTGTTCTTGGTCCTGTCCTGTCCGATGTTGCATGCTGCTCCAGTTTCTGATATCCTATCAGCCTATATGTTTGTAGGGCCAAACTGAGACATGTCCCACACCACAGTCAGGCATCAAACTACACTGTAAATTGGGCCAGTATATGTAGGGTCAGTGTGTGAGTGACAAACATGATGATGACTTTTGTTCACACAGTCCATACATTATACTATTACTTAGGTTTACCATTATGTGACTGTGACTGTGACTGTGTTGAGATTGCCTGTGGGTATGCACTTTCACACTGGTGTCTGTTACTCTGTGCTGTTACACAAATGTAGTATCTGCTAGGTTTGCAACTACATGTGCATTCCCTTATAGGTAAATTGGGTTAGTGTTGTGGCAGTCTGCCTGTAGTATAAACAGTGCTTGGTGACATGCCTAGCAGCTCAGTGTATTTACCCTAGTGTGATGTTATGTTCAGATATTTGTCAGATGCCTGGCCACCATACATGTGTATTTCTGACAAAGCAGTGGGCTGCTGTGAAGATGTATCTCACTAACTAGTGGGAAGTATGTGGCTTGGGACCTCTGCTCCGCCAGTTAATATGTGTTAGGCAGACAGGAGGGTGTGAATGCATCAACTGTGTGAGCCTATCTAGTCCAGTATGTGTGATATATCCCCTTTTTTATGGCTTTAAACATCCCCTTTTTCAGACTTGTTCCACATTTCTTGCACTAAGGAGTTCTGTGTATACCTCCTGACTGACCAGATTGTTTCAGACTGTCCATGTTTATTGCTCATATTTCTTCTGTATTCCACAGGATCATTACTGTGATTTGTGGGGTACTTCAATATGATGATTTTACTACATGTCATGGGTATATATTTTATATATATATATATATATATATATATATATATATATATATATATATATATATATATATATATATATATATATATATATATATATATATATATATATGTATATATATATATGTATGTATATATATGTATGTGTATATATATATATATATATATATATATATATATATATATACACATATATATATATATATATATATATATATATATATATATATATATAGAGAGAGAGAGAGAGAGAGAGAAATGGAAATATATATATATATATGTGTGTGTGTGTGTGTGTGTGTGTGTGAGTGTGTGTGTGTGTGTGTGTGTGTGTGTGTGTGTGTGTGTGTGTGTGTGTGTGTATGAATATGTATGTATATATATATATATATATATATATATATATATATATATATATATATATATATATATATATATATATACATAATATATATATTGGTGCCCACATTGTATTGTGCTGTGGGCCTGGACACTACTGCTATTTCCGACATATGGGACATTCCTTAATGTGGGCCTTGCCCCATTTCCTTGCTTGTGTGAGGGACATTACAGAAACAGTGGCCTACAGATTCACATACAGTGGATGGCAATACATCACAGGACAGGACATGTGGAGACAACCAGCCAACATGGGTGACAAATCCCCAGATTTGTGAACAGATTCTATGTCATTAGTGCTGTTATACACATGGTGGATTGATAGATTGACAGGGTTTGTGTGGACATGCATTTACTGTGTGACGTCACAACTCACAATGATATGTCTCTGACATACCTCTCCACTGGCACACTGTCCACAGACTGGCCACATGTCTGCCTGATATGTTTTGCATGTTCACCAGACAGTTGGTGTCCTTGGTAAATCAGTTGTTGACCCTGGGG